>NC_081409.1:865756400-866356400 GCF_030272615.1 Cryptomeria japonica | reverse complement strand
TTATTTTCCTTCCATCTACGTCATAACAAATCAAAAACTTGACCTTCTTCAATGCAAAAATATGAGTTTTTTAGGAATTTCGCTCTGAACCCTTTGGAAGGGTCAGGAGCGAAATTTCCTTTTTGGTCCAAAATCCTCCATTTTCATATGCTTTCAAACCTTCAAAGGCAACTAGGATGTCCCACCTTCCTTCCAAGATACCCTGCAAATCAAAATTTAGTCAAACAAGGAAAGAAAATGAGCTTCAAGAAGATTTTCGCTCTAGACCCTTTGGAAGGGTCAGGAGCGAAAATCTCATTCCAAGCTAGATTGCTCACTTTTCAAACTTTAAACCACCTCATAAGGAAAAATTAGATCATCTTCCATATTAGGAACAAGGTTTCTAGTCCATCCAGGGTAACAAACAAGGTTCATGATGAATTTCATTTTCATCAAACTTGATCAAATCAACTCCCTTGCTTCACAATCAAGACAAATCTCCATCCAATTTGGTCTAGGTAAGGTCGAACTGGGTTTTTAGGGCCAAAGGAAGGCAGGAAAGGGAGATTTCGCTCTGGACCCTTTGGAAGGGTTAGGAGCGAAAATCTCCTCATAGACTGGCTTTCATCATTTCAAAGCCTAAAAACTCTCCTCCAAGGCAAAAATGTATCAACTTTCTCAATTATGCCTCAAAAGTCAACAGTCTTGGTCATATTCTTCCAAAACTCCTTCAATCATCATCAGGTGCATTTACTCATCAATTTCTGAAATCACCACTTCGATCTCCTTCTGATCACTGACTCTGCTCAATCAACCCAAACCTGGAAGCAAACAGGACTCCAAAAAGAAAACCATCAAACTAGACCTACCCTGAGCTTAGACCTATTCACCCTCTTCTTCAATCTCACCATCCTGATTCTCTTGAAAGAAAATACTTCATTAAGGCAAACTTAAGGTTCCAGGCAGACAACTAACGACCTCCCAAAACTAGGCTAGACTCAGCTTGAAGGAAACCCTAAAACGAGCTTTCAGAGAGTAGCCCTAATCTAGCCAGCCCAGGCAACCCCTCACTCACTCAAAACCAAGCAAGCAGAGAGAAAAACTAAGGAAGGGAAAGCAAAACCCTAAGAAAAAGAGGGGGTCCCCATTCTGATGGGGCGATGTGTGAAATGGTCACAACACATCTGTAATTCTTCAAATTGTTATAAGATTCATTCATATTGTTTACCGGTTATGTGTTCTGTCTTGTTACCAGTTGTTTCTTTTGTTTCCGGCATCTCGTTACCGGTTACCGGTATGTTTTGCATGGTTTATGTGTTACGCTGCAAGGTTGGGCTGTCCTTCATTGGATCTCCCTGCCTTGACTACATCAAATAACAACTACACAACATTGGTGCAATCTCCCAAGGAAATAAAAGATTTTCATATTGTAAACCATTTATTCAAATACCCAACACTGGCGCAATCCAAATGAAATATTCACAATTGAACTTAGCAACAATGAGGTTCAAGCTAAAATTGCACTATAGCTTACAATCAGCAAACAACAAAAAGTATGAACCACTGAATTATCACATATCATCACATTGCTCCATTAAGATCAATGAACTTCAAATTATTTTGAGAAGTAACAAGAAACCATGAAAAATGTAGAACACAACACACAAACCACCATAACTTCAATGAAACTTATGTATTGATGTCGACATAGTCTTGGCAACAATTTCTTCTTAACTCCTAATCTACTTCTACTGCTAACTATCACCTATCTCTTAACTATTGTCTATTGATCAACTATTAACCTTTACAAATGAGAAGGTTGTGCTTTATATAGCTTTCTAATTACAAATGAATGGCTCTGATCGATTCTCAAATCAACGATCAAGAATTAACAATAAAACCCTAATTAGGGTTAGTTACAATTAACTCCCTCTTGACCAATGAGATCATTACATTGCTTTAAATACGCGTCCTTCTAGGACCAATAAGAAACAAGGTTAGGTATATTAAATTTAGTGCCTCCCACATGTCTATTGTTGATGAATTAGGTTCAATGCACTTGGACGCCTTGTCTTTGAATGATTCGATTGGTTGAATATGATTAGGCACTAACTCATCAACCTCGTCGTATATCATCACAAAGAAGTTCTTTCATCTTGAGCAATATCTCTTGATACTCAACATTCCTAGTCCTTTGACAAATGTGATGGGTCAAATTCCCAAATTGCATCATATCCTAACTTTGATTAACTCTTCTGAAACTATATGCTCAACAGATGCAATCCTTACTATTCATCATCTTCATGATGTCGATGCTTGATCTTCATGTGTGATAGTTGCAAATGTATCCTCCATCCGCATTAGTTACTTGTGCATGATGTCATTGATCTTGATAATGGATTGATTCTCTTGCAGTTGTAAATCCTTTCATCGTGTGATATTCTTCTCTACTCACATTGTTGATGAATCCTCACTCATGTTGCAATGTCTTGACTTTGTTTTCTCTCACGTTCTTTTGCACTTTCATCTCCACCTCTCGCATTGTTGAGAAGTCTTTCTTTTCCACATGTCTATCCCTTGCACAGCCTAGTCCCCTCATCCTTAGAATACCCTCGTTCAGTTTCTTGCATCAGTTGGAGCTTGACTTCTTCATGTCGATGCGCCATCATGGTGAAGTCTTCCATCTTGCACATGTGCACCTTTGATGTTGTAATGCTCCCTCGGCTTTTGCATCTTGATGTCAACTTGCATTGTTGAACTTGATGTTGTAATGCTAAGCTTGTGAAGTCCATCATCTTATTGTATTGTTGGAAACATGTTCCATCTTCTTTGCATCATTACATGTAATCACCTCTACAAGAAAGAAAAAGCTCCATATATCATGATTGCAAATGAAAACCCTAGGTTATTAAAACACAAGGAAATTAAAATTATCAAATATATTCAGGATGATCATTGCTTCAACAACAAAAATAACATCAATCCATGTCTCACAAACCCCTCTCGAAATCTGGAAATGCAATTTCACTGGGAAAATTTTCAGATCTGAAAATGCAAAATTTCAGGTTAAATCTTATTGCGAACAGATGTGAATTTATTTGTGATCTGCCTTGTAAATTGCCCTCCTTAGGACTGAGCTTGATTTTGGTAGCAAGTTGCCCCCGTTTGCTGACTTCACTTTAGCTCTGATCTGAATTTGTCTCTTCAGGTCCAAGTTTGTCTTCCTTCTCAAGTCAGATTTGTCCTCTTTCCAGGTCTGATTTTGACAAAATCTGCCCTAGTTCACACTTCTCTGCTATTGCAATTTATTTTATCTCTTCTGTAACTCACATTTGCAGTCAGCAAATAAAGTTGCTTCAGGTCTGTGATTAATTCTGATTTGAAACTTACTTGAGGTGTGTTGCAATTCGTGCTTAGTTACTGGGATAAAATCGCCTTCAATGTCCTTCAATGTCCTTCAATTTGTAGTTGAGTTACTTTTCTAATGTCTGAAATGTATTTCTTGCTCCTTGATCTGCAATGATCTTGCCCTAATTCGCCTCAGGTCTGCTTTAATCTGCTCCTCAATTATTGTTTTGGAATTGCATTTGCTTTAATTGATAAAAATGGTTGATCATCACCTTGCTTTATATGCATTTGAGGTGGTGGTTAAAAGGAGGTTGGCCCGTGCATCATTTATTTCATTTTCAGAATCTTAACAATCTTCTCCAAGGTCAGCCTTATTCTCCACACATTTCATAATGTCTTCCAAGCTTAGGTCGGCTGCCTTCACTAACCTGAGCGCTCACACTTCATAATTACTTGTTTCGAGAAATGTTTTTATTTATTGTTGTTTAACAAGGTCGGCCCTTTGTCTATATCTTGTACATCACATATAAATGCAAGGTGAGGTTTTATCATCATTAAGTAATACAAATTAATTATTTTATATCTCTGCTCTGCACTTTTTCAGGATTAGCAGGTGGTTGTGTAAGATTTTGGGGGTTTTACATTAGCATGCATAATTTGGAGTTTCCCACTCTTCATGTATGATTTCGGATTTTGACCTGCATCATGCAAGATTTCAGGTTTTCACCCCTGCCTTGCACAAATTTGGGTTTATCAACTTAACATGTATAAAATCGGAGTTTGAGGCTTACCATGTAAGATTTTGGATTTCAGGCCTGTTCATGCATAATTTCGGGTTTTGAGGATCAAGCACAAAATCAGAAATCTGACCCTTGAATGTATAAAATTCAGGTTTTAAGGGTGTCATGTATAATTTCAGAATTACAAGGTCTTCATGTATAAACTCAGAATTTCACCCTTCCAGTCTCAAATGAACTTTTTCCCTAGACTAACCTTTTTTGGCAACAATTAAAGTTTGATCAACTTTTCAACACAGAAATTCAATAGAATCTTGCAACTTGAATCAGAAATCCACCTTGCATCAACATTTTTAAGCGAGTTGAGAGGCAGTCCGCACTTCTGTTCAAACATTAACTCGATCCTTGCCCTTCTTACATAGAAATTCAAGCACTTATGCATCATACTTCAAGTTGCTTCATGTATTGAATGATGAACTTTCTCCTTGCCTTGTAAAATCACAACTTAGCCCTCATCATACCCTTGCTGTGTAAAAACTAAAAACTCATGATTATTGCCATATACAAAATTGGAGTTTTGACATTTTCATGTAGGTTTTAGGGATTTTGTGCACTTCATGTATAAAATAGGGGTTTTGAGCATTGTTGTCATTTTATGCACCCTCGGTCCATCAACGAGAACCAATATGTTCCATGGACCAGTGCTGCCCCAGTTGATCAAGCACAAAACCAATGGAATCATGAAATGTTGAAATTTTATCTTGTCAGGAGGCGGCTTCGTGCCTTCCCCTTTGCATCTTGCCTTCGTACCTTGGAGTTCGTTGGTCCCTTCTCCTTCCCTTTTCTTTCTTAGGAATTCCAAATTACGAAGTCCGGGGAACTGGTCTACCCCTTCCCTTTTGGGGAGAGGTATTCCATCTCTCCGAACCCGGAAATCCCAGACTTCCCTTCCTTCCGGATTTCGAAGTCCAGGGAACCGGTCTACCCCTTCCCTTTTGGAGAGAGGTATCCCGTCTCCCTGGACCCTGGAATCCCGAACTTCCCTTCCTCTCGGATTCTTGAGTCTAGAGAACCAATCTACCCCTTCCTTGTTGGGGAGAGCTATCCCGTCTCCCCATACCTCAAAATCCCGGACTTCCCTTCTTTCCGAATTTCAAAGTCCAAGGAACTAGTCTACCCCTTCCCTTTTGGGGAGAGGTATCCCATCTCCTCGGACCCCAAAACCCGGAGTCCTCCTTCTCCTCCCTCTCATTCCTTCAGACTATAGGGTTCTCGACTCCTCTCCCTTTGTAGCGTTTTCTTTAAGGCTCGATGTATTCTTACCTTCATTATAAGTGTATGTTTTGTGGTCTCACGTATATGTTGTGTTAACTTGTTTCTGAGTGTGACTTGTGGGAAACCTTCTCTCCTTTTGGCAAATTCTAACCTCCATACATGCATTTGGGGTCATTCATGCAATTGAAGTTTGTGCATCTCTAGGGTATTTCAATTGATTCTTTGTGTCATTTTGGGGTGGGGAGAGGAACATCTCTTATCTTGGTGCATCACCTCCTTTCATTTTAGCATTTCCTTCTTCCCTTTTCCTCTGCAAGCTGTTAGGATAGGTTTAGAAGTAAAATTTGGAGCGTTGAGTTGGTTCAACAACTGCTCTTGGATTGAGAAAGAAGTCGGCCTTCTCCGAAGATTCAACCCCTTTGCCCAAGGTCCCACACTCTGGGTTTGTTTCCATGTTTCAAGAGGGTGCTGAGTTGATAGCTCAGCAAAGGTGCAAACTTTTGTGACAACAGTTTCTGGCACACTCGGTGGGACAAGCATTCAAAAGGTTTCAAAGGAAAATCTATTGGTTATGCAGTTCCATCTAAAATTTCCAACTTTCATGCTAAGAATGTAGTGTTGCTCTTAGCATCTCAGCCTTTGGAGGCAACCATCAATCAAGCACTTGGCGACTCTACTCACAGAAGTAGTCTCTTGTTCATTACCTGTTGCTGATATCATGCCCAAGATACTCGAAGAAACATGACTTTCCAAAGGTAAGTTATATTCATTGTTATGGAGCTCTATAAGAATAATAATGTCCTTTGGTAAGTAAGAACCAAAGGTTACTTTAAAGAAACACATGGGACCTATCAATGTTATATTTATTGAAAAGTTGAACCTCACACTTCATCACTTAGTTTCATACTCAAGAAAATTACTTTATCCAGCCAATGATTCTAGAAAGACAAGATATTTTGGAATGGCAAATTTTCTTCCAAAGATAGTTGGTGAGATATAGAAGGTGACAATGGAAACCCTTTTCCGCAAGAATTACTCATACCTTACACAAGAATCCCTCTTATTCATGGAAGGAAGAGATGGTCATTAAATACAGCTGAAGCACATAACCCTAAAGGTTAAGTTGCTAGTAAATGAATGATTCTAGTATTAGGAGAAACCTAAATACCCACATCAAGATGTTCATGTATCTACATCTCTAATCAATGCTCCCAAAAGAAGATGACTCCAACTAGTGCTATCATAAATCTTCATGACCAAAGCATACAAATTGAATCAAAAAAGGCAGTCAATGCTTAGTGTCAAGAACATTTGAAAAGGTATCAAAGATGAAGCAGATGAAAATGGGAAAATTTCTTAGTGAGATCAATAACTTGGTCTCTCTTCAGAGTTAGAAGTTTTTCTAATTACCTCTTGTAAAAGTGAGTTATGTCACTTGTTGTAACTAAAGTTAGAATGTGAATTTGATTTTTGTAAAAGTTAGGTAAATCCTAACTTGTTTCCAAAAGGTAGTTACTAGAAATGATCACTTAGTTAGTTATGTTAAGTGGTTATCCCAAGTAGTTATGCTAAGTGGTTATGCTAAGTGGTTACAAAGTATTTATTCTCTAAAGCCTATAAATATAGGCTATTTGTATTGTAAAAGAGGCTTATAGAGGGAAAACTCTAGAGAAAATCTTAGAGAAACTTTTTGAGAACTTTTATGTTCACACTTTGTACCTAAGGGCTTTTTAACTTGTCTATTTTCAAAAAGATAATAAAAAATGCATTTGATTCATACATCTTGAATGCGTTTCTAAATTATTGTTATCGATTTCTCATATGTTAATTGATAATCCCTTGTGTATTTGTGTGACCTATTGGTTTTTAGTTCAAATTATATATGTAATTGATGAAACACAATCATACCCTGGTATCTTGGTTTAAATGTGCAAGGTAACTTGTTTCTTCGCGTGTCGAAATGTGTCTTCCTTCTTTCATCAATATTGCATATCAAACATAATTTGTAAAACCCCCTTGTAATATGTTGTCCATTGTGAGATCTTAGTCAGTATTCATATGTTTACTGTTGTGGTTTCTGTTATCCTTTTTTCCCTTAGTTTGTCTTTCCTCCCTTTTTGTACATTCAAATTAAAAGTACAGAAAAAACTACAAATAGCCCCTTGTAATGTGTTGTCCACCGTGAGACCTCAGTCAGTATTTGTATGTCTATTGTTCTGATTTTTGTTATCCTTTTTCCTTAGTTTGTCTTTCCCCCTTTTTAGTCATTTAGATTGAAAGTGCACAAAAACTACAAATACTTCTATCATACGAGGGAGCAACAACTACAAATACCTACATCATACGAGGGAGCTGCCCCTCTTAAACGTAAAGGAAAATTCTGGTTTCACAGATATTTCTCCAACTATTGGAACAGTTGTCACTGCTCTTTGGGAAACAGGGTCAGTTCTGGAGATTGAATCACAGTGACAAATCTGTTTACCAATAGACACCAATCTTAAATATTTGTTGAATTGGGATATGCTAGAATCTACCATAGTTTGATATTACTGTAATTCCCGGTTTTTCAACTTGGGACATGCTGTAACTATTACCCACAATAAAATTTTAGTTTCAGTGCCTTGGCAAAGGAAGCCCTGTTTATGATTGTCTTAAAAAGCAAGACGTCGCAGTTTAATAAAACATGTTGAAGACCATTGAATTCCTGAAAAAATTTCATGGGTTTCATTGGGTATTGATTAATGATAAAAAATGAAGAAAACCCAACCTGATGGAAGTTTGTAATGCCTTGATAGTAGCATGGTCAGCTATATCCTTTGCAGAGTATATCTTCTGCTCAACAGTGCAGTGTGCCTGCAATTGTTTGTCCAGCTAACTGTTAGAAAGCACGACCTAATGCCGCTCATACCAATCAAAACTAATTCAGAAAACAAGAAATACATAACACTTGTGAAATCATTAGCAACATAGAAAATGCCAGTAACTGTGCAGTGAGTGCCATCTTGTTCTGAAGAATCAATGCCCCAAATCAAAATCCAACCAGCCACAGTTGTTTAAACCCTTGGATTTCAATGATCCTTGCAGAATGCAATAATAAGGTTAAAGCAATATGAATACCAATACAGCAGTATACAGGACATAAGTCACCTAGTTTTCGGTCATCCTTGCAGGAATTGTAATTTTACAAATCCGTGTGTAAATGAAAAGTAAATACATTGCAATGCGGGTGCATGGAAGGCTTTTTTTTATGAAGCATTAGAAATTCCATTTTATAAGGTGTTAAGGGAAAAAATGGTTAATGAACATCTCCCAACGAACGACTTGCGCCGCCACAAAATAATTTGACGATCGCCCCTCAAAAATAATCCTTTCACCCCTCAAAAATAATCATTTCAATTTCCATTTTTAATCCTACCATGAACTTTAGTACATTGACGGTCATGCTGCCAAGGTTTTCAAGGTATTTTTTAATTTTATTTTTTTCAAATAAATTAGTATATTTATATTTTGTAGAATCTATGTAAAAGGTATTAAGAAATGTAAAATTTGAGCTATATATTTATTTGAAAAAAATCTAATAAAAATAAACATGCAAATGCCATTTTTAAATTGAAGTCTAATTATACTCTTATTAATTTATAACTGCGATTGTAAACTTAAAGAATAAGCATAACCCTAATAAAAATGAATTTTGACTTTAATAAGTTTGAACAAAGTGTGAATGTATTAAAAAGGTACTTCTTGAGTTTGAAACATGCAATCTAGAATATTTATCAAGTATAGTAATTCTTTGATTATTGAATTAAGTACTACTACCTTCCACAATTACTTTTCTTAATTGTCATTTATTCAAATTAACATTTAAACAATAGATTCAGACACACATATTCATCAAAATAATAATAATAATAACATTTAAACAAATCAACCTCTAGGGTATCCTAGTATAGCTATGACTCAGTAATATATACCATGAAGAAATTTATTTTTTTTCTTTTAGGAGGAGTAGAGTATATTATTTCCCTACTTGAGTTGGTTTATCAAACCATGCATCAATGTTTTCCTCATAAACTATTTTGGTCTTTCAAATACTTGTACTTTCTCTTTATCTTCTCTCATTTTTTCTTCCTTGCCATAATTTTGTACATGCCATAAAAATAATCTTTTTCCTTATAACCCTAACACTAAGCTAACTATAATCATAATTGAAACATTAATTATAATCTATAAATTAGACTTTGAAATGGGTAAAGACTATATTGTTAGTTTGACATTAAGAAGAATGCAAGAAGCAAAATGATGGAATGTAATGAAATTAGTGGGAAAATGGGTGAGAATGTATCTTGAGTGTGAATGAGGCTAGTTGTGTACATGAAAATCAACATTCAAATGACTCAAATCATTGTAAAGCAAATTGTCACAATTTGAAATTTGATCTATACATTTTTAATCCTCTTGAATCTATATCTATTTGCATTGAAAATGGTTTAGCCAAGGGATTTTGACATTCCTAACATACAATTTGAATAAATTTGACATAATTTTCTCATTAGATATGTGATGTAGATATCCATAACTCTTCATTCTAGGAGATCATTTGTGTTGTCTTCATATATTAGGTGGCAAGCTGAAAAAATAAAAAATACCTATTATTTACAAATATATAATATTTTTATTCAATTTTAAGGCATGTAGCTTTCATATTTTATTATGATTGTTTAATTATTACTATGATGTTGCAAAACCTTGTTATAATTTAAATCCATTATTAATTATGATGTTGATAATCTTGATGGTAATAAATTTGTGTTTATCAAGGGAGCTATTTGGATAGAGAATCCCATAAGCTAAGCCATATGCATTGAAGTAGGTAGACTCTACTTGAGATGTAATAGTGGATTTTATATCAACATTTGAGATCATAATTTCTTTGCAAGGTACTATCTAATTGCAATTAAAATTCACCATCATTTAGTGTGCAAATTTCTCAGCAATGTTTTGATATGATACACTTTCTATTTGCACTATATATTTTTATTAGATTTTTTTTTCAAGCAAATAAACAACAATAAAAATTGATATCTCTCAACATATTTTATATCTAGATTTTTCAAAATATAGGCATTCTCTAAAATTTGAAAATTAGTAAAAAAATCTTACTTACAAGGCACATTAACAAACTTGGATTGTGATTCAATGGGATTAGCTAAAGTGAAAAATCAAAGAGGTATTCCAAGCAAGGTGTCCCCATAAGACCTGTTTAGTTTCAAAATTGGATAAAATACCACAATTTGACTCTGGATGGAGACCATGGGAAAAGTTGAAATTGGGTACATGATACTACATCAAATAGTGGGTGGAGATGTTTTTGAGTGTCAAGTGTAAAGAAAACCTCGCTTCCAACTCTAGGCCATCCACACAATATTCACCCAACAAGAATAAATTTAGTGATCAAATAGAAGAAACTTTTGAAAATTCAAAATTAGAATAATACCTGAAGAATAAGGAGATTGGATTGTTACAAAATTAGAATGAATGTCATGTATGAACTTTCCAAAAACATCCAGTAACAATCAACACTAAAGAAGCATTATTATAGAAACATTTAAAGGCTACATTCCTCTATATTTAGTTTATATCATGTTAAGTGTTACAACTCTTCTATTAATGTCAACATCAAAGGCATTCTAACTATTGGCAGTTGCAGTCATTGATGATTAAGTTTTGTCATTGATGTCAACCCTCATTGTTATGGAGGATATTGGAGATTATTGTTTGTGCAGTTATGGTATTGTCCATTGGTGTCAACCCTCTGTTTGTGTGTTGATGAAAGTATACGTTGTTGATGTGTTGTGCTTGTTGCGGTTTTTGGTCATTGATGTATTGCAATTGGTTAAATGGTTGAGGATGTTCTTTGTTGTGGATGTCCACCTCCTTGGTGTTGATGTAGATATATTCAGTATGTTGTGATGGTGCTCATGATTAATAGAAGAGATGGTATCATGATGATATCATATTGATATGAGGATTATAAGCATTGTTGAGGATCAGAAGTATTGATTTGTAAGGACCTCCATATTATTCAAATATTAGAATTATATAATTACATTGATTCATACACACAATTAACAATATATTCAACTCAATCTTCTCAAATAAAAATAGAATTGTGTCGTGATAGAAGATTTTGAAAAAATGTCTAAGTATATAACCTAAAATATATGCAAAACATGAGGAAATTATTTACATTACAAGTGACCATAAGGTTGAATACAATAATATATAATGTATACAATTGATAATAATCTTGTCGAGAGCTCTCAACATCTATCTCCCACAAGCGCATTGTTAGAGTTATCATGTTGTGGCTAATAAAATTTTATTTAATTATTAGTTTATTATACTCTACGCTTAAGCTAAACTTAGGCATTTATGAATATTAAATACACATTATCCCTTTAGGGTTTCTTTAGGGTTGCACAATCTCCTTTTATAAGGATTGTATTATACTTTTTCATTTGATTCCCTCTATGAATGATAATCTTTTTCTTTAGAGCCATTACTGCTTTTTTCCTCCATTCTTCTCTTGTAACAAGTATTTTGCTTGCAGGTGTTCTTGGGATCTTTGTAGTTGTATTTCTCAACTTCTTCATGGTATCAGAGCCTACATCTGTTGTTGCTTGTTCTTGATTTTTCAGAAGATTTTTTGGAGGAGGGTTTCAAGCTTTTTCAGAGTTTTTTTATTTGCATCTAGGGAGATTTTTTTCTGGGCATTTTGGGCTCAAACAAACCTCACAATTGAGCTCCGAACACCCAAAAAACCCCATTTTCATATAACATTTGTCCAATTTGGACAACTATGACTCTGGCAAAAAAAATTTGATTTTTGCCCTTCTTAGGCATATTTTTTTCGAGACGGAAAAAAAAAAAAAAAAAAGAGCATGTGTTTTGAGGCATGAAAACCCATATGGTCGTACCTTACTTACGTCATAAATTTTTCGTCAAAAAGTAAAAATAAAAAAATTAAGAGATTTTGATTTTCGACTGCTAACATCAGCATGACATCATGTTGACGTCAATAGTACAGTCAACAATATGGACAGTTGTGCATGGCCCTCTTTGGCCCTCTTTGTGCCTTAAAAGAGGGTTTTTTTTTTCTTTTGGGCATACGATATCTTTTTTCCACAAATGAGATATCGTCGAAAAGTTGGTTTCATCTACTTTCCAGATATGTGGGTTTCATCACCTGGTTTTGTTGTTGGTATATTCTACAGCCATTTGAAGTCAGAGGTGATGTTTTCAGTCCCGAGCTCATATATTTTTGTCAGTTTCTCTGTTTTTCACAATTTCAACGGCGTTGGGACAATGTTTCAGAGCTCTTCATAACCATCCATGCACTTTTTCCAGATTTTACTTCAGGTACATTTTATTCAATTTTTTATGTTTTCACACTTTGATGAATTACTTGGACATATGAAATCATGGAAGCTTCTCGTTTGCATGGAATGACTTGTTGTTGGTTGTTCTTCATGTATTCCCAACCTTTTGTCTTTTTTGAGTATTGTATACATCATTTCGTAAGCATTTTCTTTTTTTCAAACACACTGAGATAAAGTGCCACTATGCCTTGCATGTTTGGGATCTTGCATCTTGTTCCTTATTGTAATTGCATTCCATTATAAAGTGTCATGGGGGGTTTGATGTTTTCCTTGTTTACTATCTACCTTTGTCAAGTGAGTGTTCCTTCCATGACATTAGCCTCATGTTGTGTGTCAAGTGAGTGTTCCTTCCATGACACTAGCCTTTATATGTGTTTGTACTTTATTTTGCACTCTCGATGTTCCTGGTTCTTCGTCATGCAATTTTTATTGGCATTTAGTTTCAGTGTACCTATCACCTCTCCCTTGTCAGCATTATGGGGGGTTTCTCCTGTTGGTTGTTGGTTCTAATGCTTCCTTGGTTCATTGGAGTAAGCTATGTATTCAGTATTCATTCCTATGTACTGGGTGGATGCAATGGCTAGTTACCTATGCATTTCGGTGAGATGGATCATTTACCATATGAACGCTCTTTCATTCCTATTTTTGGAGGCAACCTTCCATCTTCGATTGATCAGCTCTTCAGGCTTTGGTGTTTTTTTGCCATTTGTATCTTCGAGTTCAGTTGTTTGCCTTTGTTTTCCATCTGATTCGAGTAGTGTTATTTGAGGGCACTCATGCAGATTACAGTCTTCTCTACCTGATCATCTTCTATTTCAGTGGAGGTTCTTCAAATCAATAGTTATTCTTCGACAGTGTTTGCAGCTTCATGCATCAATGGTGTTCTTCATGTTCATCCTTTGTTCCTGTTTTCTGAAACATTCTCTATTTTGGAGGCTTCTTCAGTATTTCACTAGCCTTCATCTCTTTTTGGAGTAGAGTTTTTTCCCATGAGTTTTTCTCTATTTCTTCGCTTTACAAACATCTTTTGTACTTGGGTACCTCATCAGGTCTAGTTGTCGGGACCCATTATTACTTTCATGCATTTTGTTTACATGCATTTCTTAGTCCTTAATTGTTTTTAGCTACTCCCTAAGTTCATCTTAAGGGGATGTGTTAGAGTTATCATGTTGTGGCTAATAATTATTTATTTCATTATTAGTCTATTATACTCTACGATTAAGCTAAACTTAGGCATTTAATATTCTAATTATTAAATACACATTATCCCTTTAGGGTTTCTTTAGGGTTGCACAATCTCCTTTTATAAGGATTGTATTGTACTTTTTCATTTGATTCCCTCTCTGAATGATAATCTTTTTCTTCAGAGCCATTATTTCTTTTTGCCTCCATTCTTCTCTTATGACAGGAATTTTGCTTGCAGGTGTTCTTGGGATCTCTGAAGTTGTATTTCTCAACTTCTTCATGAACCATGGGTGAGAACATTATTGGAGCGCTTTACTGCCCAACCACAAAGTAATTATTCTTCCCTAAAGTCCTTGATGACACAAAGAATTGTCAACCCAGCATGAGGATTCCTAGCAACTAAAAGTTGGTAGGGTGGTGAAATCTAGTGAAACATGGTGTATCTACATTCTAAGATTCTAATGTATTGACACTATGGTATGGAAGAGTGTGTAAATCATAATGATTTAAATAATAAGCACATAGAAAGAGATCAAGTAGTAAGCAAAGTGTAAAGGGAAGAATCCCTTTGTGATTCTTTAGACAACATCAAGGTGGATTATGTGTCAGACCAAAGTCTTGGTCAACAATTATTTGAGTATTCTTTTAAGGCTACACTTATGAAAAATCTAATTATGGTAAAGCATTTAAGATTTTGGTAAGCACTATCATATTTTGAAATGGGGAGAACCACTTATATAAGTTTTTTAGAAGACATACTTGATGAAAAAATTGGGAATAAACTTTTTAGGTCGCTTTGGTAGCATTGACATTCATGTGTGCTATTGAATATGCACACTAGCAACGATTACTAGATTAATGAAGTTTTAGGCCATTATATGGTAACAAAATTTCATAAAAGCATAAAAAGAAAAAGGAATAAGCAAAGCCAAGACCTACATGTTGGCAAAGCTCTCTTTCCTTCCAATCATCAAAGGCCATATTAAATCCTTAATGAAAGGAATATAAATATCGATGAATAACCATTAAATTTAATTATTAGAAGGTTTATAATTTATCTTAGTGATTAATATTTTGATTCATGATACATATTCATGAATTTTCTCATTGATCCCTTGTTTTCAATCTAATACTTTAAAAAATAATCAAAAAATATATGTTCATTGAAACTATTGGATAAATAATTTGGTAGCTTTGTCTAGAGAGGATTTATCTTTATGATATTAAAAGGAGCCATTACAATACATAATTTTTTAATATTAGTGAGATTAATTTTACTAATAATTTCTCATCATACATAAATCTTAATAATATTGCATTGAATGTATGCATGTGGGTCACTAGATCTCCTTAAGAATTTTATATTTTAAATAATCCATAAAAAAACTTAGGAAAGGATATGCAACAATATCATATGGTAATAGCTCGCAATATGATTTAACTCATGTGACAAAAGTTCTTAGAGAAAAATATAAATTTACTATGATGGTTCTTGACGTTAATAATATCTTTCATGATGACTTATAATATTTATATTTAGGGGGAGTAGTGGATGGAATGAGTATATGATCCACAACACATCATATGTAAGTAAATTATGTTGGAATAGTGGAAGAGGACATGATTTATTAAGAAGAGAAGATGGAAATACCTAAGGATATGCATGAGGGAAATAGGTGTGTGGGTTGAGTGCATTGGTGGAAGGAATGATTTACCATCATGTGGGAATAACTAGGATGGACAAAAGGTGTCCAATCTATAGCTGGGGATGAAGGAAGTAAGATATTAGAAATATTATTCATTAGGAATTCTTAGGGGAGAATGATAGCAAAATACAAATGAGATGGATAGAAGAATTATGAGGGGAAGTAGTATCTATGATAGTTTGACTAATTTCTTGTAACACGTCCAATTGTTAAGGTTTGATCAAAGTGAAGCATTGAATTTCATCAACTAAAAATGATGAATTTGTATCATCTAACTTGTTTATTTCTTACTTTTTGATTAGCAATATATAGTAGAATTGCCCTAATTTTCCTTTGATCTTCATTGCTTGAAAGTGAGCATTATTAAGGAAATTCTCATCATCATTGAAGTGAATAGAGGTGGTCAACTTTTTAATGATGAACATGTTAAAATGCGGCGACTGATCAGCAAAGTGTTGTACACTCAGCAAAGTATATTTTTTTGGATGAAAACTGACATTGTAATAAAACCCTAAAAAGGTCGACTTTGTTTTTGCCCTAAAAATGCATGTTATAAGCGGTTGGGATGCTTAAGGCATTGTAAGGTTGATGTACTATTTTTGCTAGATAATAAGAAAGATTGGACGGCTGTGTATGGTGGACGTAACCCATTCTGGGTGAACCACATTAAATCTTTGTGTTATCTGTGTCCTATTTTATTTCTTTATCTTTTGTATTTAAATCTGCATATAATTGTTAGTTCATATTTGCTTTGGATCTGCTTGAAACCCTAACAATTGGTATCAGAGCTAGGTTTTTTTGTAAATTGGAAGGACTTTCAGATTTGAGTGGGAGCAATGGAGGATTCCAAATTCAAGGTCAAAAAGTTTAACGGCCAGAATTATCAGTTATGGAAAATGCAGATGGGGGATTACCTGTATCAAAAAGATTTGTGGCAGCCATTGGAAGGAAAGGCAAAGAAACTGACCACAATGTCAGATGAAGAGTGGGACATTTTAGATAGAAAGGCACTGGGATCTGTTCAATTGTGCCTTGCACCGTCTGTAGCATTCAATATAACAGAAGCAAAAACGACTGTAGATTTGATGGCGACATTGGCTAAGTTGTATGAGAAACCCTCGGCTTCGAATAAGGTATTTCTTATGAAGCATCTGTTTAATTTGAAAATGAGTGAGGGAGGATTTGTAGCGGAGCAATTAAATGAATTTAATACAATTACCAGTCAATTGTCCTTGGTAAAAATTACTTTTGCAGAAGAGGTTAGGGCTCTCTTGCTTTTATGTTCTTTGCCAGAAAGCTGGAATAGTTTGGTTATGGCTGTAAGTAACTCTATCTTTGGTAAAAATACTTTGGTATTTGATGATATTGTTGGTGTTATCCTAAGCGAGGAAATGCAAAGGAAAAGCACAAGTGAGACTCCAACATCATCGGGTAGTGTTTTGAATGTGGAGAACAGAGGAAGATCAAAGGAAAGAGGAAAAGGCCCTGGGAATGAGAAGTCACGAGGGAAGTCAAAGAAAGGACGCTCTCAATCTAGAGGAAAGAAAGATTGCTGGTACTGTGGAAAGCCTGGTCATCTAAAGAAAGACTGTTGGTCTCGGAAAAACAAAGAAGGAGACAAAAATGAAAATGACAGTAAGGAAGCTAATATTGCAAGTAATACTTTACGAGATGCTTTAATCTTATGTTTGGATAATGTTAATGATTCCTGGGTAATAGATTCTAGGGCTTCATTTCATGCTACACCCCATAGAAAATATTTTCTAGATTATGTTCAAGGTTATTTTGGACAGGTATATTTGGGTGATGATGAGCCCTGTCAAATTGTTGGAAAAGGAAAGATAAAGATCAAATTGCAGAATGGAAATGACTGGTTTCTACAGGAGGTAAGACATGTTCCTAACTTAAGAAGAAATTTAATTTCTGCAGGGCAACTAGGTAGTGAAGGTTGCATAGTTACCTTCTCAGATAGTATCTGGAAGGTCAGTAAAGGATCATTAGTAGTAGCTAAAGGTGCGAAGGTAGGCACATTATATCTATGTACTGGTAACACTTACTCTACCTTAGCTACTATAGATAAAGTTACTACAGGGACATCAACAATAGATGTTGCAAGAACAGATTCGATAATGTGGCACCATAGACTTGGGCACATGAGTGAGAAAGGGATGAAAATCCTTCACTCCAAAAATCTATTGCCAGGACTAAAGAAGATTGATTTATAGTTCTGTGAAAATTGTGTTTATGGAAAACAGAAAAGAGTCAGATTTCTCAAGGTTGGGAAAGAGAAGAAGAGTGAGAAGTTAGAGCTTGCGCATTCAAATGTATGGGGACTGACTCAGGTATCATCTCTTGGTGGCTCTTGTTATTATGTTATTTTTATTGATGACTCAACCAGAAAAACATGGGTATATTTCCTAAAACAAAAATCAGATGTTTTTGAAACTTTTAAGAAATGGAAAGCTTTGGTTGAGAATGAGACAGGAAAAAAGTTGAAGTGTCTCAGATCAGATAATGGAGGTGAGTATTGCAGCAAAGCATTTGAAGATTACTACTCCTTAAATGGGATTCGAAAGCAGAAGATAGTTCCAGGAACTCCACAAGAAAATGGTGTGTCAAAGAGAATGAATAGGACTATCATGGAATGCGCGAGGAGCATGAGATTGCATGCTGGATTGCCCTTACATTTTTGGGTAGATGTTGTACATACTGTTGTCTATTTGATAAATAGAGGACCTTCAACCCCTTTGGATGGTGGTATTCCAGAGGAGGCATGGACTGATAAAAAGGTAAATTATTCTTTTCTAAAAACTTTTGGTTGCGAAGCTTTTGTCCATGTTGATAAAAAAAATAGAACCAAGCTTGATGCTAAATTTCAGAAATGTACCTTCATTGGATATGGGATGATGAATATGGCTATCGGTTATGGGATTTTGAAAATAAGAAAATAATTAGAAGTAGAGATGTTATATTCAATGAGAAGGTGATGTATAAAGAACAGATGCAGGAAAAGAAGCATGAACAGGACAAACAAGAATGTGTGGTGTTGGATGAGATTCCTGAAAATGAAATGCCACAAGTACCTGATGCTCAACAACAACAGATTGTCCCACAAACTCCTGCAAGTGTTAGACGTTCTACAAGGACAAGTAGACCCCTTGAAAGATTTTCTCCTTCTTTGTATTCTATTTTATAACGGATTCTGATGAACTAGAAGAATATGAAGAAGCAATGCAGGTAGATGCCAAACAACAGTGGGAGCTAGGAATGAAAGAGGAGATGGACTCCTTGATGAAAAATAAGACTTGAGACTTAGTCCCTTTACCTGCAAAAAAAAGAGCCTTGCCTAGCAAATGGGTTTATCGGCTAAAGGAGGAGGAAGGAGGTCAGAAAAGATATAAGGCTAGACTTGTGGTAAAAGGTTTTGCACAGAAAAAGGGTATAGATTATGATGAAATATTTTCTCCATTTGTAAAAATGACTTCAATTAGAACTGTACTTAGTCTTGTGGTTGTAGATGATTTACATCTTGAACAATTAGATGTCAAAATAGCTTTTCTCCATGGAGAGTTAGAGGAGGAAATTTATAGGTTGCAACCACAGGGATATGAGGTCAAAGGTAAGGAGAACTTGGTGTGTAGGTTGAAGAAAAATCTGTACGGCCTAAAGCAAGCACCCCAACAATGGTATTTAAAATTTGATATTTTCATGGCTGAACACGATTATCATAAATGTCATTCTGATCATTGTGTATATTTTAAGAGGTTTGATAATGGCAGTTATATTATCCTGTTGCTTTATGTTGATGACATGCTTGTTGCTGGGTCTAACACGCAACATATAAATGATCTTAAACAGAAATTAGCCAGGTCATTTGCTATGAAGGATTTGGGTGCAGCTAAGAAAATTCTCGATATGAGGATTACACGGGACAGGAAAAATAGAACCTTGAATTTGTCCCAAAGTGAGTATATAAAGAAGGTGTTGAAAAGATTTAACATAAAGGATGCAAAAGCAGTTAGTACACCTTTGGCTAGTCATTTCAAATTGACTAAGGAGATGTGCCCAAAGGCACACGAAGAGGTTAATAAAATGTCTAACATCTCGTATTCATCAGTTGTTGGCAGTCTGATGTATGCAATGGTAAGCACAAGGCCAGATATTGCACATGCAGTGGGAGTTGTGAGCAAGTTTATGAGTAATCCAGGTATGGAACATTGGAATGCTATGAAATGGATTCTTTGGTATTTGAAAGGAACTACTATGAAGGCATTATGTTTCAAAGGATCTAATGCTGCTCTGAGTGGATTTGTTGACTCTGATCTGGTGGGTGATATTTGTTGGATTTTTCCAAGATCAAGGGCACAATGAAAAGCATAAAAGAGACAATAGAATGACAAGAACAAACTGTATTCTCATCAATATACAAAATGATCAACTGGATTAACCAATACAATGAATAGAGGCCTACTTATATAGGCAAGGCCATATGGATGTATGAGCACACAAATATGACATGTGGCTAAATGAGAAACAAGGGTAGGTAAGAAATACTAAGGGTAGGTAGGAGAAATAATATAATATTCCACAAGAGGTGGATGACCCACCGAATGTGGAGTGTAACAGCAAAATAAGACCACAAAAGGTGGAATTTCTCCTACAAGCTCTATCCCTAAGTGCACACTTCCCTAAGTGTCTCAATTCCAAATTACGATGAGATGCATTATCCTAAGTTAACTTAAGTAAGTGTAATAATATCCATAATGAATATTTATTTACACCAACAATATTGATTCACGGAGGAGTACTACAGGGTATGTTTTTACTATAGGGGGAACTGTAGTCAGTTGGATTTCTAGGCTACAAAAGGTTGTTGCACTTTCAACCACTGAAGCTAAGTATGTTGCTGCTACAAAAGCCAGCAAGGAGATGATTTGGTTGCAATGTTTTCTGAAGGAATTGGGTCAGACACAAGAGGATAGCCCATTGTATACTGATAGCTAGAGTGTCATTCATCTTGCGAAGAACTCTGCTTTTCATTAAGGACAAAGCACATTCAGCTCAGGTACCACTTCATCTGGACTATTTGGGAGGAGGGTCAGTTACGGCTTGAGAAGATTCACACAAGTGAGAATCCTGTCGATATGTTCATGAAGGCAGTTCCACAGGAGAAGCTGATTTCTTCATCAGTTTCTGTTGGTCTTCTTGATTGATAATTGTGGAATTTATACCTTTCGAGTCCTAGTGTTTTATCTAGCGGATGTTGCATGTACAGTGGTGTCATGTAGTATTAGTCTCCAAGTGGGAGATTGTTCGGTGTGGACCCTGATCAATCTCCAAGTGGGAGATTGTTGAAATGCGGCGACTGATCAGCAAAGTATTGTACAGTCAACAAAGTATTTTTTTGGATAAAAATTGACATTGTAATAAAACCCTAAAAAGGCCGACTTTGTTTTTGCCCTAAAAACGCATGTTATAAGTGGCTAGGATGCTTAAGGCATTGTAAGGTTGATGTACTATTTTTTTTGGATAATAAGAAAGATTGGATGACTGTGTATGGTGGACGTAACCCATTCTGGGTGAACCACGTTAAATCTTTGTGTTATTTGTGTCCTGTTTTATTTCTTTATCTTTTGTATTTAAATCTCCATATAATTGTTAGTTCATATTTGCTTCAGATCTTCTTGAAACCCTAATAGAACATATATGAAGAAGTTTTGGTAGTAGATAAATTAAGGGATTTGTCTCATGTGCACAAGTGAGCTTGGGAATTTATTTTACATGCAAATTTATAAAATAAGCTTCAAGAATACAAGATTAGTCAATAAATAAATAGTGTATCAAATATAAAAATGGATAATGAAGGTTTGAACTAGGTCAAGGATCTTATTGGCATTTAATCGAGGTCAAAATTCACAAATTTCTGAGGAAAATAATTGTTCTCCTATAAAAAAAATTGATAATTAAATAGCTGATAGGGGAAGCACCCTTTGTATTAAAATAGAAAGTTTTAGTTACTTTCAAGGCTATTTCCAATATCCACCAACTGCAACATCTACATCCTTACAAACTATTACCATGACCATCTATCTGTTAAGCCCAAAATCTTGCAAAATTGGGCACACTAAAGAAAGGATATGCAAAACATAGGGCAACCACATACAAAATTTGTCGGTCATAGCTCATAACTATATATTTCTTTCCCATATGAGACAAAGAGTGCAAACAATCCAACATGCTACCTATCAACCATATAAGATATAACAACTATATCCAGGCCAAGATGCAAAAAGGCCTAACGTTGCCTGAAACAAAAAGATTAGGAATTATATGCCTCTTGCCTCTGCCTTTGCATCTTTGTTTTTGTTCTCCTCATCTGAGTCTACTTCCAATTCCTCCATCTTGCATGCCAACATAGCTCTCGCCACCACATGACACTCCATATAGTAGTCCACATGTGCTTCAAAGTCTGTCATTCCTTCAACATTTTGGTAGTCATTCAAAATCCACTCTTCTCCATGGCCCAAGCACCAATCATTATCAGGGGCCTCTTCTACATTCTCCAGAAGACCAATGTCTTGACAATCATTCAAACCCTCAGCTTCTACATAGCTCTTTCTCCAAGCATTGCCAAAATCCAATAGAATGCAAATGACTTGTAGAAAAAAGGATATGTTGCAATTCTTCACACCCCACTCGTCCACCAACTTTTGCTATTCTAGGGTTTGTACAACAACTTATTTCTTTACTTTGATGATCATACCAACAAACATATAGTAACTCTATGGAAGGGGGAGCCATAGATTATCATCTACATTATCCAAAACTACATCAATTTCTCCCAGAAAAGAATTCCTAACAACCATTTGGCAAATATTTTTGGTTTTGGGTTTGCTCACACCCATGTATATCAACATAGCAAAAAATATCATCGGTATATCAAAGTTTACCCGATAGCAATGGTAAGCCTTCAGAAACTCCTCACTGAGAACCCTCTTAGTGGCATGCAAAATAAGCAGGTGTTTTGTTGCCAAAACAAAGAGCAATATTTTTTCTATAACTTCCCTCGGAAAGGCCATCTGGAATTTTGAAGCCTCTAACAAGATGAGCATGTCCATGTCTGAATACTTCAGCCTCTCACTCTCTCTAGCTCAACAAGCCAAATCTAGATTATAGTGCTAATGCATCAGGATTTAGCCAGCTTGCCCTATATATAATCGCCTACCACTAAGTAATATGATTACCATCAAATGAGTGAATTATCCACCATATCGCTTTCTTTAATTGCACCATTCTTTCACACATGTCTCCATGTGTGTGAATTGCACTTATCAAAGTATGATTTGAAGGTGTTCTCATGTCTAGTGTCCTTTCCCTTCAAACATTAAACCACCTCTATACAAAGGCTAATTGATACTCATAACAAGTACACAAGTGTCATCATGCAAAAAAGGGGAGGAAATACCAAATTCGACCATTGTGGTTAATTACCTCCAAATTTAACCATGATGTAAACATCAAATCTTTCCTGACATCATTCAACTATGTGTTTGTCCTTTCATCAGAACCTCATTAGCCAGCTTGTCTACCAGCTCATTGCCCTCCCTATATATGTGGCTCACTTTAAACTCATCCAGACTATCTAATGTTTGGGATCACATTTTTTCAAATTGCATTGACAACAATCAAAGAGTCCCCTTCTAGATGGATATGTTTTGCACCCATTTCTGGTGCAATTTGAAGTCCTCTCATGGCCGCATGAAACTCTACCACATTGTTCCAATTAAATATAGTAAATGTTCTGCCACCTCATTCAGGGGAATTCCATTATTATCCCTATTCATACATCAAATACCACTCGAGCTAGTGTTGCCCAAAGACACCCGATCAAAATTTATTTTCACCCACCTTGGTTTTGGAGTACACTAATGCGTAGAGGATCTAGGATCAGCGACCTTGCCATGACTTCCTTCACCAAAAAACATAGGGATTGAGAGGCTATTGAAGGTCAGTTTAATCTTATTATACCAGCTGGTGTAAATGTTCTTCTTGAGTGTTTTCGATTTGGCTACTTCATTGATAAGTTCCACAAGTTGTGCTTCAATCTTTTGACATAATCTCTTCAATCCTATATTTTTATCTTCAAAGATTTCACAATTACATTCTTTCCAAATTTCCCAAATAATTAGTGAGGGATTATGTATTATATAAGTCTCCAAACACAGCCTAAACCAATCATCAATTCTTAGCAACATTGGATAAAACTAGTTTAATTTGTTCATGAAATGCCACCAGCATTTGGAAGAGTATTCACATCTCAAGAGTAAATGATTCACTATTTCAGAGTCATTCCAACAAAGGACACATCTTCCTGGCCCTTGAATTTTTAATTTCATTAATCTATCACAAGTGAGAATTTTCTTCTGCACCGTCATCCAAGCAAAAACTCCAATCTTTGGGAGGTAGTGTGGTGCAGGAGCACCTACTTATGAAGAAATGAACTAAAGACAAGATGATTTTCTATTAGTCTAAGATAAATGTAATAAGACCTTATGGGTCCTTTTTGTAATTCAATGTCCTAGGAGTATGACAAGTTTGTCCATGTTTGGGTCAAATTGTCACCTAGGGTCGTGTAGAGCAAATTGAGTCAATAAGGGTCACAATGGTCTAAATTGAGGGATCAAGTGACCAAAGGGTTATTTGAGACATTTTTGATGTTTTATAATCATATGTAATCATTTTGGGGGACTATGATAGTCAGGAGTCTAAGTTGGTTGAATAATGCAAAAATTGTCATATTGTCAGTTTGTTGTCATGACATTTTTGCACTTTTTTGTAAGTCGTGATTGTCCAACGGTCATTTCAATTTGAAAAATGGTTGGAGGAGGTTGTGTTCATTTGAGGTGACACATTTAAGGACCCCAAACACCAAAATATGTAAGTGGGGTTGATTTCGGTTGATTTGGAAAGGAAATCGAAGCATCAAGAACTATTGGAAACTTGGGAAACCGTCTAATTTCTGTTGATTCCATACTGAAGGTGGACTGGAAAGAATTATCATGGCATAGACCTTGAAACTAGATTTTTTTACCTTTATTTTGCATTCAGTGTGAAGTCTTGAAGTGATCAATGTCCCATTCTACAAGCAAATCTCTATCGGGTAGCCTAAAACCCTCAAACCCCTAGGGTTTGACTGTAATAATGGGTTTTGGCCTATCAATCCTTAACTGAACACTCTGCCATTATAGGGGATGATAGGCCATTGTATAATATGTCAGTTCCAAAAGCCATTAAGAGGACACAACAGGCAAAGAGGATGGAGAACTAACCCTAGGTCTGGCATCTCTATGTGATAGACCGATTTCATGAGTGCAGTACGTGAGAATTGAGTGGTAGAGAAATGGAAAGGGGTTTGAATGTGGTAGAAGAGTAATTTGGAGGTTTACATAACATTTCATGGTTAGTGATGGTCACTAATGAGGAGAACCAAACTGGTTTGTGGAAGGCATTCAGTCAAATAGGTCTAATAGCCCTATTAGGTCTGTTAGTGCATTATAGGTTGGAATATTTGCAAGTTGGTTCAGTACCGAAAACTGAGATATTTTTGAGAACTCCCAAAAGGGTATGTAAATTTATTTATTTTTTCTTAGATCCTCAGGGTGTCAAAAGTTATCACCCGATTCCTTCAAATGGAGGCCTAATTACAACTGGTTCTGTTTCTGGGCAAGTGAGTCAAAATTGGTGTTCCAGTGAGTCTAAACCATGAAATCCTATTTCATTTGTGTTAAGGTGTTGTGAGAACACCCGCTCCAAGGGTTGTTGTGTTGAATTGGTCAAGTGGGCCTTTCAAATCCTAAAGCCTAGTAGTAGCCCACATATGAATGCAAGGGTGTGTGTGTAGTCACACAAGACTTGGGAGTGTTAGTTGTTTGTAAGTGGACATATTGGAGCCTTTGAGTCTCCCGAGGTATTGTTTAGTGTCATTAAACCATTTCTTGACTTGGTGTTGTGTAAGGACCCTTTAGTAGTAGGGATTTGGTTGAGTTTGTGAGCCTTGGAGGTTGGTTGGTTCAAGGTTATCCTTCCAGTCTGTTGCCTCCTCATCGTATTGGTATCAGAGCAGGATTTTGAAGATCACTTGGGTGGTGTGGTCTTAGTGTATGTCAGAGAAAGAGATTGAAATAGGGGCTGACAAAATGCCTCCTAAGAGTATGTCACAAGATGCGATGAAGAAGTTGATTGAAGAGATGCTTGAGTCCAAGCTTAAAGAATTGAAAAATGTTGGCATTTTGATGCATTTTGTATGATTGGTGAATGAAATGGTTGTCATTGTTGGCAACATCATCTTCTAAGTCTTCATATTCCATCGGTAAAGAAGTAAAGAATAACCGATAGAGAACAAGAGTTCTTGTTCCTATCGGCAGTGAGTTAACTGGCTAAGCAGAGTATAGACCGGCTAAGCAGTGTGTAGACAAGGTAAGCAAAGTGTAGACCGAATAAGTAGTGAGTAGACCGACTAAGTAGGAGGTCAACCAGCTAAGCAGTGAATAGATTGGTACACAAGAGGATAATTGGCTAAGTAGATAATAGACCGGTATACAGGAGGTAACCGGTTAGGAAGAATTTGATTGGTACACCCACATAATAGGAGTCTCAACCAACATACTTGGAATGTCCAGTTAAGATCTAGTTGAACTGGCAATCTTCCCTTTTCAACCAACAGACTTATCGGCATGAACGACTGTCTTGACCAATATTCCTGGAATGATTTTTGGAGAGTAATCTAAGGTGCGGTAACAAAATTTTGAATAAGACTTTTGGAGGGAAAATTGGCGTCAGAACTCAAGGATAATATATTCACATAATTCATTTTGATTATGTTATTGTCAATGTGAAAAAGATTTGTGTGAAAGTAAACAGGGGGAGTAGAACAGAGTATAGAAGATACAGGTATGAATTGGTGAAGCTGACACCGATCAGTTGAACAAAGCATGCAAAGAGGATCTATAAGATAGAGGTAGTGTCATCAGACGGATCATTCATCTTCGTTGCCTTCTAACAATTGCATCATTGTAAATCCCTTAACAGGGTGAACCTTAACCAGTTCTTTATGTAAAATCTCTTAACTGGGTCACTTCAGATATGAAGTTGTAGAATCCTCTAGCAAGGTGAACTTTAACAGGTTCTAAGGTATTCTTAACCGGATACCAATCACTTCTAACAAGGTGATGTTATCAGAAAGAATTGGTTGTAATCTCTTAACAAGGTACTCTTTTTCATTGCAGTAAAAGAGATTGTGGGTTATCCCCACCATGGTTTTCTCCCTCTAACCAAGGGTTTCCACGTATAAATTCTAGTGTTATGTAATTCTTATTTGTGCATGCAAATCTCTTTTCTTTGATGTTCTCTGCTTTCATGATTTATGCAATGCTTAAGTTAATTTTGAAGGATAGTTGCAAACCAGTCAACTTGAATGTTTGAATTGTGTGGAAACTATTTTGACTAATTCACCCCCCTCTCAGTCACCGGTTAATACTAACAATTGGTATCAGAGCTTTGGTCCTCTAAAGAAAAGCTTGACAGTTTGAGGAAAAGATCACGGAGGAATACTAGTATCAGAAGCAGATTGATGAAGCCAATGAAATGATTGCTCAGCTGAAAGAGAGACTGAGAAAATCTCTTGCTAAAAGAAAGGAACTAGCTCTACAACTAAATGAGATTCAAGATATCATAGATCAACTCTCTGAACATAGTGGATTTGAAGAAGCAGAAGAAGCAGTCTCAAAACTCATAGAAAAGAACAAGAAGTTGACTGAAGAAATCACACATCTCAAAAGAGAACATGAAAGTCAGGCCTTAAGAATGACTAAGATATTGGAAGCTAGCATAAGTGCTGATGAAAGAAAAAGAGATGCAGAAGAAGCTTTGTCAAAAGCTGAAAAAGCCAAAAGGCTTGCTGAAGAAGCCCTAAGAGAAAATGATGCAATCATCATTGAAAAAGATGAAGAAATCCGAATTCTCACTCGAGAGAATAAATACATACATGAGCATCTGCATGACAACACAGATGAAAAGGAAAAGATGATGAAATAAATTGAACAACTCAAATATGAGTTGAAAGCTGCAAATGAGAGAAATGAAAAGCTGAGGAAATTCAATGAAAGCTCTAAGAAGATAGATAAACAATTAAAATCTCAGAGGAGAACAAAGGAGACAATTGGTCTTGGTTACCCTGGTATAGGTCCTATGGAAACTGGAGAATCATCTAAATCCAAAAGGATAAAGGATGATAAAAAGAACAATTCATGAATGAAAGGTATGAAGTCTTCTAAATCTTCTTGGAAACATTGTGGTAAATTGGGTCATAAGTCTGATGTTTATATAAATCAACCGGTTAGTCAAAAGAAGTCTTTCACCTTTGATGGTTACTGCCATAATTGTCACAAGTATGGTCACACTGCTTATGAGTGTAGATCTTGATATAGCGACATGTCAAATAGAAGAAAATTTAATGGATATTGCTATACATGCAATAAATATGGACACAAAGCTAAAGATTGAATGTTCAAGTCAAATGTATCAAGATCACCATTCAAACCGATTAGCCCTAATAAAAGGAGTAATCAATTCAATGCCACATGTTCCACTTGTGGTAATTTTGTTCATGTGGCAGCAAATTGCAGAATGGAATGGGTCAGAGAACTAATGCAGGACCATGGAGGACAACTGGTATGGAATGTTTCAATTGCCATAAGATCGGTCACTTAGCCAGAGAATGTAGGAACTGATCCTATAAGCGATCTAAAGACATGAACCAGTTTGGCAAGAAGAAAGGGCAAAATTACCTGAAAGGAAAGAAGACAATTGAAGAAGTGAGGAATGAAATGAAAAAGACATGGATTAAGAAGGAAGAAAGAAAAGAAGGAGAAAGTCATTCTAAAACTAAGTCATCATCCATCGGTGATGACAGTTCCTCTTCAAACTAGGCATATCGATGCTCAGGGGGAGCACATATGGTAAGATTATTATTGAATCCCCTCGACCGATATGAGGTTATGTCTATTTGCATAGTTTAGATGCATAAAAGTTTTTTTAAAGCTCTTTTTTTTGGGTAAATGTTTTGAGGGTTAGTGTAAATGTTGTTTGTGTACCGGTATTGGTAACAAGCAATCGTTAAAAAGTAAATCATAGTACCTTAAGTTGTAAATGTTCAAAAGTACACAAACTAGCCATTGCATTGAAGCACCGATAAATCTTAATGGATAAATAAAGAAATGTCAATACATTTCATTTACCTTGCTTTCTTGTGCGACCTAAGGCGATCAAAAACTTGCTAAGTACTATTTGTGCAAAGTGATCAAGCAGTGTTATAGTGGTGATCGACAACCCTAGAGGAGAAGGTATTCTAGGTATTCAAACTCTGTTTTGAATAATTTGTTTGAAGTTCGTCATGGCAGCTCCTATATCGACTCATGTATCGGTTGAAGCACTTAAGGAACCACAACCCGAGTTAAAACTTCATCCTATGAAGACTAGAGAGATTGACATGACCGGTGCCCTATCATTTGTGCCCTCTAGTGTGTTACTGGTCAAAGATATTCGCTCCTTCATCCATTGCAAGCTTGAAGAAATTGGAGACAAATTTATTCGAAGTGAATTCAAAGGGTTCTGTAATCATGATATATTGAAGGTAGAATATTCGCATCTGAAGATCAAGGGTTTGTCAAATGCTGTTGACTTTCCCGATTAATTTCATGCCGACTGGGTTAGGTATGTATTAAGCAGAGTGCATGATCAATTTCTATGGCTGGAAGCTAGATCACCGATTAATATTACAAAGGATGTAATCCAAAGATTAACAGGGTTTAATGCAACCGGTGAAGCACTAACCCTAAGAACAATTTCATCTACTGAAGTCACCCGGTTGACCAAATCCTGATGTGACAGTAGAGCAATGACAATCACTCATATTGAGGATGTTGAAGTAAGATTTTCTTATGCAGTGATGGGTGATAGGGTCTATCAATCAAGTTGGATGAATAGTGTTTCAAGCGGTGCTATACATACTGTCTACGAATCATCAAGGAGGATGAAACATATGATATTTGTGAGATGATCAAAAGCCAATTTTTGGTAAATATGGAGAGAACAAGAAGCAATCTTTCAAATATGGCTCACTACTGGTATGTATATTTTTCTATGTGCAAAACTTCTTTCCTGGTAAGGGTAATATATTATGGTCTGAAGAAAAATCTATCATGGTTTGGATAGGTGAAATGATTAGGGATTTAGGAGATAGGTTTGGAGAAACAATGTGGGGATATTTTAAGGAATTTCAAATTAAGATGCACATAAGGGAAAAAATACCAACTGGTATAGTGCAGAAGTTCAAAGACAACATTTGCTTTCTTGTAGACATAGATTGTTGCATCATTCAAGCGGTTCAACCTAGAACCTTTTGGGTTCCACCTATGGGTTATGAGGTCGCAGTAGACATTGATAAAATTCAGGCAAACGTGCTACTATCTAAATCGGTAGATAAGAAGGCAAAGAGATTTGGAACTTGTGAGGAGGCAAGCTCCAAAATAAAACAGGAACTTAAGGAGCCAATCATACAAAGGAAAGAAAGAAAAATGATTGATACCCTAGACAAAAAATATGGAGGCGAAACATCTGGTGCCACTACTTCCATCGATACTAGTGAACAAAAAGGGGCCAAATGAACCAAAGTTAAGGAACAATCAGGAGAAAAGAATAAAATGTCAAAGGCAAAACCCTAGGGTACTACAAACAGCAAGTTGACATCATACACAAAAGAATAGGAAACAGATACTACTGCATCTTCACCTGGTAAAGATAGACCAGTAGGAGTAACATATGCTAGGAAAAAAAAAGCATGAAGGGACAGCTGACACAAAGGCTAATAAGAAGCCAAAGAAAGATGTAAAGGAGGGTGATAACACTGACACCTAATCTGATGTGGAAATAAAAGAAGTCAGAAGAAGTGGTAGAAATGAACTTCCAACTATTGATGAATTGGTCCATGGGATCATAGAGTTTGGAGGTCTATCTGGGGTTGGGAGAAAATATCCCCTCTGCAACGAGGATGACAAAAGAAAAATTGAAGATGCACTTATGTGGAACATGCATAAGTTCTGCAAAACTCCCAGTGAACTATATGGAATAGTTCCATCAGAATTGCAAGATCAAGTTGAAGGGAGATGGAAAACAACTTTAGCTATTGAGAAAGAGCACATGATAAAAGCACTCATGGAAGTGCAACATGAGCTTGATTATAATCAAGCATCCATACTGGCATAAGCATGTATTCAATGCTTTAAAATAAGGAACAAGATAGGGAGAGTGGGCATAGGAGATGTCCAAGGTTTGCATGATGAGGGTGTTGCCTTGTGGAAGAAAATCTTGAGCCATTAAAAGGAAGCCAAAGAAGAAATAGCAAAGGGGAAAAAACCAGACCAAGGTGCAGCTGCTCTTGGCAAAGGGAAAGGTAAAGACAAATAATCTACTGAAGGTTTTGATGTTTTCTCAGTTGATGATATCATCGGTAATGTTGTGTCAGATATTCCTAATCTGACTAAGGATGTAGAGCAACCGGATGAACTCAAGTCAACCGTTGAAACTATTGATATTGGTGTTTCACCGGTACAGAAAACCACTCAAACCAAGCATCTTAGTGTAGATGAAGTTATAGTTGGAGATATATCTTATGAAGACACACCTCACAAAACTTCAATAACAATAAATCCTACTGACAATGAACCCCTTTTATCAGAGAAAAAGGAAACAGTGGAGAAGGAAGAAAAACAGAAGGAAGAAGAAAAGAAGCAAGAAGAGATGACATAAATAAAGGAGACCAAGAAAAAAGTGGTGGACACTCCTCCGGTAAAGAGGAAGTTAGATTTAGAAAAGGAGAGTGAAAAGAAGAAAGTTAAATTCACCACCACAGCCAGCTCTGAGGTTAAGGATGAAGGAATGGATGAAGAAATAGAGGAGGAAGAAGAGGAAGACTTTGTAATCGACATAAAGAAGATGACACCTAAATAATTAATGAAAGTTTCTGAAAATTGAAACTTCAAGCTGAAAAGGAAAAACTTAGAGAAAAGAGAATGAAGACCAAAATTCTTAATACTGCAAAAACCATTTTGTCTGATCTCATTCCTAACATTTTTGTTGACAACAATGCACCCATCATTGATCAGTTGGGAACTCTTGTCAAAGCAATCGGTTCAGAGGCAACCGATCTGGAGAAGGTTGCAGTTAGATAGTATGAAACAAAGAGAGGTGAAAAGTTAATGGAACACATATCAATTGACAAAGTTTCTCTCTCCATCAGCACTAAAGAGGTCAAATCCATTCTACTGGAAGTTGGCCAATTATTGGTCAAGTCATCAAACTTCACCAATTTAATCCAAGATCTTGAAGATAAACGAGCTCGGACTCAAAAGGAAATATAAGATTTGATAGGTTATTTTGATCCTCTAACCAGCTCTATAATGACCTTTAGTGAAAAGGTCAAACAATTAACTCATGAAATCAAAGAGTTAAAAGAGGAAGAGGATAAACGAGCTCTTAGTCTGCTAGAGCTACAATGCTACCTTGCACTGATCATTGATTTCATGCAAAGAAATGTCAAAGAAGCAGAAGGCATGATAAGTGCACCTCACTGTAAGTCAGTAGATGAAATGGAGGATTTTGTTACATTCTTGCATGGACACTGCAACACCATAAAACAAGTGAAGTCTTCATGGCAATCCTCTTTGCAAGCTGCAAAAGAAAATTTCAAAGATATTTTTACTTTACTTTCATAAATCCTTTTGTATATTCTTTGTCATTGATGTCAAAAGGGGGGGTTTGTATATGTACATGGGGTAGATGAAACAGGGGTTAGAACCGACACATTTTTGTATTGTTTGCCACCAATGCCAAAGGGGGAGTTTGTTGGCATTTTGGTGCATTTTGTATGATCAGTGAATGAAATGGTTGTCATTATTGGCAACATCATCTTCTAAGTCTTCATAGTCCATCAGTAAAGAAGTAAAGGATAACCAGTAAAGAAAAAGAGTTCTTGTTCCTATATCTTCTAAGTCTTCATAGTCCATCGATGGGTATGTGCAGGATCATGGTGTGCCAAAACCGGCCCTTAAGTGGCAATGAAATTTCAGAATATCAGAGTTATGCAACTTGACATGAAAATTTGAATAAGTTGTGAACATTATTTTTAAAATATGTAAGAAGAGAATCTATATAAAATTGAATTTAGTTTCTAAGCTAGTATTTGCTTTTTGAAAAAAAAGATCCTATTTGATGAAAATTTCAAATTTCAATGCAATGGTACTAAAATTTCATGAAAAAGATAAGAAGTAGACATATGTCTGACCATCCTAATCACAATCAAATCATAATATTTTTCTATAATAATTATAATATAAGTATAAGACTCATGTCCGAATGTGACACATATTTTTTTATAATTTTTTATAAAGTAAATAATTTTTTATGAATTTTTTACTACAACTTTTTCAGAAATTCAAAAACTCCTACATCCGACAACCTTAACTTGGTCAAAACCTTATGACATTTAATTTTTAAATTTTTTTCCCTATAGTAGATGAAGCATAGGATGTGATGCATGTTTCGGATTCAAAAAATGTTATACTGTTTGAAAGTCATTGAGTGTTTTTCAATCAGTCTATCAATCAGGACTTTTGTCAGAATTCAATTAGAAAATAAATAATTATTATTTATTAAATTCGAAATAAGACAAGCCTTATATTGTTGGAAAGCTGAGAACATCCTTAAAAAACCCTTTTCGTTTTATCAATCTTGGCTATAAAAAAAGTCGTCAGCCACCAGTGTAAAGTCTGGAAAATAAAGGAAGATTGAAAAACACGTTTTTTCAGTTGACTTTCTAGGCTTGTCACTTCCAAGCCAAATCCCAAAGCATTCCCGAGCCAAAATTTCAAATTTGAAATTTGTACAACAAAAATCGGATATTCAATTTTAATAAGTAAATTCATTAACTAAATTTGCACAAAATTAATCTATTGTTTATTAATATATTAATATATAATATTTTAATATATTAATTTATAAATAAATTAGTATATGATATTAAGGAGAGGGAGAGGGGGGAGTGGGGAGAGAGAGAGAGAGAGAGAGGGAGAGAGAGATAGAGAGGTTAGGGGAGAGGGAGAGAGAGAGATTAGGGGAGAGAGAGAGGGGATATAGAGAGATAGAGAGAGAGATATAGAGATGGGGAGGGGGAAGGGAGAGAGAGATAGAGATATTAGGGTAGAGGGAGGGAGAGATTATGGGTCCTATAGTGTCCTAAGGGGTCATATTGTGTCCTACAACCCCTTAGGACACCATACAACCCCTTAAGACACCAAATTGTGTCATTATGGGTCATATTGTATCCTAAGGGGTCATATCGTGTCATATGACCCCTTTAAGACACCATATGACCCCTTTAAGACACCATATGACCCCTTAGGACACAATATGACCCTTTACGACTCTATATGATGCCGTTATGGGTCATATGACCCCTTATGACACCATATGGTGTTGTTAGGGGTCATATGGTGTCCAAAGGGGTCATGGGACACCATATGACCCCTAAGGACAACATATGACCCCTTATGACACCATATGGTGTCGTTTTTGTCTTGTTAAAGGTCATATGGTGTCCTAACGGGTCATGGGACACCATATGACCCCTAAGGACAACATACAACCCCTTATGACACCATATTGGGTCGTTATGGGTCTTATGGTGTCCTAAGGGGTCATATTGTGTCTTACGATCCTTTAGGACACCATATGACCCCTTAAGACACCAAATTATGTCATTATGGGTCATATTGTGTCCTAAGGGGTCATATTGTGTCATATGACCCCTTTAAGACATCATATGACCCCTTAGGACACAATATGACCCCTTAAGACACAATATGACCCTTTCTGACTCTATACGGTGTTGTTATGGGTCATATGACCCCTTAAGACACCAAATTATGTCGTTATGGGTCATATTATATCCTAAGGGGTCATGGGACACCATATGACCCCTCACGACACCATATTGGGTCGTTATAGGTCCTATGGTGTCCTAAGGGGTCATATTATGTCCTATGACCCCTTAGGAAACCATATGACCCCTTAAGACACCAATTGTGTTGTTATGGGTCATATTGTGTCATAAGGGGTCATGGGACACCATATGACCCCCAAGGAAAACATATGACCCCTTATGAAACCATATTGGGTCGTTCTGGGTCCTATGGTGTCCTAAGGGGTCATATTGTGTCCTACGACCCCTTAGGACACCATATGACCCCTTAAGACACCAAATTGTTTCGTTATGGGTCATATTATGTCCTAAGGGGTCATGGGACACCATATGACCCCTAAGGACAACATACAACCCCTTATGACACAATATTGTGTCGTTATGGGTCCTATGGTGTCCTAAAGAATCATATTATGTCCTATGACCCCTTAGGATACCATATGACCCCTTAAGACACCAAATTGTGTCATTATGGGTCATATTGTGTCCTAAGGTTAAGACATCATATGACCCCTTAGGACACAATATGACCCTTTAGGACTATATGGTATCATTATGGGTCATATGACCCCTTAATACACCAAATTATGTCATTATGGGTCATATTGTGTCTCAAGGGGTCTTGGGACACCATATGACCCCTAAGGACAACATATGACCCCTTACGAGACCATATTGGGTCATTTTGTGTCCTATGGTGTCCTAAGGGGTCATATTATGTCCTACGACCCCTTAGGACACCATATGACCGCTTAAGACACCAAATTATGTTGTTATGGGTCATATTGTGTACTAAGGGGTAATGGGACACCATATGACCCCTAAGGACAACATATGACCCATTACGACACCATATTGGGTCATTATGGGTCCTATGGTGTCCTAAGGGGTCATATTGTGTCCTACAACCCCTTAGGACACCATATGACCCCTTAAGACACCAATTTGTGTCGTTATGGGTCATATTGTGTCCTAAGGGGTCATGGGACACCATACGACCCCTAAGGACAACATACAACCCCTTATGACACCATATTGGGTGGTTATGGGTCCTATGGTGTCTTAAGGGGTCATATTGTGTTCTACGACCCCTTAGGACACCATATGACCCCTTAAGACACCAAATTGTGTCGTTATGGGTCATATTGTTTCCTAAGGGGTTATATTGTGTCATATGACCCCTTAAGAAACAATATTATCCTTTACGATTCTATATGGTGTTGTTATGGGTCATATGACCACTTAAGACACCAAATTCTATCATTATGGGTCATATTGTGTCCTAAGGGGTCATGGTACACCATATGACCCCTAAGGACAACATATGACCCCTTACGATGCCATATTGGGTTGTTATGGGTCCTATGGTGTACTAAGGGGTCATATTGTGTCCTACGACCCCTTAGGACACCATATGACCCCGTAAGACACCATTTGTGTTGTTATGGGTCATATTGTGTCCTAAGGGGTCATGGGACACCATTTAACCCCTAAGGAAAACATATGACCCCTTATGACACCATATTGAGTCGTTATGGGTTCTATGGTGTCCTAAGGGGTCATATTGTGTCCTACGACCCCTTAGGACACCATATGACCCCTTAAGACACCAAATTGTGTCGTTATGGGTCATATTGTGTCCTAGGGGTCATGGGACACCATATGACCCCCCAAGAACAACATACGACCCCTTATGACACTAGAGGGTCGTTATGAGTCCTATGGTGTCCTAAGGGGTCATATTGTGTCCTACGACCCCTTAAGACACCATATGACCCCTTAAGGCACCAAATTGTGTCGTTATGGGTCATATTGTGTCATATGACCCGTTTAAGACATCATATGACCCCTTAGGACATAATATGACCCTTTACGACTCTATACGATGTGTTATGGGTCATATGACCCCTTAAGACACCAAATTGTGTCGTTATGGGTCATATTGTGTCCTAAGGAGTCATGGGATACCATATGACCCTTAAGGAAAACATATGACCCCTTACGACACCATATTGGGTTGTTATGGGTCCTATGGTGTTGTAAGGGGTCATATTGTGTCCTACGACCCCTTAGGACACCATATGACCCCTTAAGACACAAAATTATGTTGTTATGGGTCATATTGAGTCCTAAGGGGTCATATTGTGTCATATGACCCCTTTAAGACATCATATGACCCCTTAGGACACAATATGACCCTTTATGACTCTATACGGTGTTGTTATGGGTTATATGACCCCTTAAGACACCAAATTGTGTTGTTATGGGGTCATATTGTGTCCTAACGGGTCATGGGACACCATATGACCCCTAAGGACGACATATGACCCCTTACAACACCATATTGGGTCTTTATGAGTCCTATGGTGTACTAAGGGGTCATATTATGTCCTACAATCCCTTAGGACACCATATGACCCGTAAGACACCAAATTGTGTTGTTATAGGTAATATTGTGTCCTAAGGGGTCATGGGACACCATATGACCCTTAAGGACAACATATGACCCCTTACGACACCATATTGGCTCGTTATGGGTCCTATGGTGTCCTAAGGGGTCATATTGTGTCTTACGACCTCTTAGGACACCATATGACCCCTTAAGACACCCAATTGTGTCATTATGGGTCATATTGTTTCATAAGGGGTCATGGGACACCATATGACCCCTAAGGACAACATATGACCCCTTATGACACCATATTGGGTCGTTATGGGTCCTATGGCATCCTAAGGGGTCATATTGTGTTCTACGACCCCTTAGGACACCATATGACCCCTTAAGACACCAAATTGTGTCATTATGGGTCATATTGTGTCCTAAGGGTTCATATTGTGTCATATGACCCCTTTAAGACATCATATGACCCCTTAGGACACCATATGGACCCTTTACAACTCTATACGATGTCGTTATGGGTCATATGACCCCTTAAGACACTAAATTGTATCGTTATGGATGATATTGTGTCCTAAGGGGTCATGGGACACCATATGACCCCTAAGGACAACATATGACTCCTTACGACACATATTGGGTCGTTATGGGTCCTATGGTGTCGTAAGGGGTCATATTATGTCCTACGACCCCTTAGGAAACCATATGACCCCTTAAGACACCAAATTGTGTCTTTATGGTCATATTATGTCCTAAGGGGTCATATTGTGTCATATGACCCCTTTAAGACACCATATGATCCCTTAGGACACAATATGAACCTTTACGACTCGATAAGGTGTCGTTATGGGTCATAGAAACCCTTATGACACCATATGGTATCGTTAGGGATCAGATGGTGTCCTAATAGGCCATGGGACACCATAAGACCCCTAAGGACAACATATGACCCCTTATGACACCATATCAGGTTGTTATGGGTCCTATGGCATCTTAAGGGGTCATATTGTGTCCTACGACCCCTTAGGACACCATATGACCCCTTAAGATACCAAATTGTGTCGCTATGGTCATATTATGTCCTAAGGGGTCATATTGTATTATATGACCCCTTTAAGACATCATATGACCCCTTAGGACACAATATGACCCTTTACGACTCTATACGATGTCATTATGGGTCATATGACCCCTTATACCACCATATGGTATCGTTAGGGGTCATATGGTGTCCTAAGGGGTCATGGGACACCATATGACCCCTAAGGACAACATATGACCCCTTATGAAACCATATTGGGTTGTTATGGGTCCTATGGGGTCCTAAGGGGTCATATTGTGTCTTACGATCGCTTAGGACACCATATGACTCCTTAAGACACCAAATTATATCTTTATGGGTCATATTGTGTTCTAAGGGGTCATGGAACATCATATGACCCCTAAGGACAACATATGACCCCTTACAACACCATATTGGTTTGTTATGGGTCCTATGGTGTCCTAAGGGGTCATATTGTGTCCTACGACCCCTCAGGAAACCATATGACCCCTTAAGACACCAAATTGTGTTGTTATGGGTCATATTGTGTCCTAAGGGGTCATATGGTGTCCTAAGGGGTCATGGGACACAATATGACCCCTAAGGACAACATTTGACCCCTTATGACACCATATTGGGTCGTTATGGGTCCTATAGTGTCCTAAGGGGTCATATTGTGTCCTAGGACACCATATGACCCCTCCCTTGATCTCTCTCTCTCTCTCTCTCTCTCCCATAATCTCTCTCTCTCTCTCTAAAACATGAGAAATGAAATCAGATATCGGATTTTATCAGATATCTGATTTCTATCACTGCCATTAATGTGGCAAAAGTTAAAAAAAGGCAGTAACAGGAAAAAAATTTTGGACCACAAATTTATACATTAAAATCGAATATCCGATATAATCTGATATCCAATTTTTGTAAATAAAAAAGAACCTTGTGGGCCATTTTGTGGATTCCAATGGCCCACAGTCTTCACATTCTATTTTCTATCGACAATCATGGGTTTTCAGACAGGCTGAGAAAAAATTGTGCTTTTGAGAGATTCTTAAAGTCAAATCTTACATTGTCAATCATTTCAGAGCATCTTTGTGGAGGTAAATGGGGAGTAGTAGTTGTCGGATGTCTAAATGAAAAAGAAAACTTTCAAATGACCAAATTGAAGTGTATAAAGAAAGATATAGAGAAGGTCATAGGAGGAGAAGACAAGGTATGTTAAATATTGCTACTGTTACTTCAAGTGAAGAGGAAATTGAATTTGAAAATGTTGAACAAGTTATTGAAAATGAAAATGTAGATTTTGAAAGTGAAAATTTTGAATATGTTGAAAATGTTGAAAGTGATAATGAAAATGTTCAACATGACATGAGAATGGAAAGTGAAAATTTGGGAGTTGACAATGAAGGTGTCCATAATTTTGGTGTAAATATTAAATTTTTTGACATTGGAGGTGAAAATGTAGAAAAAAATTTACATAGGAGGTGAACATGTGGAAAATTTTGACATTGGAGGTGAAAATGTGGAAAACTTTGACATTGAAGGTGGAATTGCTCAACCAAGTGAACAATATGTAACACCTAATTATTTTAGAAATGAATACCCTCTCATGGATGAAAGACAAATTCTAAATCCAAGACCTTCAAGAACCCCAAAATGGATGATGACATTATTGCGAATCTTGAAGGCAAGAGGTCAACAAGAACCGTTAGGTTGTGGGCTACACAACTTTTCGACCAAGTTTTTTGCAATAAGACATTGACCGAGCAATGCCAACTCTTTGTTCAATTGCTAAAGATGATAAAGATGAGACCATTCCTAAACAAATTAAAGATTCGTATGAACAAGAAGATGGATAGAAATTCTATTATTGCCAAAAATCTATTTGATGCTCTCAATTATATTGGAAAGAATACCAAAGAAAGAGATAAGAGAGCTGCTTGAAGAGTGATTACAACCTCCTTAGTAAGCCATCAATTGAGGAAGGCTCGTCAAATGAGGCAAACTTGTGTTGATTTGAATATAAACCATAAAACTTTGGATAGAGCACTTGCACGAAGATAAAAACTTGATGATCCACTTCAACATGATACATGGGATTTTGGTGGGAGGCTTCCACGTGTTGATAGAAAGTTGATTGACAATGTGAAGGAGGAGATTCAACAATTTTGGCACTCTAATTCTAGAGTATCACCCAATTTAAAGGACATTTTGAAATTATGAATTGGCAACCGAGACTGCACACCGCATCCCAAACATTTATTGGAATCAAACCAAACAATGCTGTACACTTTTTTTTGTCAAGTACATCCAACTTTGCAAATATCACAATGGGCCTTTGAATATTTGAAGCCATTTTATTGTGTTCCTCTTAAGATTCGTAATACTTGTTGTTGCAAGTACCATGTGGAGTCTTCAATGTACCATGAACTTTTATGCCATATTCATTATACGATGCATACTAATGAGATGTTGTAGGAGTGTGGTGCAATGCTATTTCCGACATCATCAAGAGACTTGCAAGATCATTTTTTATGCCCTAGAGAAGATAATGATTGCTATTTCTATAGAAATGATTGTTAGAATGAGAAGTGCTCATAATATGGTGAGTTGTCAAAGTTTGTTTCATGTTTTCATAAGGGCAGTGAACACAAGTTTGGAAAGAATTATGTTGAGAAAAAAAGATAGGAGACAGTGAAATATACTTTGAAGAGTGGAGGTGAAGGTTCTAGATGCGAATTAGTGTCAAGAGAAGTGAGTGTTGCTGATTTTATTTTGGATTTTAAGAAAAATATTTTCTACAAGTATGCAAGGCACACCCATAGGTCTCAGTGGTTGGATCAACAATTTAGGATGTGTAATAACTCTTTCCCGATTGGGTGGTTGATTTTGCAGAACTATACATAGCAACCAAAGAATGAGGTACAGTCTCAGTACTACAATTCAATCCAGATTGCTATTTTTGTTCACATTACATATAGACATGCTCCTGATAGTATAGAAGAGGAAAGGAAGATAATCAGGGAGTATCATTTTTATATGAGTGATGATAGATCACACTCCTTTGAGTATGTGCAATATTGTTTCGAGAATTTTTTTGAGTTCTTGCATGAGAAAGATATTGCAATTGATTGACGTATCATATGGTCAGATAACTATATAGGTCGATTCAAGAATGCCCGTATGTTTTATTGGTTGAGTAGAATGCATGTAGAGAGGCGTATACCTCATATTTAGTATTTTTTTAAGGCAGGGCATGGGAAGGGGGAGCATGATGGAGCAGGTGCATGTTTGAAGAGAGCTCCAGTTAAAGAGAAATTGAGGATTTTAGATGCAAATTTATCTTATGCACGTTCTATTGTTGATTAGTGTAGCTCAACATTGTCACATGGAGGTACTCTTGATTCAACAGTGACCAGATTCTTTTGGTTGGTTGAGGAGAGAATAATGGGATATAGATTGGATTGTCAAACAATTAAAGATTCTTCAAAGATGCATTCATTTCTTAGCTCAAATGCAAGTACATGGACCATTTGGACACGAGCATTGGCTTATTTTTGTCAGAGTTGTGTTCGGTGTGATTGGGATCAATGTGAGTCAAGTGAGTGGGTTGATACGTGGGTTCCCCAATATCTAACTCCTTTATCTCAAACAATATCCTTGTCAAACAATGACATGGAAAGTTCACTTGAGTATGACCATCTATCAAATCTTGTACAACCAGGACATGTTTTTGTAGGTGTTGCACCGCAAGGGAATGAAGAGAGATCAGAATATTGGTTGGCATGATGTGTACAGCGAAAATAGAAGCTAACACAACCAGTGACAGATGATGATGGGTTCACATATCCTACAGGTTCAATTGTTGTTGTGGGAACTTGGTTGCGAACATACATGATTAGAAAGAATGGCATACCTGCATTTGAAGACTATGAGAGACACAAAACCATTCTAATGTATTCACACCTTATTATAGCTACAAATATAAAGTTGTTGAAGCATCAAGCAAAACCGAAGACCAAAGACCTATGGACAGTGACTACTACTGATCATGATGTAATACTAGATACTCTTAAGCAAATAGATGACCCTTCAGGCATACTTGAGTAGTAGGTCTTTAATGCTGCCTCATTATTTTTATCATGCATTTCATTTCAAACAATGATCATTAAACCTTAATGTTCAATTTTGTTACTATGTATATTAAGGATGTGTTCAAAATGTAGGTCTATTGATGAACGTTCTTTTTTGGCAACACGGTTTTTGCATGCATATAGCTGGTACACTCGATATAATTGGAAGGGACGTATTTTTGCAACATGACTCATTATCATGCATTTGATGAGATTTACAATTTTTGTTATTAGACAACACTATTTGACAATTTTTGATGATATAATTATCGCAAAACCTTTATGCTCATGCAAGTCTTTTTTGATGATATATAACAATATCGCATTATGATTTTTGCGTCAACATTGTGGGTTCTCTTGATATAATTTGAAGGGACGTATTTTTATGGTATATAATCCTGCCTTTTAATTTATTATCATGCATTTCAGTTGAAGTGATTATCATAAAGCCTTTATGTTCATCCATGCATTTTATGTGTAGACTAACAATTCTTAAAAATACGAGTTCATGCTAGATCATTCACCGTTGACTGGTTTACTCTTAGTGATGGTACATATTCCTTTGTGCATTAATGAGATTAAATTTTGTGCATAAACACTAAGTCAAGTGAATGTATTGCTATTTAGAAATGACAATATCTACCATCGTCTTCAACCATGTAGAGAAATGCAGTGAGAAGGGCTTTAATCAACATGCGTCTTTCTTCAAAGTTATGCTTGTATACTTTGTAGAGAAATTGGTAAGTTTTGTAATTATACTATCTTGTACATCTTAAAAATGTTTCAAATAATCTATTTATAATTTGACAAAATAATTTATATTAAGTGTTATAATTGATTCCTTGTAGCACATTCATTCCACATAAAAAGGTTGCTTATTTTGGTCTTCATTTATATGCAGGCATTGTTGTACATAAGCTTTTCTCTTAGGACATGAGGATGTCTAATGCAGATGAAGTGGGATGTTGTATTTGTATATGGATGTGAATTTATGTAACTTTGTTGTGATGATATACAATGTCCATGAGCAAATTGGTTTAGTTATATTGATGATATACAATGTATCTATACATGAGTACATTGGTGTAGTTGTATTGATAATGAAAAAAAATCATGTTTGCGTATTCCTTCATGGATGTCACATGCAAGTGTAATGGTACTTATGTGTATAAAATACATGGAAATATTGATGATCATTATGTGTCTACAGTGTAATGCTTGTTTATCTATATTTTTCATTGAATGAGACTGATGATTTTTTTGCCAACTGAAAAAATGCTGCCCTAATAAAACCGTAGGAAAAATTGAAAACTGAGATAGGATTTTGTAGGAACCCCTCTCATGGCCCCGTAGGTTCAAATAGATCATTTGCAGGTGCCACAAATTCTGAGTTAGGGCCCATCGAAGTTTGACAATTTTTAGCACTTAGGGTGCTCAAGGGACGACACCGATAGGGTATGACCCCGAGCATTTGATCGAGTGGGGGGGGGGGGGGGAAATAGGAGCATTCATAGGGTAATAATGCCTAATTAGACATGTCGAAGCTGACGGTTTGTTATCACAATGAGTAGAACAAGAAATTGGCCATTTGACAACATTTGATTGAATGAGACTGACGATTTTTTTGCCAACCGAAAAAATGCTGCCCTAATAAAACCATAGGGAAAATTAAAAACCTGAGATAGGATTTTGTAGGGACCCCTCTTGTGGCCCTATAGCTTCAAACATATCATTCACAGGTGCCACGGATTTTGAGTTAGGGCCCATCAAAGTTTGACAATTTTTAGCACATAGGGTGCTCAAGGGACGACACCGGTAGGGTATGACCCCGAGAGCTCAATTGATTGGGGGGGAAAAATATGAGCATGCATAGGGTAATAATGTCTAATGGGACATGTCAGAGCTGACGGTTCATTATTTTGACGAGCAGAATGAGAAATTGGCCATGCGACAACATTCGATTAAATGAGATTGATGATTTTTTTGCCAATCAAAAAAATGCTTCCCTAATAAAACCGTAGGGAAAATTAAAAAACCAAGATAGGATTTTGTAGGGACCCCTATCGTGGACCCATAGGTTCAAACAAATTGTTTGCAGGTGCCATGAATTTTGAGTTAGGGCCCGTCAAAGTTTGACAATTTTTAGCACTTAGGGTGCTCAAGGGACGATGTCGGTAGGGTATGACCCCGAGTGTTTGATCGAGTTGGGGGAAAAAATAGGAGCATGCATAAGGTAATAATGCCTAAATAGAAATGTCAGAGCTGACAGTTTGTTATCACGACAAGCAGAATGAGAAATTGGCCACGTGACAACATTTGATTGAATGAGACTAACGATTTTTTCGCCAATCAAAAAAATGCTGCCCTAATCAAATCGTAGGGAAATGTGAAATACTGAGATAAGCTTTTGTAGGGACCCCTCTCATGGCCCCGTAGGTTCAAACAGATTATTCGCAGGTGCCATAGATTCCGAGTTAGGGTCCATCAAAGTTTAACATTTTTTAGCACTTAGGGTGCTCAAGGGATGACGTTGGTAGGGTATGACCCCGAGCGCTCGACCGAGTGGGGGGAAAAATAGGAGCATGCATAGGGTAATAATGCCTAACTAGACATGTTGGAGTCGACGGTTCATTATCACGACGAGAAAAATGAGAAATTGGCCATGCAACAACATTCGATTGAATGAGACTGACGATTTTTTCGCCAACCGAAAAAATGCTGCCCTAATAAAACCATAGGAAAAATTGAAAACCCAAGATAGGATTTTGGAGGGACCTCTCTCATGGCCTCATAGATTCAAATGAATCATTCACAGGTACCACAAATTTTGAGTTAGGGCCCGTCAAAGTTTGACAATTTTTAGCACTTAGGGTGCTCAAGGGACAACTCCGGTAGGGTATGACCCTGAGTGTTCGATTGAGTGGGGGGGGGGGAATAGGAGCATGCATAGGGTAATAATGCCTAACTAGACATGTCAGAGCTGATGGTTCATTATCACAATGAGCAGAACGAGAAATTGGCCACGTGACAACATTCGATTCAATGAGACTGACAATTTTTTTGCCAACCAAAAAAATGCTGCCCTAATTAAACCGTAGGGAACATTGAAAAACCAAGATAGGCTTTTGTAGGGACCCCTCTCATGGCCCTATAGGTTCAAATGGATCATTTGCAGGTGCCACAAATTCTGAGTTAGGGCCCGTCAAAGTTTGACAAGTTTTAGCACTTAGGGTACTCAAGGGACGACGCCGGTAGGGTATCACCCCGAGCATTCGATCAAGTGGGGGGGAAAAATAGGAGCATGCATAGGGTAATAATGCCTAATGAGACATGTTAGAGTTGATGGTTTGTTATCACGATGAGAAGAATGAGAAATTGGCCATGTGACAACATTTGATTGAATGAGACTAACAATTTTTTTTCCAATCGAAAAATGCTTCCCTAATAAAACCATAGGGAAAATTGAAAAACTGTGATAGTCTTTGTAGGTACCCCTCTCATGGCCTTGTAGGTTCAAATGGATTGTTCGTAGGTGCCATAGATTCTGAGTTAGGGCCCGTCAAAGTTGACGACGACGATAGGGTGTGACCCCGAGCGTTCGATCGAGTGGGGGGGGGAAAATAGGAGCATGCATAGGGTAATAATTCCTAACTGGACATGTCAGAGCTAACGGTTTGTTATTATGACAAGCAGAACAAGAAATTGGCCACAGGACAACATTTGATTGAATGAGACTGACGATTTTTTTTGCCAACTGAAAAAATGTTGCCCTAAAACAACCATATTGAAAATTGAAAAGATGAGATAGGATTTTCTAGGGACCCCTCTCATGGCCTCGTAGGTTCAAATAGATCATTTGCAGGTGCCACGGATTCTGAGTTAGGTCCCATCAAAGTTTGACAATTTTTAGCACTTAGGGTGCTCAAGGGACGAGGCCGGTAGGGTATGACCCTGAGCGCTTGACCGAATGGGGGGGAAAACAAGGAGCATGAATAGGGTAATAATGCCTAATTGGACATGTTGGAGTGGATGGTTCATTATCATGACGAGAAGAATGAGAAATTGGCCACGTGACAACATTCGATTGAATGAGACTGATGATTTTTTCACCAACCGAAAAAAATACTGCCCTAATAAAACCGTAGGGAAACTTGAAAAACCGAGATAGGCTTTTGTAGGTACCCCTCTTGTGGCCCCATAGGTTCAAATGGATCATTTGCAGGTGCCACAGATTCTGAGTTAGGGCCTGTCAAATTTTGACAATTTTTAGCACTTAGGGTGTTCAAGGGACGACGTCAGTAGGGTATGACCCCAAGCGTTCGACCGAGTGGGGGGGGCGGAAATAGGAGCATGCATAGGTTAATAATGAATTATATTTTTCATGAATTGTATTGTTCATTAAATGAATTGTATTGTTTGTTATACAAACAACACTTACGATGAAATGGAATGAATTGTATTATTCATTAAATAATAATTATTAACCATTATTTATTATTGGATTGAAGATTAAAGACTTCCATGATAACACAATGCACAGATGATCAACAATTTATATGATCAAATATCAACTTCTGTATATATGAAAATGTCAAATGATTACAAGTGTATGTCCATACACAAATATGGCATAAACGCCAACTCAAATAAAATGTATGTCTATATACGTGAATGTATGTCCATATACAAAATATACATGCTAACTAGACATGTAAGCATCCCAAAACTATTTATAACATCCTAAGCTGCTGATGGATCATCAAAATCAATCCTCTTCGCCGCACTGCTTGGCTTTGAAGGATCCTGCATAAGAAAAAACAAACCACGATTAAGATTAGTTATATTATATAAATCACATTTGAAAAGTTAACATAAAAATGAACTATAATTGAACTATTCTTATTTATATCATCTCCATGTTTTCTCTTCGGCTTTGGAGGACTCTTGATGTATGTCTTTGGTAGAGGAGGCATGTTTTCAATATTTTCATACACAACCTAAATATGTTCACAAACATGACATTGATACAAGTTAGCATATAATTGTCACTGATAATAACAAATTATATCTATTAAACACAAAATAAAATAAACGCACATGTATTCGAGGCATCTCTTCTTCTCCTTCATCTTCAGGTATAGTGGGTGTAGTCAACAAGGATGTGAAGCCAAGAATTCTCTGTACATATACACAACAAGTATATGAAACTATCAATCTATGTCTAGATGTGTATAATCATTATAAGTTATTTAAACTATTCATTCAATCATATTTGCATTCAATTACCTTTCCCTTGTCTCCAACTGCACTACCAGATCCTAAATCACACAGCCCCGCACTCGTGCTGCTTGTGCCCTACAAGAGTAAAATGAGATATACATGCAAGTTACTACATAATCTAATTAATGCCAATATAAATTATGAGCATGTATGTACAATAAAATACAAATGACTAGGTGCAATAATATATGTACTGTATATCTATCAAGGCCAAATGAAATGGCCATCAAAGTGCCCTCCTAGATCTGTGTCAACTCCTCCTTAGTCATCAACTGTTAAATAGACCATGTAAATAAAAATGAGTACTTAATATTATCTAGATTATAAATATTCATTTAAAATATAGAATGAATTGTGAAAATACAAATCTTACCACTACATCATCAATGTATGATGAAGGTGCCTCCTCACCTCTAGCATGCGAGGACTCTCTAGGGTATCCTCCAGTTTGTGTCATAACATCTGGTGCATCATGCATCTCATGCACCTCATAATCTACACTATGCGCAAAAGGATCAATAGGCCATCCAATTGGATTGATGGGAATGGGAATGGGATAGACTAGCCTAGTCTATGCTCCCTGATCCTCTCCTTGGATCACCAGGTGTTTCAATCACACCCTAGGGTCTCTAGGACTTCCCTTGCTTGTGGAATCCCCTGACCTTTCCCAATCCACCCACCAACAATTTGTGATTCTCCTCCTAAAGTTTCACCTACTCTTAAGCATCAAAAACCCTCACATAGGCTAATAAGGGTTTAGCTCCTCCTTCACCTTCTTAGGTCCTAGCAAGGTTAGGATAGGTCTCTGACATGGCTATCCATCCATTCATGTGCCCCCAAGAGGTTTTAACCTTCCATTTCATTATCGATCTCACTATTTTTCTTTTTTCCTGCAAAATAGGGCTACAAGGAATGTGCCCAATTAGGCCTCCATTCCGAACTTTTAGGGCTCCCTCTTGCAAACGATGCACAAACTTGTCAAACCTCCCAAAAGGACTACTAATCATTTGGAAAGGGCTCAAAGATTTTTCTAGTTTTGGGCCTCCAAGTGTCTGTACACTACCCTAGGAGAATTTTGGGGTTTTTGAGGGTTTTTACAAGGGTTTTAAGGCCTGCCTGGGTCACAGTGATGGTTTACTGTCTTTGCCACCTTATCTAGATTGGTGGAAGCTCCTCATTCTCACCAATGGTGCTTCACACATCTCTCTACACCTCCTCCAAAGGGTGCCTCCCTCCTTGTCCTACCTTTCTCTCATGGACCTCTGCAACTTCAACCCTTCCTAGCCGGGCACAGTCTAGTCTCGCCTAGGAGTGGGTCTTTGAAAGAATTTCCTGCATCTTCAAGGGCCCTGCTTGCTTTGGGATACTGTATAATGTTTTCACTCCTCTTCCCCATGGTTTCATGGTGTCTCCACAATGGGGATAGGAGTTATCATTCCATTACACAAAACAGTCCAAAACTGGACAGTGACAAAGTACTTCACAAAATAATTACAAACACACACAAACCTGCACAAGAACCTACCCTAAGTGCTCAAAATGAAAGGATAAACACAATGCAAGATTCACAAAACTGTTCAGTTTACAAATCAATCCATTATCAACCTATTAATCCTTCATTTGTGCCGACTGGCAACAAAAACACAGTCACAGTCAAGGTCTTTTCTCTTGGCCGTACAATCTGACATCCAACCCCTCATTTTAGGGTTTGCAATAGCTTATAGTGTCTCTACCTTGGTTGGTGTGCCCTGGTTAGGGTTCCTAACACCAAACTAAGGTTATCACCTATTTGGAGGAAAAGTTGCATGACAACTTTGAAAAGTTGTCATGCAACTTTTTACAACTTTTGAGCAACTTCTACAATGTTGCTTTTCTTGGCTTTTGAGCCTACCTTGGGCTATCCTATGGACACAACCATGTCAAAAGGACCCCAAACACATCAAAGGCACACCTACCTTCTACTGCACAAGAAAAATCAACCTAGACTTATGAACCTAGGACTTAAACTAGGACCTAAACAAAACCAATGAGCTCTTAGCTCTTATTACATTTACATGGCTTCTTAAAGAAGCAAAATTCCAACAAAGGTCACATGGGGAAAGACCTTAGAAAGGTGCTCTTGCACCATGGACCCAAGCATACATGCCCACACATGACACAACTATGGGGCATGCAAATGTGTGGAGTCGAGGAGGACGTGTTAGCGCCACCAGATGCACCGCTACCATCAAAAGTAGGCTGAGCTATTGACCCAGCTTGAGAAACCAAAAGGCTACTCAAAGAGTGAATAGCCGATATGGTCCATGATGCCACCTCACAAATGATATCTGGATGCTCCACTAGAGGTGGTGGATCAATAGGAGGAGGGGGGACATATGGGCCCTGTACTACTCTGATTGTCCCAGGTCTATTTTGGGGCATACCTAAACCCACACCCTGGAAAGATTGGATGTTAAAGTAGTTCACATGTTTTCCTAAAACAAACTCAACATACAATTTTTTGATGAAGTAGAAGGGGACATCAAGATTGTAGTTGGGTGGTTTGTCGAAAACCATCCACCAACGATCCTAAAAGTTTTTCACAATACCATCATTTGTGCACCATTTAATAGAAAGTTTTATTTTTTTGGGGTCTATGGGTTGATCAGTGCAGGGATTCACAAACAATGTGGCGATAGCAACTTTGGATATCTCGAGATGCTTGATCTCCTTATAGGACAAGCCATCCACATATTTTTCCCTCATAGAATCTTGCCACAAAAGAGCAACATTGTGCTCCTAAGTGATGGTTTCTATACTCTTTATGATCGACGTGAGGGGATCAAACATTGGGTTCAGGTGAGGGATCCTACTATAGACATCTGCAATCCCCCTCAATTGGTTCAAATTTTGTGAAATTAAATCCTAAATTAAGGGGGGGTTTGGCAAAGGAGGGTTTTGTGCAAGAGGGTTTGGTTGTTGCGGTTGTGGTTGATCAATGTTTTCACCGTTATCCCCCATTTTTAACCTAATTGAATGTAAACAATTGAATTTAGTTAACAAATTTGAACAATTTTGTATTTGATTTAAAAAAACCTAGTTTTCATGAAAAAACCATATTTTCAATGAAAAAACAAATAAACATTAAAAAAAATACTAAAAATTGAATGAAAATGATTGAAAACAATAAAAATCCTACCTTTTAATTTTTTTTTAGCAAATTTGGGTCAAACAACCAGATATTGGATTCTAAAAAATCACGCAGCCCGTGGGTTAAAAATAACTCACGGGCTATCACAGTCCATTTATATTGTCTCAAAAAATTGGATATATCTGATATAATATATGATATAATATAAAAAAAAATGTAATATATTATTATATTATATAATACGCATTATATAATAATATAATAATATATTTTATATTATATATTATATAATAATATAATAATATATTTTATATTATATATTATATAATATATAATATAATATAATATATAATATAATATAATAATATATTATATAATACGTATTATATAATATATAATATATAATGTAATATAATAATATATTATATATTATATAATATATATATAATTATATAATATATAATTATATTATATAATATAATATATAATGTAAATAATAATATATTATATATTATATAATATATAATATAATGTATAATGTAATATAATAATATATTATATATTATATAATATATTATATAATATATAATTATATATTATATAATATATTATATAATATATAATTATATAATATATTATTATATTATATAATATAATAATATACTATTATATTACATTATTATATTATATATATTATATATTATATAATATGTAATATATAATATATTATTTTATTACATTATATATTATATAATTTATTTTTTAATTTAAAATTACCTATAAAAATTGGATATCCGATTTAATCAGATATTTGATTATATTCGATATCCGATTTGCTTAGGTGTTTACCATGCCAAGGTGTACTGACACCCAGACAAAAAGTCCACGAATTTTCACGTTTTTAGGCAAGTGGAGAAGGCTATTTTTTTCACATCGCCACTTTTTGGCCCCCCATGATCCTGCACTAACCTTGGTAAAGAAGTAAAGGATAACCAGTAAAGAACAAGAGTTCTTGTTCCTATTGGTAGTGAGTTAATTGGCTAAGAAGAGTATAGATCGGCTAAGCAGTGTGTAGACAAGGTAAGAAAAGTGTAGATGAACTAAGGAGTGAGTAGACTGACACACATGAGGTCAATCAACTAAGCAGTGAATAGATTAGTACAAAGGAGGATAATCAACTAAGTAGATAATAGATCGGTATACAAGAGGTAACCAGTTAGGAAGAATATGATTGGTACACCGGCATAATAGGAGTCTCAACCGTCAGACTTGGAAACATCTAGTTAACATCCTGTTGAACCGACAATCTTCCCTTTTCAATTGATGGACTTATCAACATGAATGATTATCTTGATTGATATTCTTGGAATGATTTTTGGAGAGTAATTTAAGGTGCAGTAACAAAATTTTGAATAAGATTTTTGGAGGGAAAATTGGCACCAAAACTCAAGGCTAATATATTCACATAATTCATTCTGATTATGTTGTTGTCAATGTGAAAAAGATCTATGTGAAAGTAAACAGGGGGAGCAGAGTAGAGTATAACAGATACATGTATGAATTGGTGAAGCCAACACCAATCAATTAAATAGAGAATGCAAAGCGGATCTATGAGACAGAGGTAGTGTCATCAGATAGATCATTCATCTTTGTTGCCTTCTAACAATTGCAACATTGTAAATCCCTTAACAGGGTGAACCTTAACTAGTTCTTTATGTAAAATCTCTTAACTGAGTCACTTCAGATATGAAGTTGTAAAATCCTCTAGCAAGGTGAACTTTAATAGGTTCTAAGGTATTCTTAACTGGATACCAATCACTTCTAACAGGGTGATGTTCTCAGAAAGAACTGGTTGTAAGCTCTTAATAGGGCACTCTTTTTCATTGCAGTAAAAGAGATTGTGGGTTATCCCCACCGTGGTTTTCTCCCTCTAACCAAGGGTTTCCACATATAAATGCTAGTGTTATGTGATGCTTATTTGTGCATGCAAATCTCTTTTCTTTGATGTTCTCTGCTTTCATGATTTATGCAATGCTTAAGTTAATTTTGAAGGATAGTTGCAGACCGGTCAACTTGAATGTTTGAATTGTGTGGAAACTGTTTTGACTGATTCACCCCCCTCTTAGTCACCAGTTGAAAGTAGGGATTTCATTGAGTTTGTGAGCCTTAGAGGTTGGTTGGTTAAAGGTTATCCTTCTAGTCTGTTGCCTTCTCATCATATTGGTATTAGAGCAGGATTTTGAAGATCACTTGGGTGGTGTGGTCTTAGTGTATGTCAAAGGAAGAGATTGAAATAGGGGCTGGCAAAATGCCTCCTAAGAGTATGTCACAAGATGCGGTGAAGAAGTTGATTGAAGAGATTCTTGAGTCCAAGCTTGAAGAATTGAAAAAGACTAAGGATAAGGAAGATGGAAGTGACACTGATGAACAAGGGGATAAAGAAGATGGGGAAACCTCTAAGCAGGTAGAGGAGATACCTGCAAATTAGAGGGAATTTGTAGATGCCTTGAGGTCAATCAATAGGGACACCATTGATGGGTTTCCTATATATAGTGGAAGTATGGAAGCAGAAGAGGTTATAGACTGGTTTGAGGCATTGACCAATCATTTTGAGTACAAATAAATCCCTGAAGATAAGAGAGTTAAGTTGGAAAAAAAAAGGTTGAAGGGGTCTGCTCTTACATGGTGGAACTATGTACAAGGGGAGAGAGTTAAGGAGGGAAACAGTATGATAACCTCCCAGGAAATGATGAAAGCTAAAGTCAAGGCAAAATTTATGCCCATTGATTATGAAGTGCAAATGTATAAAAAGTTGCAGAACCTCAGATAGAGAGAACTTGATGTGAATGCATATATGAAGGAGTTTCATAAAATCTGTCTTAGATCAGACAAGAAGAGGAATCAAAGAAAGTGGCCAGGTACTTGAATGACCTAAGAATGAACATCTAAGATGAGATCAACATTTTGGCACTGGAGACAGTGAACAAGTGTTTTCAATTGGCCCTAAGGGCAGAAGAGAAACTAAAAAGAAGAAGTGAGTAGGGTAATAGAGGTAAAGGAGGGAGAAGTTTTAGAGACAAAGGTAGTTTTGGAGGAAGAAGTCCTAACCAAAGGTCTAGTGGTGAGTCTAGCTAATGAGAGTAAGCTGGGGACTCAAGTAGCAAAGGAGGCTACCGCAGGAGAAGACCTAATGGAAGAGGTGGGACAAATGGATCGGGGAGAGGATCCAAGTTCTCCAGTATGAGATGCTATAACTACAATCAGATGGGGCACCCAACCTACAAGTGTCCAAAGAAGGCCTCAACTTCTCATGGTGGTGAGATGAGAACCACTTTGACTCAAGAAGATGCAAGAAGTGTGACATCTCCTGAAGTGAATTTGACATCAGAGATGGGAGAGAACCTGATGATCAAGAGGACCCTGCTCAATGAACCAATGAAGACTGAGCCACCCCAAAGAAAGGCTTTGTTTAGAGTCAATTGCAAGATTCAAGGCAAGGTTTGTAAAGCTGTCATAGATTCAAGGTCTACTGATAACATTGTATCTTTGGAAGCAGTAAATAAGTTGAACTTGGAGAAGATACCCCATAGTTGTCCATATAGGGTTAGTTGGTTGAACAAAGGGCAACACATACTCATCAATGAACACGCATGGGTAGAATTTAGTACTGGGGGGTATAAGGCTAAAATTTTGTGTGACATCCTTCCAATGGATGCTTGCCATCTTTTTCTTGGTAGACCATGGCAGTTTGATAGAAAGGCTCATCATGATGAAGAAAAGAATGCTTACTATTTCCAAAAGGATGGTGTGACTTTTAGGATACAGTTAGTGGTAGAAAGGGACCCACAACATGTAGGATCTAGTGTGATGATGGTGGGAGAAAAAGAGTTCCTAAATACACTAAAGGAGGAAGGTGGGGTAGGCTTTGCTTTGATTATGAAGCCCAAGGAAGAAAGGAAGAAGGGTGTGATTGAGGTAGGACCCAAGGAGGTCAGGGAGCTACTAGAGAGGTACAAAGGAGTGGTTGCAGAAGACTTACCCGATTCCCTATTACCTATCAAGGATATTAGTCATCAGATTGACCTCATACTAGGAGCGGTACTCCCTAACAAGGCAACCTATAAAATGACCCCACAACAGAATGAAGAGATAGCTAGGCAAATTCAGGAGCTCCTAGATAAAGGGTTGGTGAGAAAGAGCCTTAGGCCATGTGCAATACCTACTATTTTAGCCCCAAAGAAGGATGGGAAATGGAGGCTTTGCACTGATTCTAGGGCTATCAATAGGATAACCATCAGATATAGGCTTCCTATTCCTAGGATAGAGGATCTAATGGATTATTTGGGGGGAGCTACCTATTTCTCCAAGATTGACCTCAAGAGTGGGTACCATCAGTTAAGGATAAGAGAGGGGGATGAGTGGAAGACTACATTTAAAACCAATGAAGGGTTGTATGAGTGGCTTGTGATGCCTTTTGGTCTTTCTATGAGATTTTGCCAAGATCAAGAGGCAATGGAAAGCACAAATAAGAGAGACAAAATATATGATAGAAATAAACTGTATTCTATCAAGATGAAAATACTGATCAACTGGATCATCAATTGTTACATACAATAAATATGAGCCTGCTTATATAGGCAAGGCTATATGGATATGATAGCACACAAACATGACATGTGGCTCAATAAGAAACAAGGGTAGGTAGGAAATAGGTGTGGGTAGGTAGGAGAAACAATAAAAAAGTCCACATGAGGTGGATCACCCACTGAATGTGGAGTGTAACAACAAGATCACACCATAAAAGGTGGAAATTCTCCTACACACACTATCCCAATGTGGCACAAACACCCAAGTGTCTCATACCCAAACTACTATGAAATGCATTTCCTAAGTAAACTTAAGTAAGGTGTAATAATATCCAAGATGAATAATTATTTACATCAACACCCCCCCTTAAGTGCAACTGAGGGGAATGCACTAAAGTCTACAATGCAACTAAGCAATGCAAGATGGGTCCTGGCTATGAGGCCATGCTAGGTACCCATGTACAAATGCAAATGCATGAAAACCAATGCAAGGAAATCTCTCACAAAGCGAGGAAAGAGAGAAAAACCCAATGGGAAAAAACCCTCCCGCAAAAGAGAGATGAAAACCATATACAAAGAACTCTCATAGAAGTATGTGAAGGACAAAACCCCATGTGAGGAAAAAGTCCCCCCCATATGAGAGAAGAAGAAGAGAGACTAGGGAGTCCCCCCTCAATCTGGAATCTGCACCAATGATAGAAGCTCGAAGATGAAAGAAGAAACTGCTCCATTAACATCAAACAACATTCCTCCCCTTAGGAAGAAACAAAACCAAAGGTGTATCCATGAAGTCTCCCCAACCATGAAGGGAAGATGAAGCAAAAATACTCATGATGAAAGGAATCTCTAAAAACTACTCAAGTGTCCCCATGTCGATGCTGAAAGGAACCCCCTCCAAAGGTGGTAAACTATGCCACACTGCTAAAAAAGGCACTCTAAGATCTAGTGGAAATGAATATGGAACAATATCCAAAGATTCATATGTCTCCTCAAAAGATAAAGAGACCTCCTCCAAGTGTTGTACAAAAGTATCCACAATCATGTCAACCTCTAAAGATTGATCATGTAGAGAATGCACAAGAGGGTCAGAGTGATCCCTCGCAACAATCAAAGAAGCATCATCTTCATCAAAGAGAAGATGAATATCATGAATGGTGTCTCCCAAATCTGAAATGTAGGAGTCCACAAAAAAACCTGCAATGTCTGTCAAGTAGACATCCCAACCAACTGAAGCTGGAAGACATGAAATATCTTATTGCACTGAATCACAAGAAGGCAAAACTGTTGGACTAGCTACATCATCAGGTGCAATAGGTTGTGTGATATCAAGTGAAGGAGATGAAATGCAAGGCTCAAGAATGGGGTCACATGTGAGAATCCCCAAGTTCAAATGCCCAAAGTTCTCCTCAAAATCTGAATCATCAACATAGGAAGAATCAACCTCATCAATAGGACCAAAATCTGAAAAAGAGTACAACCGAGATGAATGATCAACCACCTTAGTTGCAATGATAGCTCCACTCTCCAAGTCTCTAATGATAACTAAATTAGGTGTGAACTCCACAGTTTTCCTAGTTGCCCCATGTGTGATTTGATAGATGGAAAGAAGATTATTTGTCAAGTGGGGTACACACAACACATCATTGAAGGAGTTATCCCCAATGGCAATAGATCCTTTCCCAATCACATCCATGTATGTATGATTGCCCATCAAAATCTACGGTATGTGGCAAGGCTCAAATGTAGAAAACATAGACTGCGAAGATGCCATATGATGAGAAGACTCTAAATCTAGAAGCCATCTCCCTGAATCATGACTTGTAGTAGCACAAAGAGCTTGTCCCTTTCCTTTATCTATCCCAAAAGAGTGATCCTTTCCTTTATCCTTGGAAGAAGAAGCCAATGTAGACATTCTAGAAGGTAGGTTGATTCTATTCTTCTCAAGAAGATTCTTCAACTCATCAATATCCTTCTTATAGCAATGATGTTCATCATGTCCTGACTTCTTGCAATATCCACAAAAAAGATTGTCCTTATATGATTTCCTCTTAGGTGAGACTGGTGAATCACCTTGTTGTGGAGAGGAAGATTGTGCTCCATCTTGTTGTGGTTTAGACTTAGGTTGCTTTTGATTCTTGCCTTTTCCTTGATAACTTTGATTCCCTTTGTTAGCCACCAAAGCTTGTGACTTTGAAGATTTGAGAATCCCCATTGTGGTCAACTTAGATTGCTCAAGTATCAACATCTCCGTGAATGAATCAAATGAGGGAGAAGTGTATGAGGAACCTATGGGTGTGAAAGCTAAATACAAAGGCTGCATACTCTAAAGGAAGCTTGTCCAACAAGTTATAAACCAATTGAGCATCCTTTTTGTCAATTCCACAATCCTTTAGCTTTGCTCTTAACTCAGTTGCTTTTGTGACATAATCTTGGATTGTATCAAAATCCTTGGGATCCAAAGTTGTGAGTTCACTATCAAGCTTGTAGCCCTTAATCTCATCAACTTGACCATACAATTTCTTAAAAATATCCCAAGCCTCTTTAATTGTTGTACACTTACCAATGTGAAAAATGAGGTCATCTGATACATACTTTCTAAGAGTAGGATCAGCTTTAGGATCAAGTGGTGCTGTAATAGTTTCATTTACATAATGAATGAGTCCTTTTTCGATTAGTTTACTCCATGCCTTAATTTTTCAGGATGCATAATTATGAGGAGTTAAAAGTGGAAATTTAGGAGAACCAATAGAACCAAAATGAAAAAACACAAGATAGAGAGAGGCACAATCACACAAGACACCCCCCAAAATACTCAATCAAGAAATCCCCCCCAAATGGTGATTTTGACAATTTATACTTAGTGCGTATACAATGGGCCACTTGCAAAACAAGGCAAAGTGGACTTCTGATTTCAATTTACAACTTCTCAAAATGAGATCTAAGAGACTTCAACAAATACTACTAGTGATCTAAACCGAAATCCAAGCAAAATGCAAGTACCAAATATGCCAAAAATGGCCAAATACTAAAAGTACAATTTATACTTAAAATCACTGCAACCAGATGGTAGATTATGAAAGTAGATGAAAAAATATGCACTTTCAAAAAAAACGGCACCTGAAAAGGAGTCCATATGAGCCCAAATGAAGCCTCCAAAGTTGTAAAAATTGGGATTTTGTGATTTTTGAAAAACTTGTATCCGAAAATCAAAAAAATCCTGCACCACTATATAGATCACGCAATTCTACCCCAAAACAAAAAAAAATTCTCGAAAAAACGAGTCTAGATGAGTGAGATATCACTATTTGAAAAATGCCTGCAAAATTATAATTTCTGGAAAATTTCCGCCGCAGCGTCAAACTTCAAATGCCTCTAGGTTTGGCCTCGAATGTCGGATTTGGACAAAATAAAAGGTGATTCTTAATTGCTCGAACCTCCTCAATCCAATGATGACCTCAAATTTGACCCAACAAACTCCAATAAAAACCTGCAATAGAAAGATCCAAAATGCAAACGCCAAATAACATCAAATTTCTCTCAATTAGCAAACTAATGACACTCTAATGGCTCTGGTACCATGTGAGATTTTCCAAAATCAAGAGGCAATGGAAAGCACAAATAAGAGAGATAAAATATATGATAGAAATAAACTGTATTCTATCAAGATGAAAATACTGATCAACTGGATCATCAATCGTTACATACAATAAATATGGGTCTGCTTATATAGGCAAGGCTATATGGATATGATAGCACACAAACATGACATGTGGCTCAATAAGAAACAAGGGTAGGTAGGAAATAGGTGTGGGTAGGTAGGAGAAACAATATAATAGTCCACATGAGGTGGATCACCCACTGAATGTGGAGTGTAACAACAAGATCACACCATAAAAGGTGGAAATTCTCCTACACACACTATCCTAATGTGGCACAAACACCCAAGTGTCTCATACCCAAACTACTATGAAATGCATTTCCTAAGTAAACTTAAGTAAGGTGTAATAATATCCAAGATGAATAATTATTGACACCAACACTTTCAAATGCCCCTAGCACCTTTATGAGACTAATGAATGAGGTGTTGCAAGAGTTTATAAGGAAGTTTGTGGTAGTCTACCTTGATGACATATTGGTGTTCAGTAAGAGCAAGGAGGAGCACTTGGAACACTTGGAGGTAGTCTTGAAGCGACTGCAAGAGAAAAAGTTGATGATAAATTTAGAAAAGTGTGACTTCATGAAGCAGGAGTTGGTTTACCTAGGCTTTGTCATCTCTAAGGGTGATTTAAAGATAGGCTCTTCCAAGGTAGAGGCTATTTTGAACTGGCCTACACCTAAGACAACATGAGAGGTAAGAAGTTTTCATGGTTTGGAAACATTTTATAGGAAATTCATTAGTAATTATAGTGATATTTGTGCACCTATGTTGGAAACCATCAAGGGTGGTGGTAAGGTGAAGTTTGTGTGGACCAAAGAAGCAAATGAGAGTTTTGAGTGTTTAAAACATAAAGTTGCCAAGTACCGAGTCTTGGTATTACTTGATTTCAGTAAGATCTTCACCATTGAATGTGATGCAAGTGGGTTGGCTATAGGAGAAGTATTGAGCCAAGAGGGGAGATCAATGGTATTTTTCAGTGAAAAACTAAATGAAGAAAAGATGAAGTATTCCTCATATGATTTAGAGTTGTATGCCATGTTACAAGCTTTGAAAAAGTTGAGGCATTATTTGCTTCCTAAGGAATTTATTGTGTATACTGACAATCATGCTCTTAGTTTTTTGAATGGACAAGAGAAGCTTAGTCATAGGCACATGAAATGGGTTGAAAGTATTCAAGTATATACCTTCATCATCAAGCATAAGAAAGGGGTAGCCAATAAGGTTGCAGATGCTCTAAGTAGGAGGGTGTTAACAGTACAAGAAGTGTAGTTGCAGAGCATGGTTGTTGAAGCACTCAAAGGATTGTATGAACAGGACCAAGATTTCAAGGAGGTATATAAGGTATGCAGTGAGTTTGCAAATTCTTTTCATGGAGAGTTTTTCGACTACACCTTGCAGGATGGTCTTTTGTTCAAGGGGTGTCAATTATGTATCATGAGGTGTTCAACAAGGGATAATGTAGTGAAGGAGAAACATAGTGGTGGTTTAGGAGGTCACTTTGGACTAAATAAGACTTTGGACATAGTTAGGAGATTTTAATTTTGGCCAAGGATGCAGACTGATATCAGAAAGTTTGTGGAGAATTGTACTATGTGTCAGAGAGAAAAGGGGGTCTCAACCAATGCAGGGTTGTACCAACCTTTTCCTATACCAAGTAGACCATGGGAAAGTTTGAGTATGGAATTTGTGATGGGATTACCCAAGACAAAGATAGGTCATGATAGTGTGTTTTTTGTGGTAGATAGGTTTAGTAAGATGGCTCACTTTATTCCTTATAAAACCACAAATGATGCTAGCTATATTGTAGGACTGTTTTTCAGAGAGTTTGTTAGAATCCATGGGTTGCCTTTGAGTATTGTATTTGACTGGGACAAAAAATTTGTAGGGCATTTTTGGAGAACCTTGTGGAAGAGATTAGGTACAACTTTGTCTTTTAGCTTACCCTATCACCCTTAGACTGATGGCCAAACTGAGGTTGTGAATATGTCATTGGGAAATATTCTTAGATGCCTAACAAAGGAGCATGGAAGTAGTTGGGATATGGTGATACCTCAGGAAGAGTATGCCTATAATTATTCAACAAAAAAAAGTACATGTCTGATTCCATTTGAGATTGTGTATGGTAGTCATCCTAGAGGAGTTTTTGAATTGAGAGATGTTCAGGGGTTGGACAAGAGGAGTGGACATGTTGATGAATTTGCAGAGGCTATGAAAGAAATGCACCAAGAAGTCAGAGATACCTTACAACAAAATAGTCAAAAGATTAAGGAAAGAGTGGATCAAAGAAGGAGAGATGTGCAGTACCAAGTGGGTGACATGGTCATGGTTCATCTTAGCAAGGACAGGTTGCCCAAGGGAAGCCATATCAAGTTGATGATGAGAAGGATTGGACCTTGTAAAATTTTGGATAAATACGGTCCTAATGCTTACAAAATTGAACTCCCTGATGATATTTCTATTTCACCTATATTTAATGTTTCTGATCTAACATTGTATAGGAGTCCTACTACAGGAGAAAGTGCAGGTGAATCTATTCAGGAAAGGGAAGAATGGATAAAGCACTTACCACTTAATGAGCTGCCTAAAATGGAGTGTATTTTGGATAGCAGGGAAGCAAAGAAGACAAGGCACACGACTTAATTTGAGAACTTGGTTAAATGGAAAGGCCTTCCTAACTCAGAAGCTACATGGATGCTGGAGGAAGATATCAAGAAGTAGGGTGGTGATTTGCAGCAGTTGGTCTCTAAGAGGACTTGAGACAAATTTCACCCGGGGAGTATGGTGCAGGAGCACCTACCTATGAAGAAATGAACCAAAGACAAGATGATTTTCTATTAGTCTAAGATGAATGTAATAATACCCTATGGGTTCTTTTTGTAATTCAATGTCCTAGGAGTATGACAAGTTTGTCCATGTTTGGGTCAAATTGTCACCTAGGGTCTTATAGAGCAAATTGAGTCAATAAGGGTCACAATGGTCTAAATTGAGGGATCAAGTGACCAAAGGTTTATTTGAGTCATTTTTGATGTTTTATAATCAAATGTAATCATTTTGGAGGACTATGATAGTCAGGAGTCTAAGTTTGTTGAATAATGCAAAAACTGTCATATTGTTAGTTTGTTGTCATGACAATTTTGCACTTTTTTTTAAGTCGTGATTCTCCAATGATCAGTTTAGTTTGAAAAATGGTTAGAGGAGGTTGTTTTTGTTTTGGGTGACACCTTTAAGGACCACAAACACCAAAATATATAAGTGGGGTTGATTTTGGTTGATTTGGAAAGGAAATTGAAGCATCAAGAACTGTTGGAAACTCAGGAAACCGTCTAATTTTTGTTGATTGCATACTGAAGGTGGATTGAAAATAATTCTCATGGCATAGATCCTAAAAATAGATTGTTTTTCCTTCTTTTTTCATTTAGTGTGAAGTCTTGAAGTGATCGTTGCCCCATTCTACAAGCAAATCTCTATCAGGTAGCCTAAAACCCTCAAACCCCTAGAGTTTGACTGTAATAATGGGTTTTGGCCTATCAATCCTCAACTAAACACTCTACCATTATAGGGTATGATAGGCCACTATATAATATGTCAGTTCCAAAAGCCATTAAGAGGACACAACAGGGCGAAGAGGATGGAGAACTAACCCTAGGTCTGGCATCTCTATGTGACAGACCAGTTTGATGAGTGCAGTGCGTGAGAATTGAGTGGTAGAGCATTGGAAATAGGTTTGAATGTGGTAGAAGAGTACTTTGGAGGTTTACATAAAATTTCATGGCAGTGATGGTCACCAATTAGGAGAACCAAACCAGTTTGTGGAAGATGTTCAGTCAAATAGGTCTAATAGCCCTATTAGGTCTGTTAGTGCATTATAGGTTGAAATATATTCAAGTTGGTCTGGTACCAAAAATTGAGATATTGTTGAGAAATCCCAAAAGGGTATCTGAAAACATCATTTTTTTCTTATATCCTCAGGGTGTCAAAAGTTATCACCCGATTCCTTCAAATGGAGGCCTAATTGCAACCGGTTTTTTTTTTGGGCAAGTGAGTCAAAATTGGTGTTCCGGCGAGTCTAAACCGTGAAATCCCATTTCATTTATGTTAAGGTGTTGTGAGAACACCCCCTCCAAGGGTTTTTGTATTGAATTGGTCAAGTGGGCCTTTCAAATCCCTAAAGCCTAGTAGTAGCCCACATATGAATGCAAGGGTGTGTGTGTAGTCACACAAGACTCGAGAGTGTTAGTTATTTGTAAGTGGACATATTGGATCCTTTGAGTTTCCCAAGGTATTGTTTAGTGTCATTTAACCATTGATTGACTTGGTGTTGTGTAAGGATCATTTGGTAGTAGGGATTTGGTTGAGTTTGTGAGACTTAGAGGCTGGTTGGTTCAAGGTTATCCTTCATCTGTTGCCTCCTCATCACAGTGCCTATTCCAAAATAGTCTGGTTCACTAGTACATTTGGAGTGATTTTTCGACGAGCATTTCCAATGAGCTATGGGATTTCTTTTGATTTGTCGGATTAGTTTTTTTTTTTTTCAAAAATTACCCTATGTTTGTCGAAATTCCAACGTGTTAAAATTTCATGTCGAAATTCGGATGAAAAACTGATGAACATTTCTGATTGGCTATGGGATTTCTTTTGCTTTGTTGGATTAATTTTTTTTTAAAAAAGTATACCTCGTCTTCGTCAGAATTCAAACTTGTTGAAATTTCATGTCGACATCCCGATGAACACGAATTTTACCTATTGATCGACATATGTTGGTCCGATGATTTTCACAGTCTCTTAATTTCTTCTTACTCATCGGGATAACAGTAGTTGATGATCTCTCTTCCTGCTGATTGTTGTGAGTTATGCCGCTAGTCTCATCGAGCATCGGGATAGCTTAAAATGTGTTCAGGCGATAGGCAAAATTTCCCCGATGTCTTTTCCCTCAGCGTAGCTCCTCCCAATACATTATGTCTCCTCAACACTTTAATCTCTAACCCTTTATCGCCATAACCTTTGTCGATGCATTTTACTTTTGCCAGTGTCGAGCGGGATAAGTCTTACCGATAGCATCATCGACTATCGACAATACAATATTTCTCCATTGCTGCTAGTGTGCATTCTGTCGATGGACTTCATTGGTATATTTTATCTCGATCACATGCTTCTACTTGTGTGTTACCATCGGGTTGACTTTTGCCAATAGTGTAGATTTCATATTTAACGTCGGAATTCCGATGAACACGTGGTATTTAAAAAACAAAAGTAACCACATGTCATCATTATACGTGGGCTCAGGGTCCAAAAATTGGGAGGAAGTGGGCACAATTGCTGCAAATAGATGCTCGACAACAACTGTACAAGAGGTTGGTCCTTTCGTTCTTGTCATCAAGATTTTATTTGCAAGTTCCTTTGCTTTCCTTGCATTCTCTTGTTCACTTTGTTTAATGGTATCGACTTTGGTAAAATATGGATCCTCAACCTCCTTAACCTCTCCATTCTATGGCTGCCAGTTATAAAGACAAGTCACTGGAATACCAATCTCCTTAGTTATGATTCACTATCTTTATGTCATCAAAATGTTTAGGTCTTAAAAATATTTAATATCATATGAGATTGATCCATCACAAGAAAATCCATACATCCGATAAATTAGCTTCACTATCTCTTCCTCAAATTTGATATAATTTTATCTTGTGTAATGAGAATCCCAAACATAAGTCCATAATTGAATAGGTTGATCCTCCCCTTGGCTGTTTCTGACGTTAAGCCTCAATTCCTCGGGCCACATACCCCTAAAATGTCCATAGAATAAGATTAAATGCATCAATAATGAGTAAAACTTAAAATTAGGGCAATTATTAGGGCACAATTGCTGCAGATAGATGCTCGGTAGCAACTATACAAGAGGTTGGTCCTTTCATTCTTGTCATCAAGATTTTTTTGCAAGTTCCTTTGCTTTCCTTGCATTCTCTTGTTCACTTTGTTTAATGGTATCCGCTTTGGAAAAATATGGATCCTCAACCTGCTTAACCTCTCCATTCTATGACTGCTAGTTATAAAGACAAGTTGCTTCATAGCTTCTAGAGGGGTGAACAATTCTCTATGACTGTAAACCCTTCTAGCCCTCAAAATAGCCCTTTGTATGGAAGCAACTTTTATATGATTTTTTAGGACTCTACATGCAGTTGCTTGTACAATTTTCCCCATTGAAAGGGTCTCTTCATTTTCTCTAGTTAGCAAATAAAATTCCTCATCCTGGGATGACTCTTTATATGGTGTTTGCTAATCCTTAATTCCATGTACCAATTCAATCTTTATGTTAGCAAGAGTTTCCTGGTTTTTATTAGATGTCCGTTGTTCAACACTTCTAGCATATTCATCAATATCAAGGGCCTTTAACACATGGTGATATTTTTTGACACGTTCAACTGCCATTTCTTATGTTTCCTCATCCATATCATCTATATGTTGTCCTGTATCTTCACAGTATACATCCTCAACCATTTTTTTGGCTAGTTCATATGACTCTGGATGAATTCTAGTATCATTCAATGGATCCATAACATGGTTCCCAGAAGCTGCTTGCTCGATCCCTATAACCCTTAAAAAACTAGCAGCATTTATAAAGACAAGTTGCTTCATAGCTTCTAGAGGGGTCAACAATTCTTTGCGACTGTAAACCCTTCTAGCCCTCAAAATAACCCTTTGTATGGAAGCAACTTTTGTACGATTATTTAGGACTCTACAGGAAGATGCTTGTACAATTTTCCCCACTGAAAGGGTCTCTTCATTTTCTCCAGTTAGCAGATAAAATTCCTCATCCTGGGATGGCTCTTTATATGGTGTTCACCAATCCTTAAATCCATGTACCAATTCAATCTTTATGTCAGCAAGAGTTTCCCACTTTTTATTGGATGTTCGTTGTTCCACACTTCTAGCATATTCATCAATATCAAGGGCCTTTAACACATAAAGATAATTTTTGACATGTTCAACTGCCATTTCTTGTGTTTCCTCATCCATATCATCTATATCTTGTCCTCCATCTTCACAGTATACATCCTCAACCATTTTCTTGGCTAGTTCATATGACTCTGGATGAATTCTAGTATAGTCCAATGGATCCATAACATGGTTCCTAGAAGTTGCTTGCCCGGTCCCTCTAACCCTTTAAAAACCAACAACATTTATAAAGACAAGTTACTTCATAGCTTCTAGAGGGGTCAACAATTCTCTGCAACCGTAAACCCTTCCAGCCCTCGAAATAGCCCTTTGTATGGAAGCAACTTTTCTAGGTCTAAGGCCAGATACAAATTGTAGAGGAGAAAACATCCATTCATGTGATGCTGCTAGGTTTATATAGCAACTTCATACTTGTCATCTGGACTAAGGAAATGTTCCAGTTAATGAAGCTTCAATGATAATATCTCTTTGCCAGGACCACATAATGTTGCAACCGTGGCCAATAAATTCAGAAGATATCAACCAAGAGCCACAACATGCCTCACAATCCCATAAATTTTTCCCTACACATTGAATTCATCATCATAAAACACAAGGTGAAATGAGTCCTAATGGATATTGGTTCTATCATGCAGAATTGTTTTGAGTTGGAGGCTTGAGATATGAATAATTTATCTCATTTTATTTGTTAGTTGCATATTTTGTTATGGGTTAATAGAAATATGGGTATTGTATAGAACTTTAAAAGAAAGTAGAATTTAATCAAACACTATATTTCATTTGATGTTATCAAGGATTTTGACTAGTTTTCTTCATAATGTGTATCTTGTATAGTTTATCTTAATATTTTCTTTCTTCTATCCTATAGCAGTTTTGGAAGAATTATCATAACTTTCATTTGAACCGTTGGATCTTTCTATAAATTGGAGGATAAGTCTGTAGCAATGATATCAAGAGACTAACCGAAGCAATTGGCTTCATTACAAAGTAAGGGAAGTCTTTGCCATGTTTGTCTTCCTCAAAGTATGGTTGGTGTCTATTAAGTTGTTGTCTTGTAAGGGTGTTTTGAAGATTGAGAAGAGACTTTTGATGAGCATTAATCCCATTGTTGTCAAGTATGCCTGATTGGAATTGAATGTTTCCAAGGTTTGTGTGCATTAGAGGGCAAATGATTCCTGAGATTGTCACTTCAATTAAATAATTACTGAAAACTTTGAATTGCTTGCTTGTAAATGAATGCTTCAAATAAAAGGTTGCTTTATCATAAGTATGATTTCTTAATTGAGATTACTCTGAAAACACCTGATTAAATTATCTTCAAACAATAGTAGACCAGTGCCTTCACCCCTGATATAATGTTGCAGTTAGTCTTATTGAATTTAACTTTGCTCTGAAAGACCAATATGACAAAATGAAGCTTGACATCCAATCATTCAAACTGATAATCAAAATGAAACTTAACCCAAACTATAATAACATAGGATAGTACATTGAAACAATCTAAATGAATAGATTTATGATAGGGAACTAATCAAACAATCAAAAAGATAAATACCATCAGAGATGAAAAACACTTGATCTTTGTATTGAAATAAACATAAGATAATCAACTGATTACATATAGCACAATGTCTTTTCACCACTTTGGCATTTCTAGAATATAACCCTGGAGACAATCTTATTAAAATTCATCTTTAAAACAAGACCATCACTTCAAAGGCATCTACATGAATTATTCAAACTGTAACTGTTATTCAAACCGAAACCTAATTCAAATTATAATAACATGAGATAACACATTGAAACAATCTAACTGAATAGATTTATCACAAGGAACTAATCAAACAATTGAAAAGATAGATACCATCAGAGATGCAAAACATGTGATCTTTATATTAAAATAAGCATAAGATAATCAGCTGGCTTTAGTACAGTGCAATGTCATTCGTCAGTTTTGGCATTTCCAGAAAACAAACTTCAAAAGGACTTGCATAAAATACGTCTTGAACAAAATGATCATGAATGTCTTCTAATAAAAAAGATCCCCTATAAATAGATGAGGATTCAGTTCCAAAATGAAAGGGCATACCCTTTCATTTGGAATTAAACTAAGACTTAAACTCCTAACTAAAAACTAACTGACTAAAACTAACTTAACTACTAGACATATTACATAAAAGCATTGAAGATAACATTTTGAAATATTTGAAAACAATTTCAATCCCCAAGTATCTCACCACATTTCTGAATATGCTCCAAGTACTTTTCTAATTTGGAGGTGTCTGCATCATGGATCAGGTCCCTGACAACGATCTCCCATGTGACGAATTGTTCTATCTGTGTAATTGTTTCCTTCAATTCAATTCCATCTGATCAGGCAACATTAAGGGCAACACTGAGTAGATTTTGGCATTCTGAAATCTACTTGTCTTTATCCTTGATTTCTCCCCTCTGATTAGTTAGCACTGGGATACCATTCTGGACTATGTCTTTATATTCATCATATTCAGTTTGTAACTCTGCATCAAATTTGTCATGTTTTGCAAGCAACCTTTTGATCTTCTCAATTTCTTTAACATTTGTCCCTCTCAAAGTCTTGTCATGTAGTCTAGTTCCCAATATGTTCTTTATCCTATTATGTAATATAACATTGTCCATATTCTTCTGAAAAACCTATAATTTTTCCAAATATCCTTTCAAATTTTCAAATCTTTTATTCAATAGAAAAGAGGTAGTATCAACTCTTACATTCCGGATTTGTTTAAGAATTCTTTGATTTTCTTGTTGTAGTTCTTCACATTTCTTTTTCTATTTTGAATTATTAGGGGAAAGTATCATTGGCACAGATTGTCCACTTATTCTTATGGTTTTCTCATACAATCCTTTGTATTGATCTCTTTCCCTTACTGTTCTAATTATTTGTGCTCTGTTAAACTTTGAAATGTCGAGTCCAATGTCTGCTAAAACAATGGGATCAATTTCCCAACTTTCAATTTCATCATATGGCCAAATGCTTTATCCACATCAATAATTCTAGGCCTTTTATTCAGAGGACACAATGCCCATAGCAGTAAGGCTTCCTCATCTTGGTCAAACCTGGATCCAATAAACACATCATTTACTCCTTAAATGTCCAATTTGAAATCCTTGTTGTCAGAGTGTAATAGACTGTCAAAAATAAAAGATACACTCAAATCCCATCCTAGAAACAAAATTACTCCGGCTTCTGCAAGTAATTGCCTCCCTTTTTGGGGAGTCATTGTAACCGACTTTGCTTCTATATCCTCCTTTAACCTTTTCAATAACTGTACCTCATTTTTAGGTGTTATATGTGGGATAGATTCCCTCAACCTTTTTTCTTTGAAATTATAGAGAAAAGATTTAAATTCTTTAGATTTCACAAATACATCATCTGCTACAAAAGAAGAATGTTCTTCTAACCTTGAATCTGCATGAATCTCCATCTTAGTCACAATTTGCTCATTTTCATTTGGTTCTTCTTCTTGTTCCTTTGCCTAATATATAGAAACAACTTCATGGTCATCTGGTTCACTTTCTGACATCTCTTCTTCTATCTCCATTTCCATCAACCTTTGTTTCTTTTCTTCGAGCTCTCCATTCAAATTATCAATTACCTCTTGTGCTTCTACATCTTTCATATTTCTAAAGATGTCTTCTTCTTCCAAACTCAAGTGCAAATAACCTCCTAGATTTTGTCTTTTCTTACAGGAGTGGATGTACCCCTTCAGATCATAGTTTTTTCTTGCAATATGTTCAAACAAATTATACTCCATTAACTTTCTGTCATTTATTTCACATGCCTTTGTAGAAACAATAGTGAAATCTCCAAAACTAAGAGTTCCAGGAAAGAAAGCCCGCTTATGTTGATCTCCAAAGTGTTTAGCATTTGATACACTTAATTGTCTTACAATCTCCAAATATGCTACTCTACCAGGAACACATTTTGGTAACATGTATGGGCTTTCTTAAAATCCATAGATCCTAAAACAAGTAAAGTTCTGGTGCACATACCAATCTCCCCAGTTATGATTCACAATTCACCTATCATCAAAATATTTATGCCTTAAAAATTCTTTAATCTCATTTGAAATTGATCCATCAAAAGAAACTCCATACATCCTGTATAATGGTTTCATTATCCACTCTTCAAATTTTATGTAGTTTGATCTCACATAACGAGAGTCCTAAATAGAAGTCCATAATTGAACCAGTTGTTCCTCCCTTTCCCTATTTCTAGTATTAAGAACTAACTCCTTGGGCCATATACCCTTGAAACGTCCATAAAACAATACTAAATGTATCAACAATAAATAAAACTTGAAATTAAGGCTTTTGTTATCCCTAAGGTTCAGGAAACCCTCATGTAATTTTCCTACAAAATAAGAGGCATAACCAAATGGTCTGGGCTCACACATTTGGATATATGAGGCTAAGACTAACGACCCATTACTCATTAGATCAGGAACTTAAACTCCTAATTGCCCACAAGACATATAAGTATATTGTAGGTAATGTCTGAATAACTCAATGTTGAATGGTGGCCCATCTTGTTTTGTCAGTATACCTGCCTCCTTCTTATGGATAGCTAACTGCCACCCAGTATATGTTGTATCCATTATGAGGTATTATTCTTCCAATTCTTTGAAAGACAAGGGTTTATTAGGGTTGGGATCTAGGTTAAATAGTTCATTCAGTGTACCAACAAAAAACCTAATAAGGTATCTCCATTGGGGCCTTGAATATACCTCCCCACAGAATTATAGTTTTTAACTAGGGTTTCTAGAAATTTCACACTTACAAACACATTTGGGACAATCGGCTTACCCAAATTGGTCTTCCATGGGTTTCACAGTGGCATTTCCTTTTCTCTTCTCAGGTAGTAAAACAAGAATAATTCTTATCCTCTCACTTTGGTCCACACATCTTCGACATTTTTGTATTTATCTTCCAATTGGTCCCTCCCTGAAAAATGTTATTTTGATCTTCTGGACTTAGGGCTCAATGCTTGCATTTGTTGTATCATATCTTGGTTCAGTCTTTGAATTGAGGCTTCCTCTTCTTTCTTAGATTTCTTAGCCCTAGGTTCATAGATTTTTGTCACTCTTTTCTTTCCCGTGGAATTCAAAGACTCCATTTTTGCAATCACAATTTTTTTCTCTAACACTCAGGAATTCAATTCTCTGTTATATCGATTTCTTTGCTGTGTAAAAATTGTAATGATGATGCTCTCATAAATCTACCTCATGTGAACCATAAATAAATCTACCTGATGCAAGAATTTAATAAAAGCTCACTGTTTTAGTTTTAAATTCTGATATGACAATGACTCATATGCATATGTCTCTCTGATGAAACTTCATCTTTGGTGCCATCAACAAAATCCCTTTTTCTTTTAGAAACTTTATCTTTCCTATCGGGGTAACATAAGCCGATGACACTCCTTATTTATTGGTATATGTCAACCCGATACTATCATCAGGCATTGGGGTAACTTCAAATGTGTCATGGCGACAAGCATAGTTTTCCCAATGACCTTTTCCTTCAGTATAGCTTTTACCACTACATCATGTTCCATCGACATAATCTTTCTTGATGATCTTCTGACCAATCACTTCATCGGGCATCGGGGAGACTCAAAATGACACATCCTAACTCCTTTGGCTACACCGATGATCTTTCTTCATTATAACCTTCTCCGATGCACTTTTATCCTTGGTTGTGTTCATCGGGATAAGTCTTACAGATAGCCTCAATGGCTTTCGGCAACACAATATTTTTCTTTACCACTAGTGTATGTTTTGCCGATGACCATAATCAGTATATGTTTCCCCAATCTACCTGACTTCCTTGGCTCCTTGGCAATGATTGATATGAATTCCATGGATGCATCTGACTTGGGCGTATCATGCTTATACATTGGTATATGATATCTAGACCATGCGCTACTCATTTTGTCTAAGTGTTTTCATCGGGATAACTTTGGCCGATAGTACAAGTTTCAATTATTTGCAACTTTTACTTTATCATATGGATACAAATGTTTATAATCTGCTTAATGGATTCAATATAAACTGAACAAAACCTCTAACACACATAGGAGCTTTGCTGTTTCTTGCCATGATCTCTGAGATTGTTTTTGAAATATACACTTGGGTAAAATATATGTATCATGTAATGCTTATGCTGCTCAATTGTTGGTGCTGATTATATGTATAATTTTGTTTGATTCTATCATCCTTGGTGGAAACAGGTAATTGATTGCAAACATCATCAACTCTTTTGTTGAGGACCCTGCACTTTCTAGATAATCGAAAGGTAAGGAAAAAAAAATATAATGATTATGATGTCTACATATTGTTCATGTTGTCTACTATGTAATTTTTAGCATACGTATCATGTAATTTTTAGCTAACATAAGATAAATGAATTACATATGCAGGAACCTGAACCCCTTTGATGAGGATCCTGCACAATGTCATGGAATGACAAGTATAAGTCAATACACCCTATAAAAACCATTTATTAATTGCTTGCTTTCTCTTTAATAATAAGCCAGGTTTTAGCAACAATATTTTGTCAAAAATTTGATTTTTTTTTCTCATCAAAACCACATGTTATAGCTCATTCCACCTTCTTGGCCCTCCTATATGCAACAAATCTAATACAGTTATCAACACTTGAGGCCCCAGTTGGGCTTATTCAAATTTTAATCTCAACATCAACTTTAGGGCCGACTTCTTAATTTGATGGAGTGCAGATACCACCAAATAGGTCTTTGTCAGATCTATCTTCCTTGAGCGAGGGAAATTCAGGAATAGGAGAGAAAAGTGAGACATGTAGTGCGTCTAAAAGAGGGAGATCAACTAGAGGTCAAAAGATTAGGAGAAAATTCAATAAACGCATGCAATTTTTTCTTGCTCAAGGGGGGTCATGTTATTATGATGATGAGAGCATAGGCAACATCGATGTGCCCTTGAGGTACAAACATCTATAGAAATAATGGGTACCCAAGGAACTTCCTCCAATAAAAACTGATTTTTTTGTTAACGAGAGTATATATCTCATAGCACCATCGTCATTACATGGTTTGGTCCTATTTCCCATGGATGGCATAAAGGTCCGTTACAACAAAGTTTCTGAATTGATGGAGTATGTCGGACCTTGTTACAATTATAAAAATTGGATGCAGATTGTTCGATATAAAAAAAGTATGCGTAGGTATGCACTCTCAACAAATTATATACAATAGAAAGATAATGATCAAAGTAATAGAGTGGCTATGTACATTGATGGCAGGCCAAAAACAACATGAAATATTGTAGGTTTTATAAATAGTACACAACTTGGGTCAACTAATAAGAAACCCAATTGCATATTTGAGGCGCACAAGGGAAATCATGTATTTGTATGTGCGATAAAATCAATAAGTGCAAAGGAAGAGCTGCTAATCGATTACAATTTGAATCACATAGATACAAACAAAGTTACTATCATGGGGGTGGTACATACTATATACCATTTAAATCAACCTTCAATTAATGACTCCAATATACCATTTTATTATTAAGTTTTTTTGCTAAGTCTATTGGTTTTATTTCATTAATGTTTTTTTTTATATTTAATCTTTGTCACAGGGTGACATTCATCCGACACATATCACAGATAGGGATGTAGCTCCTAGCCCTTCTACCCAACAGGTAAATCTCATTGTAATTGTACAAATTAGATAGAAGCAAAATGATATATTATTATGTTATTTTCTTAAGGGTTTTCAAGTAATTTTGATAATGTTACTAATAATCTTGTCACAGATGGATGTTCGGGGAAAGACACCTACATTACCTGATGACAATATAGCGGTGGACTCACTATTATGCGATGATGACATCGCATATTCCACAGACCCTGTCGCAATGATGAGATAGAGAAATTATTGCTCTGGCATGCCAAGTCCCTCAAACTGATGCAATAAAAGAGAGGTTGCAACTATTGATGCAGAGAGCACAAAACATGCAAGTAAGCAGTAATGAAATCTTTAATTATAACATGAGTTAAAAAATGGTTTATATTTTATACTCTTTTATGTCAGGAACTAAAATATGTACCTGTTGTTTTTACAAGAAATATTGCATCCTTATCAAGCTGGTGGCAATGATCAGGGTACTCCAGGTAGTTCAGGTGATGTCCATGTTCCATACATCAAAACTACTGCTTTAAAAAACTGGTCCTAGTTCCTCATTGTGCTCTTGGCGCTCCTGCACCACTGTGTTATTGCTCATATATTTAATGTATTATTTTTCAGGTGATGTCCATGTTCCTGTACAAACGTTGCCTCATCAGATCCCATCATCCTCACTAATATTGCCAACTGCAATGTCGAAAAAACACAACATGCAGACATCCAGTAGTGCACATCATACTGACCACGGAGCTGGTAGATCCCTCTTTTGCTCTCTCTTTTATTATATGTTTATTTCCCTTGAAGTGTTCTTTCTTGGGGGCATTTCATAGTGGACTAATTTTCTACAGCAAGACATGTACATGAGGATGCAGAGGCCACTAGTGGTGATACCATAGCAGCATTTCCTGGATCTTTCCGTATTGCTAGTATGGGAACGTTGCTGGTCACATTTGTGGTGACCGAAGATTTGCTTCCCATAAAGATAGAGAAGGTTCCAGGTACTTTAAAATTAATATGCTATATAGAGTAATTGTAATTTACTTATTGATCACTTGTTTTGGACTAATCATCCCATGATTTGTTTGCAGGAAATGATATTTTTGATAAAAATCTTAATGAAATTACATTGGAGATCTTCGGGCCCACCATACATAAACAGTGGAATGAACAAGAAAAAAAGTTAAAAGATGAGCTCATAAACCATTTGGTTGGGTTGTTTGGAAATGACACATTCGAGAAAAGAAAGGTCCTTGACCAAGTTGGAAAACATCTAAAGTATGCGAGGGACTAGTATAGGACACATTTAGAGAAGAAAAAAAAGTACTAGTGTCCCCCCATGATTCTAGAGAGGGAGTGGAAGGACCTGATTTTAGATGCAAATGAGAGAGTTGAAAGGAAAAAAGGAAATACAACACTAGGTAGAAGAAGGTATGTGATACTATTAAGAATGCAATTATGCACTAATTACTCTTTATATTTATATAATCTAACATATTTCAAACTTTTCATAGACTGCTCGACACATCAAAAACAACTAAGGCAAGACTAGAAAAGCACGAGCAACACAAACTCGGCTCTGTTGGTTATATGAAATTTTCCATATGAATTGTAAGTATTAATAAATGAAATATCGCATCGAAATAATAAATTGCAAACAATTTTTTTAATCATTAAATAATACAAGCAAAATTCATGATATTAAGCAAAAAATGTAGGGCTCTGAATTCAATAGAGTGCCCACAGAAGATGACATGAAAATTGCCTTCCGGGAGGGCTATAGAGCCATGGCTGAACATCTGAAAGGATTGAGAGGGCAAACAAAAGAATCCAGTGCATACTTCAATCATGTAAATAAGCTAAATGAAAATTACTTAAAATTGAATACTTGAGCAATAATCTATTCGATGTTAATTTCCAACATAATGCGACTATATTTGTTTTAAATAATCAAGCAATTATAACAATGCACATGACATTGGAATGCAGCCTGCACAGGGTGGAACACAACTTGCACATGATGAAGGTCGTGGTGTGCATCCCAGTACTGGAGGTATTCATGTGCTAAACAATTTTTTTTATGTAATGATTATTACAATTAAACATCTTTAATTGAAATTGGTGTAGTAATTTATGTAACCTTTTTTGTTTTTATTTTAGAGCATGTAGACCGTGGTGAGCAAGTTGAGCATGATCTAGGTAGACAACATTAGGAACGTGATGGGGCCCCACCAGGTAAAGAGGAACACTGTTATTCCTTTAAATGAATTTAATTGCAATTGGTGTATTGATTAATGTAACCTTTCGTGTTTCAACTCCAGAAGATTTAGAGGGTGTTCAGTATATTGAGGATGAGCATGCAATGATTATTACAATTAAACATCTTTAATTGAAATTGGTGTAGTAATTAGTGTAACCTTTTTTGTTTTTATTTTAGAGCATGTAGACCATGGTGAGCAAGTTGAGCATGATCCAGGTAGATAATATCAGGAACGTGATGGGGCCCCCCTAGGTAAATAGGACCAATGTTATTCCTTTAAACAAATTTAATTGCAATTGGTGTATTGATTAATGTAACCTTTCATGTTTCAACTCCAGAGGATTTAGAGGGTGTTCAGGATGTTGAGGATGAGGCTAGACAAAATGATTAGGAAGATGATGTGGCCCCATCAGGTAAAGAGCACCCCTGCAATTTTCTTTTAATTAATGAAATACTTGTAACAATAATAATAAAACTCATGAATTCAACCCATTTATTTGTTATTGCAGCGAACCCTCCTTTGCATATGCATCCTCATCGTGACTATAGACTAGGCATACATTAACTAGATCATGAGTAGAGGGCAGAAGAACTGAAGATGGGACAAATGATGAAGACAACGATCGTCCACTTAGTCTTTACCTCCAAGCTTCAAAAAGAAAGAAAGAAAAATGATTGTAATCTTATTATATGTTAACAATTGGATTTTATGTGTTAATGAATTTAATTATGTGTTAATTAATGTTAATGAATGATATGGGTTAATGAATGTTGATGAATGTTACTTGTTAATGAATGTTAATGAATGATATATGTTAATGAATGTTATGTGTTAATGAATGTTAATGAATGTTATGTGATAATGATTGAAAGAATGTTAGACGTTAACGGGGAATTTAGGGTGATATTAGGGAGGGGGGGAGGGGACAAATGAGCTTCCACCTTTGCGTGGTTGGCCCTGCTAAGTAGAGAATATTAAACTATTCTTGAAACAAAGAGAAACTCAATAAGGTAACACTTTTCAATATTTCATTATGCTCCACTGTTAATCTTATTGATTTTAAGTATCTTGTTTGTTGGTTACATATTCAGTGTTGCAGGTTATGAACATGCTTCTATGAGACAGTTCCCCATTACAAGTGAATGCATGCCTCATTGGTTTTGTGAGTTTATTTTGTTCTAGAATAGACACACTTTCTCTATTTATTTTGTTCATTTTGTTTTAGAATAGACACATTGCCTCTTTTTGTTCATTCATTGTTCATTTTGAGTTTATTTTGGGTCTAATTTGAAGAAATAGAATGCATAAAAGGAGGTGGAACTGTTGGAAACTGGCTGTTAAACTAAGTTACCGATTCTTCACTAAAACCCCTGGATCCTGATTTTGATTCTGCCTAGGTCCTGGTCTGAGCCTGATTCCCCTTGGAATCCTCCAAGGTCCTTCTTAGGTGTCTGGGTCTTCAAATAATTATCAACTAATTTTGAACTTTAACCCACAGGATTACCGACTTACCCTTCAACACTAAGCCCTCTCAAGGGACCAAAACTTGACTTCAACCTTCCCAACTTGGTTTGCCACTTCCTAGGGTATTTTCATACCCAAAACAACATTATTAAACATAATTAAAACTCCCAAATGACTGGTTTATACCCAAACCCCAAACTAGGTACCAACTAGGCTTATTTCCCCAATTAAGTCTCCAAACCCTATTTTTTGGACTTAACCTCCAAAATTCCCAAAAAACTTGGAAAAAAAATCATTTATTAAGATACCCTTTTCATATTTACATAACATATCAAAAATAATCACACTACTCCTTCGGACCAATTGTATGAAATGATGACTTTTACCCCAAAACTAGGCCTAATTAGGCCACTTTTACAAAGCAAGTACCCAAAAAACTTACAAACAAGACTAAAAACACAAAAAAAGTCTTGATTTACCTTCAAAAAAAAAGTTCTTTTATTCCCATTCAAAGAGCCATGCTCATTTGTTACCCCAAAACACAAACCCTCCTTTATAAGAACAAAAACTAGGGCCTTCTCAAAATGAACCCCACAAACACTTCCAAACCCAAAAAAAGGTTGTATCACGTTGAATTAAAAATATCTTAAAATGTTCCATCATAAAAACATACCCTCATTAAGGAAAATATTCAGATCAAATACATGGTACCATGCACCCCGTACTCACACAACACACAACTTGCTCATTTGGTGATCACCATTCAAACATTCATGCTTCTACTACACACATATGGTTAGTATTTGTTATTTTACAATATTTTGGACCCATTCCATAAGTCACAGTAGAAACAAAAAGTGGAATGGGTCATTCATCCATAATAAACCCCAAAATCCAATAAAAACTGTCAAATAATAGCCTTCTAGACATTCAATGTTTTAGTGCACAAAATGATTGATTAAACCTTCAAAATGAATTTAAATTATTCTAATAAAACAAACCAAACACTTTCCAATGGGTGCAGATAAATATGAAGAAATAAAACCACAATATGCTTCAAATTTCACTCATGAAATGCAAGGAAAACGTTGATATTTTATTGCAGCAGTTTGTTTTCACATAGATCAACCTTCAAATCAACATCAACAACCTCTCCACATGTGAGAATGAGGTTTTTAAACACTATTATGATTCCTTATGATAAGTCTTCTCATGCATTCTTGTAGCTATTTCATCTTTATGTTCTTGATAATGAAGTACCTACTGCGCTTAATCCTTTGTAAGCTCACTGATATTAATGTTGCTGATATTAATCATTTTTAATATGCAAAAGTCAACCCGATGGTAACACCGATAAGTAGAAGCATGTGACTGGGATAGAATACACTGTTTAAGTCCATTGGCAGAACACACACTAGTGACAATGGAGAAATCTTGTCTTCCCGATAGCCGATGAGGCTATCGGTAAGACTTATCCCAGTGGACACTGGTAAAAGGTAAAATGCATCAACAAAGGTTACGATGATAAAGGATCATCAGTGTAGAAAAAAGCAGTCAGGACTTTTTTTGTTTAAAATGTTGGGGAAGGTCGGAATTCCAATGAAACACCACAAGACAACCGATGATGTTGCCATACCTGTGATGACAAAAACGTCGCAGGATGCAACCACATCCGTCATCGTAGTCGTTGAAATTACAACATCTCCTTGAAGATGGTCCATCGACATAACACACACTAGCGGTAATGGAGAAATCATGTCTTGTCGATAACCAATGAGACTTTCGGTAAGACTTATCCTGATGGACACTGCCAAAGTAAAATGCATTGGAAAAGGTTATGACGATAAATAAAAGGTCATTGGCAAAAGGTTACGGCAATAAAGGATGCAACGAGGTCAGAATTTTGACGTCTCCTTGTCAAAAAAACATGCCGCGGGTGCATAGAAAGTTCCGATGTGGTGTCATTTGAAGTTCGATGTGAATCCCACCATTAGAATCATCGACGAAAAAATAGCAATGAACAAATATGTCAGAATTTTGATGTTTAGTTGTTTGAGTTCCAACAAACGATCGTCGGAAAACTGCTCCAAATGTACTAGTGGCTGGCCAAATCTATTTTGCAATAACTGCTTCCTTAAGTTTATAACCCAGGCTTACCTTGTATTTTCCATCTTTAGATCCACACCATTTGATGACATCCTCATTTCCCAAGGGTATGATAACTTAGCCCCTTAAGATATTCTTTAGAAGTTCCTTTTGCTCTTGCCTAATATTAAGATTGCCCATAGACCACCAAACCCAATTTTTCACTTTGTTGTGGTTGATGATATAGCCACAATCACAAAATTTGATCCCCCATTATCTTTCTATATCCTTCTCAGCTTCTTCTAGATTATGGTTATGGCTAAGAATATCCCCACCCCCCCAAGTGTCATTCCAAAAGGAAGCATTCTGACCATTGCCTATCTCCCATAAAACATACTTGCTAATGATGTCTATGCGTTCCATCACATAGTTCCAGATTACCGAGCCCCTTGGTGGGTTTAGTGTTGTGAGTATCCTTTTAGGTTCAACAAAGTCCAAATATTTGTTTGTAAGGATCCTAGCCCATTTCCATTCACCATTGCTGCATAGTGACCATACTAGCTTAGCCCCCATGGAAAGATTCATAATGGATAGTTGCTTGACTCTGGTTCAACCCGCATCCTTAGGAAAAATAATTTTGTTCCAAGCAAATAAAGGCAACTTGTTTTGTTCTGCCATACCATTCCAAAAGAAATTCCTCATGATTTGGATTAAATCTTCTTCCATCACCTTTGGAATTTTAAGACAAGCCATGGAAAAAACAGGGATAGATGAGAGTAATATATTTAATCATGGTGAGTCTTCTTTCAAGAGACAACCACTTTTCTTTCTAGTTTTCTAGCTTATTTTTTCACCTACTAACCAATTTATCCCAATAATTTATTTTATTAGATCCCACAAATAGAGGAGTTCCTAGAAATCTACTTAGAAAGTTGGCAACTCTTAGTTTTAGAATCCTTGATAGTTCACTTTGTAGTCTGGGTTGGATGTTGAGGAAGAAGATTTCATATTTTTGCCAATTTATGCTTTGACCTGATGCCATACAATATTCATCTAGACATGTTTTGATTGATTTGGATTCTCTCCTACTAGATTCACTGAAGAGTATAGTGTCATCTGCAAATTGTAGATGAGTAGTATGTTCAACTCTAGTTGCCACATTCACCCCATGTCATGTGCCTTCCTGATGCATTCTTCCAATTGTCCTGTCCAAGGCTTCCGCCATAGTAATGAAGAGAAAGGGAGATAAAGGGTCTCCCTATTGAATGTCTCTACTAGAGGGAAATAAACCATGAGTAGCAGCACCATTGATTAGAATTGAGAATTTGGATGTCACCAGAAAATTCCTGATCCAATTTATCCATTTGTCATCGAAGCCAAATTTTCCAAGAACTTCTAATAGGAATTGTTTACCAGCTAGGTCGTAGGCCTTTAGGATGTCCAATTTTAGGATCATGCAAGCATCCCTAGATTTTCTTGCTGAATGTAATGTTTCATGAGTAGTGATGATCCCTTCCATAATGGACCTTCCAAGAGAAAAACCTCTCTATTCATCTGATATGCGGTTGTTGAGAACCAATTAAAGTCTATTTGCTATGGATTTGGTCACAATCTTGTAAACCGTGTTGCATAGAGCAATAAGCTTGAAATCTCCCATCTCTTGTGGATAACTCTTCTTTGGGATTAGAGTGAGAAAAGTGTGGTTTAAGGCCCCCAACATAGTCATCTTCCTCCTTGACTCTTCAGGTGCCAAACCCAAATCTCACCCAACAATGTCCCAGTATGTTTGAAAGAAAGCAACAAGAAATTCTCTAGACCTACAACCTTGTCCAGGTTGAGTGGAAAATAGCCTTCTTGATTTCCTCCATATCTACTTTTTGAAATAGTACCTTATTCTTCTTTTTATCTATAATTGATGGGATAGAGTCTAGGATTTTGTCTCTAATATGCCTGTTTATCTATGTATCTATGTTTAATATAGATTCAAAAAAATCCATTGCCTCCTTGTTGACTTCCTCTGTATTTTGAGTCATTCTCCCATCCATTTTTCTGATTTATGAGATTCTCTTCTTGCTTCTATTTGCTATTGCTATTCTGTGAAAGGGTTTCTATCCCCTTCCTTTAACCAAATTTCTCTGAATTTTCGTCTCTAGTGAATCTCTTCTCTTTTTAGGATTTCATTGACTTCTTCCTTCAAGGATTTCTCTATCTGTAAATCCACACTGCTCATACCTTCTTGAACAATCTTTTCATTTAAAGCCACAAGATCTTCTTCCACTCTTTTCTTATCTACAAAGATATATTCTTAAAGTGTTCTTGGTTCCAATCCTTGAGTTCAGTTTTGATGTATTTTAGTTTATTGCTTAATTTATACAAGTGAGAATAGTTTATCTCATTCCACCAATTAGCAATTAGCCCTGCCACTTTGGCATCCCTAGTCCACATGATTTGAAAAATGAAAGGGTTACCTTCCATAAGATAGTCTGGGGTTAGTTTTAGATGAGAGGAAAATGATCCAAACTAGTTAATGGTAGAGCAATCGATTCTTAAAGATTTTCCTGTTGGTTCTAGTCCCCATAAATTATAAATCTATCTAGTCTCTTAGCTATGTTTGTAAAGTCATTTCTTCTATTGGTCCATGTGAACATACCATTCCTTGGGATGAAATCCATTAGCTAATTGTTTCCACAAAGCTTTGAAAATCTCTTTGTACCATTGTAATTTTTTGCAATCCACCCAACTTTTCTTGAGCATTTAATGTGGTGTTAAAATCCCCTACAATAAGGCCCTTCTCATCTCTGCTCAGCTCCAATCTATCTAATAATTGTTGCCACAACTCCCTCTTCTCTATTGTAGACACCTGTCCGTATGTATTATGATGATTTTTTTCTTATTATTGTGCAAAAGGTTAAATTTTGCATGCAACCCGTTCTTCCCTTCCTCCAAAATTTCCCCTTCGACAGTTAAAGGATTCCAAATTACTCCTATACTTTTAGACGCATCCTCAAATTCAATAAAATGCCCCAACCATTGTCTTCAACCCTTCATTTTCCCGTTGACTTCTTCTCCTCTCCATATGGTTTTTTGCAATAACCATATATCTCTTTTTGTTTCATCTATTTGATGCTTGATCAAGCACCATTTGTTAGGGGCATTTAAGCCCTTGACATATCAGGTAGCGATCCTCATTTTCCCTGGGGAAGGGCGCAACCCTTCCATGTTATAATTTTGGTTTGACCTACTAACATTGCTTCCATTTCCAATTTTGCTTTGTTTGTTTTGCATCCTCTCCTTCCCTTTGGCTTGATATTTGGTTTACTAATCTTCAAGAGTGTTAGTTCAAACCCTTTTTCTTCATAGTTCCCATTCTTTTCCTCACCACTTCCCATCTCTTCTTCTCAATTTGTTTCTCCATCCTCCTCTAACTTTTCTTCCTCATTTTTGATGTGGGGTTCATTGGCTTTTATTTTTGGTTCATCATATGTTCCCTGACCCTCCTCACAATCATTCAAGGAAAGATTTTTCAAGTTTCCATGATTTGATTCGTACATTGGTTGATCAATTTTCCTTTTTCTCCCTTTGCTTGTCATATCTCCAAATTCAGTCATAGTGTCATGCATATTCCTTACCATAGACCAATCCTTCTCTGATGCTTGGAATTCTCTTATTTGTAGTTCAATCTCTGATTGTAGTGTGATTTCTTCTTTTAGTAGAGATTGTAGGTCTATTTGTTTAACACACCTTCCTTGCCTAGAGAGTTCCATAGGTGACAGCATAAGAGCACTTGTCTCCATATTTGAAGGGGCCATTGCTCTGCCACTTTCTTTATGACATGAAGATGTGGCACCCATAAGCTCTTCTACTGACAATTCTATCTGAGACTGCTTCCATCCAGGCTCCTCAATCTGCATCGAAGATCCATCAGATTCTACTAATGGATCTACAAATTTTGGCCACAATCTTGTCAATTGTGTGTTGCTTTCATCTTCCCTTGGCTCCATAACCTTTGTTTGGATGCATTCACATGTCTTCATGATTCTAGCTATGATTGTGCAATCCAACCCAATATGTCCCTTAGAGAAGCATTTAGGGCATAAAAACATTTGATCTTCTCTCTCCACCCTCTACATCTAGACTTTTCCGTCTCCATGAATTTCGATTTTGTTTGGCAAGGCAAAAATAGAGTTGACATTAATACATATTCTCACAAAGCTTCCCCATACTCTATCCTCCAGAATGTCATCTGCTGAGATGAAGGTTCCCAATCTTTTACTTATTTCTTTTAGCATGTCAATCCCCTAGTATTTCATTGGAATGTTGTATAGCCTTATCCAAGTCAGGCTACTACTTAATGTGTGAATTTTAGGGTTAAACTTAGGGCACCAGTCAATCAGATGTACATTCGTCCCATCTAGTATATAAGGTCCATTGTTTAGAGCTTTCCATTGCTCTGATTCATTGGGGAATTCTACTAGGAAGCAATTGTTTGAAAGGGTTTTGACATATATGCCTGAACCCCACCGCTCCCTACACCAATTAACAAATTGTTCCCTACTCTAGGCTCCCCCACCCCACTTAGAAAAGCTTCCTTTTTCTTTGAGATTTTTCCTAATTTCCTTAATCTTATTTTATTCCAAACAGATCGTATTAAGGGGGTTTTCACAAGAGTTACTTGTAGATTCTTCAATCTTGTATGAGGGGCCACCAACTTCTATGTTGTTCATTTTTATTCTCCATTGCCTGTTGGTGTGAAAAGGTGAAACAACCCCTTTTTCTCTCAGTTGTTCAATAGGTCTGCTACGAGAATTTTCATTTGCTTGAACCACCCACTCCTTCCTTTCTTAAATCCTTTGTTTTATAAAAATTTTGCGACGCGCTCTAGGGCGTTGCTATCTTCCTTTTTAGTTCATTGGTATATTGGTCCCTGTGTTTGTAGCCATGGAGGGCCAGATTTTCTTTTTCTTCCTTGCATTATTCCATAATTTTGTCCTCCACCTTGTGAATGAGGGATTTTATTGTTGAAGTCATTGCTACCTGCTAATTGATAATCTAATGTTTGCCAAGCTCAGGGAGGGCGCATTTGTCTACCCATCTTTCATCCTCAAAAACCCATTGGGGAATATGTGTCATCTAGATATTTCGGTTTGAATTCTACTGCATCCATCTGCTCAAGTTTTCTCCTCTGCCAGCATTGACACTATGTTGAATTCTTGTGAACATTCCAAAATTAGGTGACCTCCATTTTTCCTTTGATGCTTATTTTCAGATGACCTCCATAGGGCAGGTGCCTTCTGCATCCCGAGCCCATTCTCCTACCTCCCTGATAGCACGCTCACGCTCGCTCACTCGCTCTGCTCCGCTCCCACCAAACTGCGCCATCTATAACATAATTATTCTCCTATAATTGAATGACATAATATAAAATAATAATAAAGTAATGAATTCAACAATTAGTACTAAATAAAATGAACTAAGAATCAAAAGATGGAGAAGGAAAATATTGCTAAGTTATTTTTGAATGGTAGTGTGTTGATTTTGATATTTTGTTATTAACTTGTGAATGTGTTCTGATAGTTAATTCATAATTAAATATATAATGTATATTAGATGTTGGAAGGTGACAACAAATTTTAGTGAAGTTGTATTTTTTGAATAAGGTCATGTTGTGTGAATTAGTCTTAGACTAAGTCACATTATGTAAACTTAGTATTCTCCCATGACATGACATGTAATCTTGATGTACCTAGATCTTCCTACTTTTAATTGATAATGGGTTATGCTAAATGGTAAAAATTTAGAATTATTTTGCACTTCCATCTAGCAAAACAATTTCAAGTGAAATAATTTTTCATTAAATAATTTTGGACAATTTTTTTTCATTTAAAACAACACGACACCTACATGGCACAAAGATTTTTTGGCAAAAGCCTTTCACATAAATTTTAAAATAGCTATATTTTAATTTTAAAACTCATGAAAGTTTGAATTTACATGCATTGTTTAGATTAAGCTATTTTTGAGGAAAAGTGTTCTAGTTAAAACATTTACTCCTTAAATTATATGTCTCAACCTATGTGGTAGCTTAGCCCAGGCTCTTTTGAGACAAATTCAATGAAAAGCCAACTTCAACTCTAGAATTATCTAATCAAAGACACTTCATGAAAATTACAAATATAATTTTGTAGAGTTTAGAGTCTAGAGTGTGGAACACACACACACATTTTGATTAGTTGTATATATATTATTATTTTATAAAAATATATAATTCATTGTAGAAAATAATTTTGTCCAAGAACATATAATGTTGTTTAAATAAAATTTGTTTTAGAGAAGAGTTAATGTCCCTTGAAAATTTTAGCATTTTGATTATGTTTGACTTTCAAAAATATTAAAAAATAAATAGTTATAAAACATTATTAATTTATCTATGCAATAGATATTAAATTTATCTATGTGGAAGAAAAATCATAATTTTTTTAATTTTTACTATAGTAATATCCTACCAATCACACATTTTTAAAAAAGCTTTAACAATCAAAATTCTTCTTTTCAATTTATAAAAATATATATCAAACATTTTTTTCATTTAAAAATTATAAACGTAAGCTATATTAAGAGTTCCATATATCATTCGTTTATATTGTTTAAAAATTAAAAATGTAAACATCAATTTTAGGTGATCTAAGTAGTAAAATTGTATTTGTGTCGACCATTTCCTTTACAAAATTTGATACGATTTTGAACTTTTACCCTAAAAAGTACCATAAGACTCGTTTAAAGTGAGAGACCAAGAACTTAACATGTTTCAATTGCAAGTGAAGCCCTTAGAAGGTTGTTGTAGAATTTTTTAGACATGCCATGCAAAGAATGCAAGAGAAGATCCCTAATTGTGTAGAGGTGCCAATTTAAAGTGCTATATAATTCAAAATTATTTTTTAATTTGTCTTTGAATTTTTATTTATAGATGAGTCCCAAGAGTCTTATTAATGACCTAAGACTATCTATAAATAAATGTCTCCAATTGCCTAGCTCAAGCTTTTGGGTCCACAAATTAACAAGATGACAACTAACTTCAAGAAAATTAGATTAAGATACAAAAAATTGTACATTAAGCTATATAATATAATCCAAGTAAACAAAAGACTTAATGAAATGAACTAATCTTAACTAACACAATGTATAAAAATAATGATCAAATACAAACAAATATTACAATAATAAATTTATAATATATAAAATTATATAAAATAAAAATATAATATATGAACATGAAACTTTTATCCTTCCAATTACATATATTACTTTGAATATCTAACTTATATTGAACACAATATTATATTTTTGTTATATATCATTATTTTGAAACAAATCATATAGAGACCAATATCGGTTAATTTCATCTAAAAATTTAAACATCTCACTGCACCAAAATTCACCATAATAAATGTGTTCACCCCGGCGAAGGATATCATTGTAGCGCTTTTCCAATGTCTCAGTTTCTGTGGTAGATAAAGTTACTGTTTGCACCTTGCTCTTTGGCTTGTGAAAGTTTTCCTCCTCTGCGATGACAAGTTGAACATTTGAACAACCATACACTCTTATCTTCTCCACACTCTTCAAATCCCAATAACAGTGTGGTATCCTCTGCAAACCCTCACACTTCATTATTGTCAATGTTTTGAGTGAAGGCATTGCTCCTTCTATCAATATCGGCAGATGTTCTATCTTCTGCATCTCCACCAATGAAAATACCTCTAGCTTGGGAAATGCTCCCTGCTTGCCAAATTCGTCTGGCAACTTCTCTATGTTGCGACAGGCAACGATCTGTAAATGCTTCAGATTCTCAAGCTTCTGCAACGGAGGTAGTTGTTTCAACATGCCACAGTTGAACAAAGCGATGTAGCCCAAATTTTGAAATTCACAAAATGAATCTTCTATTTGGAGAAGTGAGGACATATTAACCAGAGTTTCCTCAATTTTGATATGGCAGTCATGTCACTGGGTAGCTTTTCAATATCCGTGAGATGTAAAAATAAAGATTCTATCTGCTTCATGCTTCCGAGCATACCTTCTCGAATTATTTCACCATTATTTGTAAGCGCCAATCTTTTAAGTTGGTTCAGGGTGCCCAAATCATTAAGTGAAAGCTGGCCTCTTCTGCACTTATTCCACCCTATATTTCGAGAAGCGCCCGTGTTCAGACACTTCAGAGACCTAAGGTTTGAGATCCCATAAGGCATGCAGTGCAGACCTTGACAAGAAGCAACATCCAAAAGTTGTAGGGAAGTCAACTTAGAAATGCTGGATGGGAGTTGTGTAATATCAGATCCATAAAGATCTAATATTTGAAGTTTTCTAAGGGTACCGACAGAATAGGGCAGTTTCTTGATTTACACACAGCACAATGACAGGCACACTAAATGCTTCAAACTTCCCATGTTTCTTGGCAAAGATTGGATTGCAGTCCGTGACAAATCTAGGACCCTGAGAGCGGTCATGCTACGAATTACTTCCTTTGGAATTTCTGTCAAAGAAGTATTACCAGTGAGTAGCAAGGAGCGGATATAGGGAGCTCCGAAAGCCTTTGGAACTTTAGTCAAACTGTTGTCCCTTAAAGAAATTCTTATGTGTCCCTCACAGTCATCACCGGGAAACTCTACTAAGCCTTTGCCTGCTTGAAAGAAGCAATTTTCTTCCTTTTCAGCAATTTGGTGTGCTAAAAAATGGTGTAATACATCGTGCACCCTGAAATTGATCACCTTTCCGTCTTGATTCTTCAGGATTGGTTCAATAAGGCATCGGTCCGCTAACAAATTGACGTATATCTCTCCAATTTGTAGAGGATCCGGTCCGGCCACCAGCCCTTCTCCCATCCAGTACCCAACAGCAATTCCAGTATGGATGACTTCGTCTTCTGAGAAAGCAGCGAGGCAGACGAAGCACAACTGCAAGGAAATGCCATAGCCTGGTAAGTTGGACAAAGCGTCGTAGCTTAATCTCAACCTGCTTGAAAGCGAGTGTGTAACATCTTTCTGCAACCTCTGGAGTGCGAATTCCCATTCATTTGACTGAGAGAAGCCTGCCATTGCCTGCCCGACTACTTTGATGGCTAATGGAAGCCCTCCGCACTCGTTGCAAACGCGCCTCGCTATTTCTTGATCAATGCTCACTGGCAAAACTCCATCGCCGTGTGGAAAAGCATGGGCTGAAAACAATCTCCAGCTGTCATCCTCAGTCAAGTCTTGCATTTGGATGATTGATGGAGCTGGAACACCCAACTGCGAGAGCACGGTCTTACTTCTGGAAGTGGCAATGATGATGTTGGAGTTGTGGAGTGGCGAGAGAGGAACACACAGCTCCTCTAACAGTGATGTTGCGCTTGTTTCCCAAACATCATCTAAAAACAGAGCAAACTTGTGTTTTCTCATGCTTTGATTCAACCAAGTTTTCACATTGTCTTCCTCTGTACTGTCCAGTCTTTCGTTTACTTTAAGAGCTATTTGTTTGAAAAGAGCATTTCGCAGAGCATTGAAAGATGGAGTTTGTGAAACAGTAAGCCAAAGTATCAAGTCATTGCAAAAGAGAGTCTGTACCTGGTGACTGTTGAAGAGTCGTTTAAGTAGTAGAGTCTTACCGGCCCCGCCTTTCCCAACAAGGCCGAAACGAGACACGTTCTTGTGCTGTTGTGAATGAATGAGCTCCATCATTCTGGTTGATGCAGAATCTTGTCCGACAATAAGTGCCTCCTCAATATACTTCCTGTTGGGAGAAGCTGAAAGAGTAGTATGAAGATTGATAGAATCCATTCTCTCTGTAATCTGCTCAAGCGCTGGCTGATTGGCCACATGCTGCTGTAGTTGATGTAGAAAAGCAACGGAAGGCGTGGAAGCTACATGCTTTTCCAACATTTCAATGAGTTGCCTGATCTTTCTGCTTGTTCTGTAACGAGGAATGAGATGACAGTATGAGCGTATAGTGCAGTGTTGGGCCAAATCAGTGTGGAATATGAAACACCAATAGTCTTCTTCCCTCCAATTCACTTGGCTGTTCAGCTTCCTGAGCCTTATGTATTGGAGCCATTATATATGTTTGCTGCTGTGTATTATTAAAATGTAACAAGAGAACAGAGATTAATAGATAATTCCCCTGTTAATGTGGACGTAGCCAATTTGGGTGAACCACGATAAAATCCTGTGTTGTGTCTTTATTCATTCTTTCTTCCTTTCTGTTTTTCTGCACTTTCATTTTTCATTTACTCGCTCTTCATAATCAAACAATTGGTATCAGAGCTCGGTGGTGAAGCTGGTTGGGAAATTCGGTGTAAATTTCCAGAATTATGGAAGAAGCGGACAAGTGGAAAATTGAGAAATTCGCAGGCCAGAATTTCGGACTTTGGAAGGTGCAGATGGAGTCACTGCTGATTAAGCAGGATCTTGCATTAGCATTGGAAGGAAAGGCCAAAGGACAAGGCACTCTATCTGGCCCAGAATGGGAAAAAATGGACAAAAAGGCAAGAGCCACGATCTTTCTTTCATTGTCCAGCAATGTGTTGTTTAATGTCTCATCGCAGAAAACCTCTAAAGATTTGTGGGATAAACTTTCATCAATGTATGAGATGGCTTCAGCATCTAATAAGGTATATATTATGAAAAAACTTTATAATCTGAAAATGAAAGGAGGTGGAATTATGTCAAACCATTTGAATGAATTCAACACCTTAGTGAATCAATTAAATTCAGTTGGCATCACTTTAGATGATGAAATTAAGGCAATTTTGTTATTATGTTCGCTACCTAATAGTTGGGAAGGCGTTGTAATGGCTGTCAGCACTTCGGTGGCAGCCCAAAACAAGTTGAATTCTGATGATGTTGCAGGTACTCTTCTCAGTGAAGATATGAGAAGAAAGAATCAAGAGCCTTCTTCCGGAGAAGCTTTGATGGTAGTAAGCACTAAAAGGCATCAAGAAAGAGGAAGGCCTCAAGAAAGAGGCAAGTATAATAATAGAAATAGATCTAAATCTGCAAAGAGATCGAAATCTAGAGGTCGTGATGGCGAATGTTGGTTTTGTGGTAAGACTGGACACACAAAAAGGAATTGCCGGTCTTACAAGAAAGCACAAGAAAAAGTGCGGGACAGCGAACTTAATGCAGTTTATGATAAAGATGATAGTATTTTAATTCTTTCTACAACCGACACTACATCAAACTCATGGGTACTTGATTCCGGAGCCTCTTTTCATGCCACTTCTTGCATAGAAGCCTTCACTAATTATGAAGAAGGGCAGTTTGGAAGAGTGTTCTTAGGCGACAATAAAGCATGTGAAATTATTGGGAAAGGTAATATTTTGTTGCAGCTGGCAGATGGAAGCAAATGGCTCTTGAAAGATGTTCGTTATGTTCCTAAACTCAAGAGGAACTTAATTTCTGTAAGTCAACTTTATGATCAAGGCTGTCATGTATTTTTTACTTCTGATTCTTGGAAAATAACTAAAGGGGCCTTTGTGGTAGCAAAGGGAAATAAAGTTGGCAGTTTATATGTCTTTAATAATCATGATCAAGTGGGAGCTGCTATGACAATTGAAGACAGCGGGACTGCACTTTGGCACAAAAGACTCGGTCACATGAGTAAAAAGGGACTCTCCATTATGCTTAAGAGAGAACAACTACCAGGTCTAAGATCAATTGACTTGGATTTTTGCCAACATTGTCTCTATGGCAAGCAAAAGCGGGTTAGCTTCTTAAGGACTGGTCATGAGAAGAAGAGCGTGCCCTTGGAGCTGATTCATTCTGATGTCTTCGGTCCCACGGAGGTAACATCACTTGGAGGTGCTAATTATTTTGTAACTTTCCTTGATGACTGCACAAGGAAAGTTTGGATTTACATGTTATCAAGAAAATCTGAAGTATTTTCAAAATTTAAGCTATTTAAAGCTTTCGCTGAAAATCAAAGTGGCCACAAAATTAAGTGTTTGCAAACAGATAATGGAGGAGAATTTTGCTCCTCGGAGTTCGATAGTTTTTGTGCTGATAATGGTATTCGTCGGATTAAAGTTGTTCCCTTTACTCCTCAAGAGAACGGTGCAGCTGAAAGACTCAATCGTACAATTCTTGAGAGAGCTCGTTGCATGCTCTCGAATGCTGGATTGGGTAAGGAATTTTGGGCTGAAGCCTGTAATACAGCAGTATATTTGATTAATCGAGTGCCTTCATCTCGTTTGAACTTTGACATTCCAGAGGAGACTTGGTTGGGTAAGAAAATTAGTTATCATTATCTCAGAATTTTTGGTTGTGAAGCATTTGCTCTCATTCCTAAGGAAAAGCGTTCCAAGCTTGATTCCAAATCAAGACGATGTATCTTTGTTGGTTATGGTGAAAACCAATATGGTTTTCAGTTATGGGATCCGCTTGAAAGAAAGATAATTCAAAGTCGAGATGTGGTGTTTAATGAACACTGTTTTCCAGCAATGCTAGCACAGCCCATTGATACTACAAAATATGTTCCCCTCTCTGTTTTTGATAACAATGTTTCACAGGAGCCCTTGAGATCGTCTCCTACCTTGATTACTTCTCCAACTTCTGTCTTGGGGTCTGGACCTGTTTCTTCATCACATGTCTCCAGTCAGAATGAATCTGATTCCTTTGGGATTGATAATTCCCAGCTTAATGAAGTCACTTCACAAGAAAAATCTCAATCTTTGAGAACAGTTATACACCCTTTACAAGGAGATTATGAAGTTTTACCTGAGACTGGAAATTTTCCATGGTGCCCAGTTGCAAACTCACAATCTTTGCCATGCTCCTCACGCCAAGTCTTTGGCAGCGTGGGGTTTCAAACATCACAGCGAAACGCAGATGACTCTGCCTCCTCCCGCGCAGGTTTAGAAAGGAATTTTAGCGAGGATGTTTTATCTTCACCATCGCGCAGGTCACCAATCTCACGCAGCGCAGGTTCTGAGGAACTTAGCGTGGAATGTAATAAAGGTAAACGTCCTCTGCCTCCGTCTTCATCATCGCGCAGATCATCACTCCCACGCAGCGCAGGGTCTGAGGACATTAGCGTGGGATGTCATACAGTGCAACGTCCTCTGCCTCCAGTCTCACGCAGCGCAGATTCTAAGGATATTAGCGTGGGAGGTAATAAAATGCAACGCCCTCTGCCTCCTCCAGCGAATTTGCCCCAGCCAACAGATTTGTCTTCAAGCACAGGGGGCGGTTTTGAACAGACACTCCCAGATCGTGGTTTGTCAGAGATAATGCAGGAGGGTTCTGTGGATTTGAACCAGAAACATACCTGCACTAATGAAAATAATTCTTTGTCAAACAATGTTGACAATGGATAGGGAAATGGAAATTTGTCTCAAAATTTAAATTCAACTACTGGGTTAAGAAGATCCACCAGGCAGAGGAGACTTCCAGAAAAATTTAAAGATTATGAATTATTGCTAACTGAATGTCCAGAATTATTATTCACTGATCAGACAGAGCCAGTTACCTTTAAACAAGCTTGTCATGATCCCTATAGTGAAAAATGGATGGAGGCAATGCGAGATGAAATGGATTCCCTGCAGACCAATTTAACTTGGGATTTGGTGTCACTTCCTCCTCATAAATGAGCTTTGAAAAATCGATGGGTGTATCGATTAAAGGAAGAAGAAGGCGGTAAGAAACGTTACAGGGCTAGGCTAGTTGTAAAGGGTTATGATCAGAAAAAAGGGATAGACTTCAATGAAATTTTCTCTCCAGTTGTGAGAATGACTTCCATTCGTGCTGTGTTGGGTTTAGTCGCAGCCAATGATCTTGAGCTTGAACAGTTGGATGTTAAAACCGCCTTTCTTCATGGCGATATTGAAGAAGAACTCTATATGGAACAGCCCGAAGGTTTCATCAAAAAGGGTCAGGAACACTTATACTGTAAACTGAAACGAAGTTTGTATGGGCTCAAACAAGCCCCACGACGGTGGTATCGTAAGTTCGATCGTTTCATGGCTGAGCATCAATTCACTCGTTGTGAGGCTGATCCTTGTGTCTACTACAAGAAGCTTGATTCCGGTGAATTTGTTTTATTACTACTTTATGTTGATGATATGCTGGTTACAGGTTCTAGCATGAAAACTATTGATTTGAAACAACTATTAGCTCGCAATTTTGCCATGAAAGATCTTGGGGCTGCGAAACGTATACTTGGAATGAATATAATCAGGGATAGGAAGAACAAAGAAATCAGGTTGTTTCAAGAAAAATATATCAATCAAGTTTTGGACAGATTTGGTATAAAGGATCTTAAGCCTGTTGTCACTCCTCTACCTGATCATTTTCGTCTATCTTCCGATATGTGTCCTAAGACACAAGAAGATCAAGACTTTATGAAATGTATTCCTTATTCATCTGCAGTTGGTAGCCTTATGTATGCCATGATTTGCACCCGACCAGATATCTCTCATGCAGTGGGAGTTGTTAGCAGATTTATGAGCAATCCCGGCAAGGCTCATTGGGATGCTGTTAAGTGGATTATGAGGTACTTGAAAGGAACTTCCAGTTATTCTTTATGTTTTGGTGGAGGTAAACTTCAGCTACAGGGTTATGTTGATTCAGATTTGGGTGGTGATCTGGACACACGCCGATCTACATCAGCATATGTTTTCAAATTTGCCGGAGCAGCAATCAGTTGGGCCTCTAGATTACAAAAGTCAGTTGCTCTTTCTTCTGCTGAGGCCGAGTATATGGCTCTATCCGAAGGGGCCAAAGAAATAATTTGGTTGCAGCGCTTATTGAGTGAGCTGGGATGTAAACAGAATGATTATGTTCTTTTTTGTGACAGTAGCAGTGCCATTTTTATGGCTCATAATCATTCATCTCATCGTCATTCTAAACACATTGATATATAGGAACATTTCATTCGCCATGTAGTTGAAGAAGGCAAGCTACAGGTTGCTAAGATTGATACAAAGGTGAATCCAGCTGATGCACTCACGAAAGCTGTGACAAGGGTGAAGTTCGAGTTCTGTCGGACTTCTCTCGGCCTTGTCAAACTCTGATAGCAGGGCAAGTAGGGGAATCTCTGCAGCAGCGATTGGGTTTCAAGTGGGAGATTGTGGAATATGAAACACCAATAGTCTTCTTCCCTCCAATTCACTTGGCTGTTCAGCTTCCTGAGCCTTATGTATTGGAGCCATTATATATGTTTGCTGCTGTGTATTATTAAAATGTAACAAGAGAACAGAGATTAATAGAGAATTCCCCTGTTAATGTGGACGTAGCCAATTTGGGTGAACCAAGATAAAATCCTGTGTTGTGTCTTTATTCATTCTTTCTTCCTTTCTGTTTTTCTGCACTTTCATTTTTCATTTACTCGCTCTTCATAATCAAACAATCAGATGCTTCTTCCAGAAGAGCATTCAATTCGTTCATCCAAGTATTGACCGTGAAGGGCAAAGAAGAGTTCAGTTTGCCAGAGTTCAAAGCTTTTCTATATTGCTGCATTTCCATGTTCATTGATTGAATTTTGAGAAGCAGGACTTTGAGGGCATCCAACTCTTTCCTGCATCTAATGGCAACACTAATGTATTGGATAACCCGACTGGCAGCTAAGTGAATAGCGTAACCAATCATTCCAGGGATGAAGCCAGGATCTCCCATTTCCGAAGCTACTTAAATAGAAAATTGAAATGCCAATGAAAGTTTCCTTTTCAGGGAAGGCAAGGGAAATACATCCTAAGCAGCTAAAGCTGGCTCGTCAGAAAAACAAACGCTATCGTAGCATTTAATATTTCACAGGGACCTCGTTAGAGAAGAATACTATTTACTTAGGAAAGAGTCGAACGGATCTTACAAGGCAGTTTAACCAGACGGATCATCCGTCAGCATGTAGTCATGGTCACAAGTTTTAAGGCAAATAGAACTCTTTGAAAAGCAAATTTTGTTTCTTACTTTTTACCTAGTCACAATTGATATTTAGCTTTTTTTTCTTTGGTTAACGTCACAAATAAGGAAAACGTCAATCTCGATAAATCCCACCAAGTTGGACTCCCTTTACTTCTTCACTATTATGTCATTAGAATGACATCTATTATCCAAGCTACGTTTTTTAATTTTATTTCACTAAAACGACGTTTCCGGCTCTGTGTGCACTCTAGAAGCCATGATTGAGGAAATTTGTTGCACAAAAGATTCAACGTCCACGCTCGTGCTAGAATTTTCTGCGCTTCCGGCGAAGTGCTTGAATTGAAAGAGTCACAACGAAGAAAAATACTACAGTCAATCAAACCTATATTTTTCACGTTTTCAAATGGAAAAAAATACCATCTTGTGACTTGTATCAATTATTGGTATTTTTTTAATCTATGTTTGTGAGAATTGAAAAGCAGAAGAGAATGGGAGGAAACGAGGAAAGAGACGCATAAATATATATTGTGGTAAAATGGGCGATGTTTAAAAGAAGGGATGGTTTTAAAAGAATATTGGTTTGAAGATTACAATAATTTTTTTATAATGAATTGCATTAAGATATAATTAGTTTGAATGAATAAAGGATTTGTATGTGTTAGAAGACTTCTGTATGTTTGTTTTTAATTTACATTTGTTTTTATTTTCTTTTTTTTCAAAAACTTCAAAAAGTGGTGGCTTCTTCACTCAAGCAATCATGCAGATTTTTAAAACATTTGTATAATATGTGTGAAATGAGTCATTTTTACATTAGTTTGCATCAAAATGAATCTATGCGATAAAATCATATATTCTGGATGTATTGCTTTTACTTCTTCTATTGTTTGAGTTCAATGCAATTAATATGCCACTTATCTTTACAATCTCATTCCAAAAGAGATATTTAATACTCCTACTACATGAAGACTTACAAATTCTATTCAACAATGGTAAAAATTACAAAAATATCCATAGAAAATTATGGAGAAGGGAGAAATCCTCTTTGATAGTAATGATAGTTTACCCAACATAGTTATAATTGATGCTATTGAGTTTGAATAATATAGACACCTTGCTATGTTTATTATGAGTGGAAAAGGGAAGAATGTTGAAGGTTTATAAAAAGTTGAAGTTCAAACCATAATATTTGAGTTATAAATGATTAAAAGGAACACGGTTTTTATATTTAATAATTCCAGAAATTATTTCAGATTTATTAAACACCAATACAAGGATTGTTTTTTATCAAGTAAGCAGGGAATGTCCTTAATCCCATTAAATTAACATGATGACATAACCAACCAAAAAGTAGCCATGAGAACAGAAAAACTAGCGGTATAGAATAACCACCAAACATACATAATCAAGTACCATTAGAGTATCTAAGCCAAACATAGCTGCTAAAGAAATTAACTAACCATCCAAGCATATAAGAGGCATGCAAGCCATATAAGAACATAAACATAAGTCATAGAGTAATCACCATAAATTAAAGACAACCTATAACTAAGCTCAGCCAAAAAAACTAACAAACCCTAGATCAAAAACCTATTCGTTTTGGTCTTTAATAAGACCCTAGTTATTTTCTAGGATGCAAAGATTTTTCTTCCAGTCTTCAGTTTCAGGAACACAATCTTCAAGATCCTTCCTTTTCTTCCGTTGTTTCTTCATTTTTTTCTATTTCAAGACCACACCCATCACTGTCTTTCAGTTGATCCCATCAGTGATCAAGGTAAGGGATTTGACCACCTTCAATGAGTAATTTTTGTCAACAATGAGGCTCTCCACAATAGTTTCAAGGCCTTTCAGTCTCACCTGCATATCAACAACTTGGACTTTAAGGTTAGCCATCATGTCATTAGTAGCAAAAGAGGAAGTGACTTGAGCTTGAGTATTTTAATGAGTCCCTTATTCTTCTGGAGTTCCCATCTCCTACACCACAACATCTTCCTTGACATCATCTTCATCCTCTTGAACAACATTGATTTCCTTAAATTACTCTATATGTATTGTTAATAGTGCATGCATAAGTATTTTAAAAACCTAAGTGTTAAATTTTAAAAATTTACGCATTTAGTTCAAAATTCTTTACCATACACATTGATTCAGGGGGAAATAAATATAATAAGAGAGATGATATCATAAAGAACGTGTAGCATCCTAAATTGTACTCACCTACAATTTTATCCTCTCTTAGGTCTCACTTTGGCGTTCTGTCCTCCAAGGCTCGATTGCAATATTGACTCTACTCACACCACCCATCTACTTCACATTTTCATCAATTTTCTAGCTTAGGCCAAAGTTTGGAGTCCTAATTTCTAGGACCAAGATGTACCATGCCTTGGTAAAAAATTATGACTAGGATGTACCATGCCTTGGTCCTAAATTAAGACCACCTAGTGTATGCATCATGGGCCTCTTAAATTGGCCTCCTCTAATAGTCACCTTTGATGAGTAGGAAATCTAGCCTCGTGTCAGCTTGTTGTAAAAATTCAATTAGATTTTTGACAAGAAAGTATAAAAGGAGCTCTACCCCTCTCATTTATAACCTAATAGACTTCATTTGAGATCTCAATTACACTCTAGTGAATTCAAGTGAGCAAGAAATCAATCTTCTATCAAGCATTAGAGAAGAAGTGAAGCTTCAAGATTCAAGCATTGGAGATGAAATTCATGTTCTATGTTTTATGAAGACAACCTACATGAAACCTTAATTCCTTTGTTGAGTCAAAGAAAACTTCATCAAGGTATATCATTAATGTTTCAATCATTTTCAGCCTTTCCCTCAAAAGGAAAGTATTTAATTATAGTATTTTGATATACATTTGGGTGAGCCCAACTTCTTGTACCTTAATTTCTGATTTGCGATCTCAAATCTGATTGTTTATGCATTTTCAAATTCAAATTTTCATTCATAAGTTTTATTTTCAATTGAATTACATAAACTTAGAGGCTAAATTCACAAAAACCCTAATTTATAATTCTAAATTTAAACTCGTGGGTTGTATAATTTTGATTCATTATCTCGGATCTAATTGTTTATGCATTTTAAAATTCAAATTTGCACTCATAGATCTCATTTCCAATTGAATTACATAAATTTAGAGGTTAAATTCACAACTTGAACCTTAATTTATAATTCTAAAATTAAATTGTGGGTTGCATAATTTTTCAAGTCTATTTTCAGATCCTATCTTTATGACATGTTATGCTATGATTTAGAGGCATTTATATTTCAAATTCACAATTCAAATTACTTAATTAATTGGTTAATCAAATATTTTTACAAAAAAAAATTATTGTTTAATCACAATCTTCAATTTGTGCATGAGTTTTGTTACCATTAATCCTACCTAAAATATTCCCATGAGAAGAAGTTGTAGAATTAAGGCTTCCCAAGGTTTAATTACTAAGGATATGAAGCCTAATTTGGACAACTTATTTCATGAGAATGTTGGTGCTTCCTCCAACCCAACAAATGATGTCATTTATCCCCATTCTATTCAAAATATCATGATAAGGATGAATCACTAACCAGGGTTACAATTGACCAATTTGAGAAGATTGACAGTGGATTTGAAAATCTTCAACAATGGATGAGTCAAAAATACTTGGAAAGTGAGGCAATCCCATTGATTGAAGGATTAAAAATAATGGTGAAAAGTGATAAAATCGGTGTTGATTTTTTGCGTGGCCTTGTTGATATCGTTGACACTAATATCATGTTGATTAAAATTTGTGTCACAGTCCTTGGTTACTATCAACCACTAGTCAAGTCTATCAGTCCATTCCTATGTCTACATCGTTGCTTAGTGTGCCTACATTTACATCTTCTATCACGACTTCTTCCACACAAATTTTTAATGCTACACATGTTAGTTGTGGGGGCAATCCTATTAATCAATATTATTTTATCCCTCCTTCCATGAGTAATTTTTTTCCCAAACATCTCTCATGCCTGCTTATCATAGTGTTCCACCTCCTTATTCTCAACCTCCATCTACATACAACAATGTTACTCCTCAATCACAATCCAATATGTCCAAATTCCTATCCATCCACTGAAGAAACCATCAATAACCTAGCCCAAACTGTTACATCCCAACAACAACGATTGGCTTCCATTATTCAATCCAAGTTTAATGTGCCCACATTTGATGTAGTAAGCCCATAATCTGATGACATTGTCTGTCCTTTCCCTCCCAAACATACAAAAGTCCCTCAATTGGAGTTGTACAGTGAAAAAGGCAACTCCTTGACTCATGTGAAAACATTTCAAACTTTGTTTAGTTATTTTGGTCATGACCAAAGACTTATGACTAAATTTTTTACTTGAACCTTTAGGGATAAATCTTTGCAATGGTATTGATCTTTGTCTCCTTATTTTATTACATCATTTCAAAAATTGGCTAATGCTTTCATTCAACAATTTCACAATAATATTGATCCTAAAATTAATTTAAATAATTTGATTAATTGTGAGAAAGGAGTTAAAGATAAAGTGATTGATTTTATTGGTAGATATAAACATTTGTATACTCAAATTGCTTATCCTATGCATAATAATGCTATTAAAAAATCTTTTATTGCTAATTTACAAAAAAACATTAGGGACAACCTTCTATTTTATGAGTTTACTTCCTTTATGCAATTGTGTGCAGTGCTTCATAATTATCAGCTTCAAGTGAGTCAATTTGAATCATCTCGTTCAACGACTCCAACTGATAAGATTGAGAGTACTTAACAATATTTTGTGAAGTTTAAATCGAACAAAGGATACATCAAGATAAATGACAACATCAATACTCAAGTGGCAGCCACGACATCAAGTGTGGCCCCTTTATCCAAATACTTTAGAAAATAATTTACTCCTCATTCTGAGTCTTTGCATAGTATAATGTTGAGGTTGATAAATAATAATGTATTGAAACTTTCTCCCATCAAGCCAATTGATACCTCATAGCCTTTGCCATCTTATCATGATCCCTAAGCCTTTTGCTGATATCACTGTCAACCCAATCATGATAATGAGAAGTGTTATACTTCAAGGAGTAAGATTCAAGATTTTATTGATAATAATACCATATCCATAGCTGGTGTGATTGACAAAGGAAAAAAATATGAAGCTCCTCCTAATCAAAATCTCCAAATCTTCACCCATCCTTTGCCTTCCCACTCTACTAATGTTGTTGAGTCTGACTCTCTTGCCTTTTCTCCCAATGATCAAGTGTCGAGTCTAATAATATTATGAATCTTGTTGATAAACCTAAACCTTCGAAGGACCTATGCATTACCTTTGATCTTAGTGAAACTATTGGTGCACCTGATGGCCCCATTGTGTATCATGATGAAGATCAAAGACAAAATCTCATGAGGTGTCTTCATTGATCCAGTGTGTATGGTGAATATGATCACTAAAGAATATCTTTACATCTTACAATTGTATCAAGTAGTATATGATAAATCAAATATTATGGTCAATGTGTATTAGGGTTTCTCTTTCCCTACTATTGGCTCTATTGCTCTCCCCTATTGAGGTTGGTACTAAGTGCTTAGATGTGACTTTTTATATCATTCTTACATTAGATCAATTTCATGTGAATTTGGAACATCCTTGGCTCTCTTCCATGAAAGCTATCCCTTCTTCTATTCATAAATATTAAAATTCTCTCATAATGGCACTATCATTACAATCAATCACAGCCTTTACCAATCCTTGTTGAATTATGGTGGTAATTTCACCATTGGTTACTTTTGGCCTAAATAACTTGAGCCTCTCAAGCCTCGAAATAATGTCATTTTTCTATCTTATCAAAAGTGGAAGAATGAGATGATCATATCTTTGAGTAATCCTAGATACCCTAGACCTATACCTCCTCCTCATGATGGACCTAGTATCCTTCCCACACCTTCTACTCTCCCATATATGTCATAGTCCTACCTCCTACATCTTACAAAGGAAAGTGCTTGGCATATTCTATGTCCCAAAATAATTTGGTTTCTTCTGATCCCCCTCCTTCAAAGGATGAAAATAATCCTATGTCCATTGATCCTCAACCTTCATAACTTTCAAGTAAAACTAAAAGAAACCCTTGTGTGAGATAACAATGATGAATATGTCGTGCTAAGGTTTGTGAACTTGCTTCCCAAAATATTTCCTCCTTGAAGATACCAAATGTTGATTTGATCCCATTTGTCCAACATCTTCCTAACTCTAGGAATGAAGTTCAACCTAAATCACCAAGAACCAAAATGCTTAAGAAAAATGATGGTTCATTCTCTTTTTCATGTTAGAGATCCTATTTTTATTAATCTAGATGATGAAATGGATGATGATGTTGTGCATGCTAACAATGTTGATTCTAATGATTTTGATGATATGTATGGGCTTGTTGATGATAATAATGATCTATCTTCACATTTTTCAAAATAATTAACCCTAGCTCCTAGTGGCAAACAAAGTGACTCATCATTAGATCATGGTCCTTGTTTGGAACTTGTAGTAGCTCCATCTACGATGCTCGATGTGACTCCTATTTCATCTTGTCTACCTTCCCAAAATAATGTTCAACAAGATTGGGAGGTAGATTATTTATTTGATTAGCTTCATTCATGTTGTAGATCCTCTCTTATCTATTTGTAATGTGTTTCACCTGTAATGTGTTTTTGTGTCATGTTAGGTTCTCTTTAGATGATCCTTGTTACTCCATTGGTTCAAGGTAATAAAGAGGTCATCTATTGTGACATTGTTCTATTTGTATCTCAATTCTTCTATATGTTGTCCCTTGTGTTGTCTACTTGGGGATGATGCAAAGCATTGAGATCTCTTTTGGTCTCTTCCATGTTGACTCAAAAGACACATGTTCTCTTCTTCCATGGTGTTTGTAGTTCCACTACCTTTGGGGGATTCAAGATCAATTCAATACAAATATTCATGATAAAAATTATTTATCATAAGAGCATACTGACCCTAGAGTTAGTGGATCCCATATGTGCTTTTAGGTTTTGTGACAATTATCCTTTGATTTGTCCTTTCTTGGGGGCATTCCATTATGGTAACGTACTTGTCTTTTTGATGCATGTAGCTACTTTAAAGAAATTTCTCCTGATAAGGCATATGCAACCACTTTAACATGGGGGCATACACTCCACTCAATGTCACATATTATGCACACACCATGAAATGTTTTGATACTCAAGTTACTTTAGAAAGTGAGTCTTATTCTTTGTCATGACTCATCATAAGAAAATCTTACTAGGCTAGTAGTCATGTTCTCTCTCTCTTTCCTCTTTCTTATGATGTTCCTTTTATATTCATATTGGAGTGGTAAGATCCTAAAGTCCTTCGGGGATTGGTCCATCCTGTCTCTTTGATATCTTGGTGGAAGATTTCAATGCAGAGCTTTGTACTTTACCATGAGTGTGCTTTATTTCATACTCTCGTTAAAGGGGATTAAATGTAGCATCCTAAATTGTACTTGCCTATAATTTTGTCCTGACTTCAATTTGGTGTTCTATCCTCCAAGGCCAAATTATAATATTGATTCTGCTCACACCATCCATCTAATTTATATTTTCATCAATTTTCCAGCTTAGCCCCCATTTTGGAGTCTTGATTTCTAGGACTATGACGTATAATTCTCTTTTCCAAAATCAAAACCAGGACATACCACACCCTGATCCTAAATCATGACCAAGTCATATACACCATGAGCCTCTTAAACTGGGCCCAAATTGGCCCTCTCTAATGGTCACCTTTGATGAGCTAGAAATCTAGCCCCGAGTTACCCTATTGTGGAAATTCAATCATATTTTCAACAAGCAAGTATAAAAAGAGGTCCACCGCTCTCATTTTAAATCTAATGGACTTCATTCAAGATATAAATTACACTCTAGCAAATTCAAGTGAGCAAGAAATCAATCTTCTATCAAGCATTAGAGATGACATTCATGTTCTATGTTTTATGAAGACAACCTACATGAAACCCTAATGCCTTTGCAGAGACAAACAAAACTTCATTTTCAATTATTTTCTACTTTTCCTTCTAAAGGAAATTATTTTACTGCAATGTTTCATTTACATTTCAATTTCATGGTTAACTCCAAAACTAGGGTTTGACCTAAGGAAAACCCCTATTCTCAACATATTTTCCCCTTTCATAATGTGTAGGAACAGGTACAGATATTTTTATGATGGTGATAAATTTGGAGGACCATGGCAAATCGATACTACTTAGTCCCAAAAAATAGCTCGAACTTCTAGGAATAGATTTGAAACATATTCTCCCACCTAGGTCTAGGTTTGTGGCTTCGTATGACATTTGTAGCTTACTTTTTCTGTCAAATTGCTGCAATACTTCACTATTTTGCCCTAATATTCAATAATTGAATTGAATTTAATCCAAGAAGGAGAAAGCCCTATTGAAGGAACTAGGAATTTGATCAAAATCTTGGTCTTTCAAGGCTATATCTATTAGATTCCTCTCCTCCTTAATGTAATTGGTTAATTAGGTCATTTAATGGTTTTATTATCTTAATTTAACCCTAACCCTATTTTTCAACCATTGCAGAAGGATAGTTTATAAACATGAAAAGAAAGAAATACTAAGGGAATTACATGAAGGGATTTTAGGAAGGCATAATTCATTAAAATCTATTGTAAGGTAAAACTAGCTGGACCTTAGTGGCCAACACACCACAAAGATATAAAAAGATATGAAAAACAATTGGATATACTTCAAAGGGTGGAAATTCCTATTGCAAGGGATGATATAGATTTGTTATTAGTCCCAGTAGAAATACCATTTTAAAAGTGTGCTATAGACTTCATAGGGCCAGTTGACCCTCCCACAAAGAATACAAAAGATAGGTTTATCAACATTGTTGTAGAATGCTTAACTAAATTGGTAGAAGAAGAATCACGTAAAGATTGTACAACAAAAACTTATGTATATTCTTATATTGGAATATAATATAAATACTGTTTGTCCTATAAGTATTGTAGTACCCCTACTCGTTTGGACTCATATTTTATTCTTGGTCATTTTTAGTGGATACATTACCATGTTTTGTTATTCAGATTTATATGACATTATTTCATGCTTTATTTGGATATGAGATGCATAATTTATTTGTAGTATTTCAGTACTTGTGATTTATGGCATTTTATGGATTATTGCTATGTACTGACACTTTACTTATCTATGCAATGTGGAATTATATGTTGTGTGTCTGCGAGTGTATTGGATGCAAGGGGACGATTTTCCTTCACTCATTTCGGTGAGACAGGGAACGTCGCGATTCTCCTTCATCGGTGTGTATGCCATGTTTTCTATATTGTATATATGCATGCGTGGTTCGGTGATGCAGGATATTGTAGGTACAAGTATCGGGTAGGTATAGGGTATCGTCTCCACCTGGCTTCACAGGTCTGAGCATGCCTTATATTTTTTGATGAAAGTGGAGGAGATAGTAGTTGACCCTATTTTATTCAGTTACACTCGTGTGAGTGTCGTCAGTTGGTCATCCTGTCAGTTTGTTCGGCCTTCATATTTTGTTTGATCTTTTATGAGTATTTGCTTGAGGTTTTCTCAGTTTGTGTGTTTAGTGGTTTTAATTAATTAATTAAATTTATGAGGTTATCTCATTATTGGTATGTTTGCTTTTCGGAATTATACTATAGTTGTACGTATTTTAAATATTAGGAATTGATTATAAACTTATATATATATATATATATATATATATATATATATATATATATATATATATATTTGAAGGTGAATATAGTTTATGACTAATTATATTGATTATTTTAATATTATTTATGATAAGTTGAAATATTTGAATTCTACGACCTAGCATATAGAATGATTAATCGTTTGTTATATAGATGTGAGTTAAATGGTAGACAACTTGATTTTATCGATCACACATATTCGTATATATATATTTTGAGGTGAAGTTGTAAATTTAATTAATACAATTATTGTCTTATGCTACAAACATGATTATTCATAAAATGTATTTATGAATATTCACATTATATAAATAATGTATATTGTTTTAATGAAAAACCAATATATATATATATAATTATAGAAAATGGTTATTAAAAGTTTGTCGACAAGTTTAATGTTTAATATATATATTAATGAAAAGTCATTAATTATATATATAAATATAAATAGATTAGAAATTAAAAATTTGAAATAATGATAAGGTGGCGGGTTAAAGAAAGTTATTAAAACAATAACTAGGGTGGCCGATAGTAATATTGACCACCCCCCTTAATTAAAGGGAGGGGTCGATATTACCACCGACCATCCCTCCTCCCTTTTGATAATACATACTCCACGTTGCAGATCGAATACGGTAGTAGGCAAGTTTAAAGGTAAGTTATTTGAATTAAGGATGGCGTAAACATCATCGACTACCACCCCTCCTCCCTTTTAATAAAAGGAAACCACATTTCAGTAGACACCGACTATTAGCTAGTAACACCGAAGGCATGCGTAGTATAGAAGAAGTTGACTTGGCAATAGACTAGCACATAGGCATAGACCATTAGTTAGCATCAACGTAGAAGCAATGGCTTAGACCTGGAAGTTTAAACAAGGAACTCACGAAAGACAAACACTTAAGTGTTTGTGATTATCTTTCACTTTGCCAACCTCCCCATGGAGTGATTAATCTACCATAGTATCCACGGTGACTAAAGAGAATAAGTTCACTGCAGTTAACTCTTCATTCCATGTATTAATGGAATCGACTAGCATATCCACGTTAGGATTAGATCTCGATCAGTGGCTAAAACAACAGTAAGTAATACGTTAACAGGCACGTGGTGCCATTTTGGTAGAAGTTAAGCGATAGGAAACCAATGTAGAGATAATCATGCACATTAAACATAATGATATGCATCTAAAGATTCCATCTTTGATAGACATGGAGGTGTGAGAGGAATTTAAACATACACTCAAGTAGAAGACTCCAAATCCATAGCAATCATCGAGCCTTTGAATGGGAAGAGATCATAGGAAATATTAGGATAAATAGAGATGGGAGATAGGTAGAAAGAGATTTTCAGAAGAAAGGAGAAACAATAGACTCCCAAAGGAAAGAAGAGAATAGGAGAGGGAATAGACAAGATACTCTTATAGTATCGAAGAATGAGAGAAGAGATTTTTTTTTTTTGATAAAAGGGTGGTAGGATAGGTTTGAGATAGATTTGCAAGCAAGGCGTAGTTCTATTTGGCGGAAGAGCATCAGAAGTCTTACAAACTAGTCCAAGCTTACAAGAGGTCGGATTTATTTTGATTATGGTTATTATTTGGAATATGAAAGTATGAAATTAGAAGTTTTAGAAATAGAGTACGATTATTTATATGTGTTGCATATGTCGTTATTTATTGGAAATGCATTATAAATCATTTAAAATAGATGAAAAGAAAAAATAGAATATAGATGTTAATTAATTGCTATAGTAGTGCAATTTGTCTAAATGATTAGTTTTTATTCCCATTAAGAACGTGGTTGCATACCTTTTTGTTTATATATGAAAGAAAATTGATGCATGTATAACACCTTCTTATGCATTGCATTGTAATTTTATTAGGATCTTGTGTAAATGGTGTTTGCAGCCAAGTTTAAATTCCGTTGCAATTCTCGTTGAGTTGTCATTGTTTCCTATGTTATTATATATCCTTGGTCAAGTGTTGTTGTATAACCCTATTGATGTGAGCCATTGTGTTATTTGTCCAAATGGTCAATCCTGGGTTAGTGATTGTGTATCCTTCACCTGTAGTTTGTCAGGATTAGGTATGGTTGTTTGTTTCACCATAGAGTTCTCGTAGAGAGACCTTTCCTGTAGTGTCCTATGAGAGAGAGTGGCTTTCGAGTGGGGGCCGTGCCCGAAGTGGATGACATGATAACCCATTGAAAGTCAGTTAAAAAGTGATAACCTAATAATTGATTTGGGATGGGTGAGATAAATATTAATTAAGATAATGTACCTCGTGCATAGGTGAGTGCTAGTACAGGGCTCATAATGTTACGAGTAGGCCTGGAATGGAAAACTTACCACCTTGTCTTCACGGAAGGATTGGTAGGGTCTGCATGAGACTTAGTTGGAACTAGAGGTTCGAGAGAGGTTACCAGGATAACCCAGGATGGGCGCTGAGGCCTATGGAGGCTGTACCATGGTATCCATCTTAAGCTTTGTGATGACACTCTCTCCTTAGAGTCATTAGTGTTTGTGAGTTGAGTCACATGGATGTTTGCAGAGTCTTGTAGTTCTTTCGTACTTGTCTTACTTTGCTTGCTTGAGGGTTTTCTACTATCTCCTAGCACAGTGGGGTGGTTCCATTTCAGGATCATGTGGTTGGGTGGTAGTGCCACTTCCCATCAGATGTTCTGGAATGTATCTTCAGGCAAAGAAGGGCTTCACTAGTGTTTTTGGGTTCGTAGTTTATGTACCAGCTCATGTTCATGATCATTATTCAGTTGAGACCTTGTGGTCATTGTATCAAACTTTTATGTAACCTTGATTTTGTAACTTTAGATTCCGTGGTATTATTGTAAGCCATGTATTTATGGATATCGTACTATTACGTCAGTGGAATGTATGTTAATTTAGTTGCTTTAATCTTTTGTATATATGATCTATGGGAAGTGAATGCATTGGAGTACTTTGATTCTTTGATTATGGAATTTAGATGTATGTGCAGATTTTATCTTAAGCATTTAATTTTCCTAATTAGCTGAACAATAGGATTAACTGTGGTGTTAATATAAACTACGAATTAATCTTCATTGGTAACCCTTAGGAGATCATATGTTAGACTTCTATTCTATCGTTAAACGTGCTATTGATATGATTATGCACTTAATCTTTAAAAAAAAAATTATTACACCCTTTTAGTTGCCTAGTTGTATTGTTTTCCTTTAGGGTTTCTGGCGGGGCATTACAAGTATTACCAACGATAAAGGAAAATATTTAATAAATAAGGTGATTGCAAAGCTTCTAAAATGCTTCATGATAATCTAAACAAAATTAATTCATAACACTCATAAGTCGATGACACAAGTGAGACACTCATTAAAATTATAAGAACCACCCTAATAAATATGTGTGATGGTAATAAAAATAATTTGGATCTCTAGATTCTAGTGCTACTTTGAGAATATATAACCACATATAAGAGGTCTACTGAATTTACTCTCCTCTAGTTGATATATCGATTAGATGCCACCTTACCTTTCAACTTCATAATTACAAACTTTTGTGCAATACTTACTTTAGGGATTGGTGAGGAAGAGACCCTAAGGAAAATAATAGAAGACATTGAAAAATTGGATGAAAAAATATTACCTAGAGCTCATCATCATAATTGAAAGAATTACTTAAAAGAAACTAGCATGATAGAAACCTAAGGTAAAAATCCTTCCATAACAGAAATATTATGCTATTATATGATAATTAAGTTAAGAAAAATAAAAAATTCAAGATTGGGTTGCTAAACCCATATTACATATATGAAATTCTAGATTCTTGCATCATTAAGCTACGAAGACTAGATGACGAAGTATTACAATGTTATACAAATGGTGTCATATTAAAATTTTACCACCCATTAATGAGGTAAAAATAAAAGTTTATAAACCAATGTATTCTATGTATCATATTTATTTTATATTATATAAAAATCTAACCACCAAAAGAAAAAAAGTCATGGGCTATCCCACATTAATGGTTCCCACTTTTGCCAATGAAGAAAATTGGCGAAGGTGGGGAATTGTTTTTTGGGGGGGTTCGAGCGAACCCCCCCTTAGGGTTCGATCGAACCCCAGGTGGGTTTGTGGGTTCGATCGAACCCCTTTTTAATTTTTTATTAAAACTTCTATAAAAACCGAAAATGACAGTTTAACTGTCATTTTCAAGTTTGTAGTTTTCTGTGTCCAGAGGAGGTTAGAGTGAACCCGACGTCAGCACCACATCACCGTGCCCTGTCAGCAGCAGCCAACACGTCTCACCTTTTAGCTTTTGACCTACATTATTTCAGGTGCACAAAATAACCTTTTTTTTGGTTTAATAATATTTTTTTAATTATATTTAGTTAAAAATTAATAAATAATTTATTTGTTAATTTATTTTTTTAATTAAATAATTGTATATTTATTGTTTTTCAGCATTTTAGAAAAACGTTTGAAAATTTAATTTTGATTTAATGTGATTTTTTTAAAAAAATTAAATAACTGTACATGTATTTTTTTTCAACTTAAAAAAAAATGTTACGAAAAACTTATAAAACTAAGGTAGTAAATTAAAACTTAGAAAAACATTACGAAAAACATTAGCAAAATAAAAAGTTAGAAAAATGTTACAAATCTAAATATAATAAATTAAAACGTTAAAAAAATTAATAAATTTAAATTTAAAAAAACATTATAAAACTTAGATAACAAATTTAAATAAATTAGACAAAATAAATCCTCTACACATGACTCCTTTTCACATCCTATTACACACACAACATGACCCCTTAGGACCCCTTGAGACCACATATGCCTTTGATGACACTATACCTCCCCTTAGGACCATAAAGGATCACATAGTGGACCCTAAGGGGTCATATGTGGTCCTAAGGGGTCACACATGAGTTCTAACACATGCGTGACCCCTTAGGACCACATGCGACCCCTTATAAAATCTTAGTGTGTATGACATACCCCTTAGTCCATCACATAGTGTCCTAAGGGGTCATATGTGGTCCTAAGGGGTTACACATGAACACATGCGTGACCCCTTAGGACCGCATGCGACCCCTTATAAAATCTTAGTGTGTACGACATACCCCTTAGTCCATCACATAGTGTCCTAAGGGGTCATATGTGGTCCTAAGGGGTTACACATGTGTTAAAAAATGTGTGACCCCTTAGGACCACATATGACCCTTTATAACATCCTAGTGTGTACGACATACCCCTTAGGATCACATAGTGTCCTAAGGGGTCATATATGGTCCTAAGGGGTCACACACATGTGTTCTAACACATGTGTGACCCCTTAGAACCACATATGACCCCTTATAAAATCCTAGTGTAAATGACGTACCCCTTAGTCCATCACACAGTTTCCTAAGGGGTCATATGTGGTCCTTAAGGGTCACACATTTGTTAACACATGTGTGACCCGTTAGGACCACATATGACCCCTTATAACATCCCATTGTATACAATATGTATCCCTTAGGATCACATAGTGTCCTAGAAGGGTTCATATGTGGCCATAAGGGGTCATGCATGTGTGTTCTAACACTGTACATGTGTGACCCCTTAGGACCATGTATGACCCCTTATAACATCCTAGTGTCTACGGCATACGATCCCTTAAGATCACATGTACAATGTCCTAAGGGGTTGAATATGTGGTCCTAAGGGGTCACACATGTGTTCTAACTGTAGGATTTTGCCAAGATCGAGGGCACAATGAAAAGCATAAAAGAGACAATAGAATGACAAGAACAAATTGTATTCTCATCAATATGCAAAATGATCAACTGGATTAACCAATACAATGAATAGAGGCCTGCTTATATAGGCAAGGCCATATGGATGTATGAGCACACAAATATGACATGTGGCTCAATGAGAAATAAAGGTAGGCAAGAAATACTAAGGGTAGGTAGGAGAAATAATATAATATTCCACAAGAGGTGGATGACCCACCGAATGTGGAGTGTAACAACAAAATAAGACTACAAAAGGTGGAATTTCTCCTACAAGCTCTATCCCTAAGTGCACACTTCCCTAAGTGTCTCAAATCCAAACTACGAAGAGATGCATTATCCTAAGTTAACTTAAGTAAGTGTAATAATATCCAAAATGAATATTTATTTACACCAACACCCCCCCTTAAGTGCAACTCAGGGGAATGAAGACTCAAGTCAACAATGTAAGATGGGTCCCGGCTACTAGGCCATGATAGGTACCCATGTACAATATGCAAATGCAAGCAAAACTATGCAATACAATCTCTCACAAATGGAGAAAGGGAGAAAACCCAGTGGGAAAAAACTCCCCCCCAAAAGAGAGATGAATGTACAAAAGACTCTCAAAGAAGAAGGACAAAACCTCAAAGAGGAAAAAGTCCCCCCCATAAGAGAGGAAGGAGAAGTCAACTGACCCCCCCTAATGACACATCCCGCACCCCCAAGAGAGCTCGCAACTGTTGGAACTTACTCTCGATGAAAGGTTTGGTGAATATGTCAGCAACCTGCTCTGCTGTAGGACAATACTGCAAATCAATGACCTGCTCCTGGATGAGCTCTCGGATATAGTGCATATGAATCTTGATGTGTTTGGTCCATTGGTGCTGGACCGGGTTCTTCGAGATCGCAATAGCACTTTGATTGTCGCAATGTAGAACTGTCGGCTGTGGAGTGGTGAATCCAAACTCTATGAGAATCTACTGGAGCCAAATGGTCTCAGTTGCTATGTTAACAGCGCCTCGATACTCAGCCTCAGTCGAAGAGAGAGCAATAGCATGTTGCTTCTTGCTCTGCCAACAAATGGGGCCCAAACCAAGGTGAAAACTATAACCAGAAGTAGACTTATGATCAACTAGATCGCCAACCCAATCGGAGTCTGTGTAACCAACCAAGCGAAGTCCTGTGCCTACTGCATAGTGAATCCCATAGTGATGTGTACCCTGGATGTAATGAAGGATGCGTTTGGTGACTTTCCAATGAAGCTCATGTGGATCCTGCATGAAGCAAGAAACCATGCCAACTGCAAATGAAATATCAGGACGTGTATGAGTCAAGTAGATGAGACTACCCACAAGCTTACGATACAAAGTGGCATCAACTAGTGGAGAAGAACACTGAGCCTCAAGCTTGACTCCTGAAAGAAAGGGAGTCAGGGTAGGCTTACAATCAGCCATATGAAAGTGTGCAAGTAGATCAAGAGCATACTTGGGTTGCGATAGTGTAATCCCGAAAGGTGACTGTGAAATCTCTATCCCCAGAAAGTAGTGCAAAAGACCCAAGTCCGTCATAGCAAATCTGTCATGCAAAGCAGATTTGACCCTGCTAATGATGGATGAAGTACTCCCTGTAATGATCAAGTCATCAACATAGAGCATAAGTATCAAGTGAGAGTCATCCTATCACAAAATGTAGACATTCAGATCGAAATGGCACCTGGTGAAACCTGCAGAGAGAAGAAAGGAATCCATCTTGGCATACCAAGCCCTGGGGGCCTGCTTAAGGCCATAGAGAGATTTCCTTAGTCGGCAAACCAAGGAAGTATCCTAGATGAAACCCTGTGGCTGCTCCATATAAATCTCCTCATCAAGATCACCATGAAGAAAAGCACTCTTCACATCTATCTGATGTACAGCCCAACCATGAGCTGCAGCAATAGCAAGTGTCAAATGAATGGAGTTCATCTTGGCTACGGGTGCAAAGGTCTCAGTATAGTCAACACCTGCAACCTATGAGAAACCTTTTGCAACAAGCCGAGCCTTATACTTATCCACACTACCATCTGCTGCCAACTTGGTCTGATAGATCCACTTACATCGAACCATCTTTCTTCCCTTAGGGAGATGGACTAGATCCCATGTGTTGTTCCTCATCAAGGAACTATACTCTTCCTCCATAGCTTGGTCCCACTCAGGAACCCCTGATGCTTCACTAAATGTCTGTGGATCGGAAGTGGTAGCAATGAATGCATGTGGAAGATCCTGATGTTGTGATCGAGTTCTCCAAGTATCCGAAGGATCCCCAACAAGAGAACCCGCGGACTCAAGTGTCTGTCGAGCCCAACAAGGTCTAGGTGGAGGTGGAGAACGAGGCTCCTCAACTGCAAGTGGACCCTGCGGAGGTGTAACCCTGCGAGTCGGAGTTGAGGGAGTCTCATTATCTAAATCACTAACATCACTATCCACAATGGAGGAAGGTGGAGGAGGTAAAGAGGCTAAGCTAGGAGAGCTTTCCTCAAAGTGAACACTCCTCTCAATGAATACCTCATGTGTCTCTGGATCCATCAATCTGTATGCCTTAACACCCTCAGGATATCCAACAAAGATGCAAGGCAGACTCTGAGGTTCCAATGCCTTGTGTTTCTGCGGAGGTATGCGAGCCCACCCAAAGACTCTGAAATGTCTCACAATCGGTTTCCTACCAGCCCAAGCTTCAAAAGGAGTAATACCTTGCAAATCTTTGTGAGGAACCCGATTCTAGATGTGTGTGGCATAACTGATAGCCTCTGCCCAAAAGGCGGGATCAAGAGAACGTGCATGTATCATACAGCTAGCCATTTCTTTGAGAGTTCTATTCTTGCGTTCTGCAACCCCGTTCTGTTGTGGAGTGTATGCAACAAAATGCTGAAGATCAATCCCCTCAAATGTACAAAAATCCTCAAGTCTCTTGTTCACATATTCCCTGCCATTATCTGTGCAAAGAATCTTGACCACTTTCCTTGATTGCTTCTCCACACGAGTCTGGAAGTCCTAAAATCTGTCAAATACTTCACTCTTATGAATGAGAAAGTAGACCCAAGTGAAGCGAGAGTAGTCATCAATGAAGGTAAGAACATAGCGGGCCTTACTAAATGAAGGTGCTGGAGATGGACCTGCTACATCACTATGAATAAGTTGAAGAACTTCCAAAGCTCTCCAAGTTTTCCCTTTATCAAACTTCTCCTCGGGATGCTTGCCCATGGAACAACCTAAACATACACCCTCTGAAAAATTGATTCGAGGTACACCTGTGACCATGTCTTTAGTGCTTAGCTACTGAAGATAGCGGTAGTTGAGATGACCAAACCGCTCATGCCATAGCTTACTTTCTGAATTTGAATGAGTAAGCAAGGCCCTAGAAGGTGAACTTGGCACAAAGTGGGAGAATGAATAAAGCCTTGAGTTGTCATTGACTTGTCCCACTGCTACCAAGGCATCATCATCAAGTTCCTTTACCACAACTGAATCTGGTGTAAACTCAACCTTTTTCCCATTCCCATAGTGAGTGATTTGGTAGATGGAGAGAAGGTTGGTAGACAAGTTAGGAACATAGAGAACATTCTCAAATGTTCCATCATCCATGTCAACTGAACCTTTCCCTTCAACCTCTACTTGTGTGTCATCACCTATGTAAATGTGAGGTACCTTAGATGGTTCCAATGAAGAAAACTGCTCCTTTGTAGAACCAATGTGATATGAGGCACCCAAGTCAAGTATCCATTGCTGTGAAGAACTTGTTTTAGCCACAAATGCTTGCCCTTTTCCCTTAGACTGTGAGGAAGAGGAAGGAGATGAATCCTTCTTTGTGTAGGCAGATGGCAAGTTGATGTTGTTTTTCTTGAGAAGATTGGTTAACTCATCAACTTTTTTTGTGTGGCATCGATGCTCATCATGACCATACTTTTTTCAATATGCACAAGTTGGTTTATCCTTCTTAGGCGGTGTCCCCTTCTTGGAAGAGGATGTAAAATCGCCTTGAGATGGAGAGGATGATTGTCCTTTTTCCTGGTGTGGCTTAGACTTAGAGTGCTTCTTCTTCTTGTTGGAATCTTTGCCTTGACTTCCTTGATTTCCTTGATTTGCTACCAAAGCCTTGGACTTTGAAGACTTGAGAAACCCCATGTTCAACAACTTCATTTGTTCCAATATCAACATTTCTGTGAAAGCATCAAATGAAGGCATAACATAAGAACTCCCCACTGTCAAACAATGAGTTTGGAAGCTAGACACAAATGCTGCATATTCTGGTGCAAGCTTATCCAACAAGTTGAATATCAATTGAGCATCCTTTTTGTCAATTCCACAATCCTTAAGCTTTTCTCTTAGCTCATTTTCTTTGGTGACATAATCTTGGATTGTATCAAAAATCTTGGGATCCAAGTTGGTGAGCTCATTGTCAATCTGATAGCCTTTGATTTCATCAACTTGTCCATATAATTTCTGAAACATATCCCAAGACTCTTTGATTGTTTTACACTTCTCAATGTGAAAAATGAGGTCATCTGATACATACTTGCGTAAGGTTCCAAGAGCCATGCAATTCTTTGTGAGCCATTCTAATTGTGCATTTGGATCAGCCTTAGGATCAGGTGGTGCTGTTATTGTTCCATCTGTGTAGTGTGAGATCCTTTTCCATTAATTTACTCCATACTTTAATTTTCCATGATGCATAATTATGTGAATTTAAAGGTGGAAATTTGTTAGGACTCATTGCAACAAGAATGGAAAGAGCACAAAGAGAGGCACAATCACACAAGACACCCCCCCAAATTCACTCAATCAAAGAACCCCCCCAATGTGATGAGTTTGACACTTTATAAGTAGTGCGTATACAATGGGCCACTTGCAAAAACTGGCAAAGTGGACTTCTGATTTACAATTTTACAACTGCCTCAATAAGGCCAAAAGAGTCTCAAACTGATAATGCAAGAGATCTTACTAAGATCCAAGCAATTTACAAGTACCTAATAGGCCAAATAAGACCAATATCTGAAAGTAAAATTTCCACTCAAAATCTCTAAAATCTGATCATAGATTATGAAAGTAGACAAAAAAATAAGCACTTAAAAAAAAACGGCACCTGAAAAGGAGGTCGTATGAGCTCAAACGAGGCCTTTGAAGTTGCAAAAATGAGGATTGGACAGGTATAGCTGAGAGAATCTGAAAATTCTAAAAAAATTGTGCACCCAAATCAGAAAATAACCACACCACTGTGAAGATCATGAAATTTTAGCCCATTTCAAAAAAAATTGCACCAAAAAAGGAGCAAAAATGAGCAAGATATGGCCTTTCAAAGTTGGACTGCAAAACTGAAAAGCTCAATGGAGAGGGGTCAATTTTTTTTCAAAAAAGTGCTGATGTGGCACTGATGTTAGCAATTCACTATGTTAAATTTGATGGTCGTATGACCGTCGCAAAAACTTTGCCTCCCTACTGACTGGGTGTCCGTACTGTACGGATTGCTGACTGGGCAGGTGACTATCTAGGTGATTGTGCAGTACGGATGCTGATGTGGCACTGTACGAACGACTGTGTGGCACATGTGACGTGGCAGGCCATACTATACGGATTTGACTTGGCTATGCAGATGACTGTTTTCTCGCGGGCCAGTGGCCGCCTGCCACGTGGTGGACGCGGTTGCCGCCTGGGTTAGGTGGTCGCCGACGGAGGAGGTGGCCGGAGCCGAGGGGCCGGCGGTGGCTAGGAGTAGGGAGGACAGGAGCTGCCAGAGTCTATGGCGTGCAGAGACCGACGGGTGGGGGAAACCGAGGCGACCGGCGACGGGTCTCGGCGGCGGGCTCTGCGGGCGTCGGCGACGCCAGGTACCAGCGGTTTGTGGCGGTGTCAGGGCAGAGTATGGTGGTACCTGCAACACCTGCAACACCTGCACTGTGGGTACGACCGAGTACAGGGGGGTCTGCGGACCCCTCAAAAAAGGCAAAAAAAACTTTTTTTTTTTTTTTTGGTTTTTCAACTTTTTTTTTTTTTCAATTTTTCAAAATTTTTTTTTAAATTTTTTTTTTTCGAAATCCATACGATAATAGCCAAAATGGGGAAAATTTTTTTCTCACCAAAATAGGTCGACTTTATAGTCGAAATTTATGGAAATAGCCTCTCGGATTCAACGGTGATGTCCAAATCGCTGTATGATGCCCCCCAAAAATGAAGATCCCCAAATCCATAAATAGAAGCCTTCCATGATGTCTCCAAAAACCAATCAATGAAGCCCCAATAGCTCTGATACCATGTAGGATTTTGCCAAGATCAAGGGCATAATGAAAAGCATAAAAGAGACAATAGAATGACAAGAACAAACTATATTCTCATCAATATGCAAAATAATCAACTGGATTAACCAATACAATGAATAGAGGCCTGCTTATATAGGCAAAGCCATATGGATGTATGAGCACACAAATATGACATGTGGCTCAATGAGAAACAAGGGTAGGTAAGAAATACTAAGGGTAGGTAGGAGAAATAATATAATATTCCACAAGAGGTGGATGACCCACTGAATGTGGAGTGTAACAGCAAAATAAGACCACAAAAGGTGAAATTTCTCCTACAAGCTCTATCCCTAAGTGCACACTTCCTTAAGTGTCTCAAATCCAAACTACGAAGAGATGCATTATCCTAAGTTAACTTAAGTAAGTGTAATAATATCCAAAATGAATATTTATTTACACCAACACTAACACATGCGTGACCCCTTACGACCACATATGAGTCCTTATAACATCCTACTATACATACGACATTCCCGTTAGGATCATATAGTGTCCTAAGGGGTCATATGTGGTCCTAAGAGGTCAGCTGTGTGTTCTAACACATACGTGACCCCTTAGGACCATATATGACCTCTTATAACATCCTAGTGTACATACGACATCCCCCTTAGGATCACATAGTGTCCTAAGGGGTCATATGTGGTCATAAGAGGTCACGCATGTGTTCTAACACATGCGTGACCCCTTAGAACCACATATAACCCGGGCTTATAAAATCCTAGTTATGACATATTGGTCCCTTAAGATCACATACATTAATGTCCTAAGGGGTCCATAATATGTGCTCCTAAGGGGTCATGCATGTGTTCTAACATTTGTGTGACCCCTTAGGAGCACATATTACCCCTTATAAAATTCTTATAGAACTACATATGACCCCTTAGAACTACATATGACCCCTTAGAACTATTGTATACAACATGTACCCCTTAGGATCACATAGTGTCCTATAAGGGGTCATATGTGGTCATAAGGGGTCATGCATGTGTATTCTAACACTGTACATGTGTGACCCCTTAGAACCCCTTTTAACATCCTAGTGTCTATGACATACGATACCTTAAGATCACATGTACAGTGTCCCAAGGGGTTGAATATGTGGTCCTAAGGGGTCACACATGTGTTATAACACATGCGTGACCCCTTAGGACCACATATGACCCCTTATAACATCCTAGTGTATATACGACATTCCCCTTAGGATCACATACTGTCCTAAGGGGTCATATACATGGTCCTAAGAGGTCACGCGTGTGTTCTAACACATGTGTGACCCCTTAGGACCACATATGACCCCTTATAACATCCTAGTGTACATATGACATATGACCCCTTATAACATCCTAGTGTACATATGACATATGTCCCCTTATAACATCCTTAAGATCACATACCTTAGTGTCCTAAGGGGTCAAAAATATGTGGTCCCAAGGGGTCATGCATGTGTTCTAACACATGTGTGACCCCTTAGAACCACATATGCCCCCTTATAAAATCTCTCTTCCCTTAATTTGCTTAGCTGGCATGTGTTTTAATTTTTAAAAATTATGTTTTAATTTAGTACATGATGTATATATCTTTAATGATCTCTCTCTCTAAAATTACTATTATCTCTCTCTCTCTCTGTCATGAAAATGATCTCCATCTCTCTCTTGAATTAATATTTTAATAATTTAAAATGTATGTATGCGATCTATATAGATAAATTTATATATATTTTAATATAGTAACTGAATGTATATATCTTTAAAATGATTTCTCTCTCTCTGAAATTAATGTTATATCTCTCTCTAGATGTCAAATGATCTCCCTCTCTCTCATTAATGTTTTAATAATTTGAAATGTATGTATGCGATCTATATAGATAAATTTATATATGTATCTTTAATGATCTCTCTCTCTCTGAAATTAATGTTATCTCTCTCTCTCTGAAATTAATGTTATCTCTCTCTCTCTCTCTGTCATGAAAATGATCTCCCTCTCTCTCTCATTAATATTTTAATAATTTAAAATTTACATGTATATATATATATCTATTAATTATGCGAGAACTTCACATGTGTACATTTTAATTTTTAATGAGCTCAAGATTAACGATCTCTCTCTCTCTCTAGAATTTAACTGATTTTAATTTTTAATGTTTTAAATTGAATGCACTTCATGTGTGTGTGCTTACGTATTCATTTTAACTTTATGACCTACCTAGATAGATGGCATCCCAGGATCCACCTGCATAGGCTCCTGATCAGGACCCATATGATGATATAGATCCTCCACATCAGGATCCCCCGTTGCTCGATATTGCTACCATTTTCTAGTACAGTGACTGTGAGCTACATAAGTTGAGGGTCATATTAGATGACCCCCATACTGATGGCATGTACAAGAGTACATGCAAATCCATTTTTGATAGTTTGCAAACATTGAGGGACCGCTTAGTTTCTCACACCTCATTCTCACCTGAGGTTATAGATGATATTTATAGACAGTTGAGGAGTGAGGTGAGGGGTCTTGATTCTTTTGCTGATGTGGTGAGGGTGGTCTCGAAGGAGACCATCAAGGAGAGATGTTTTCCACAGTATCAGGAGAAGAGTAAGGTGAGAAGATATCAGGTCATGAGATGTATCGATCCATGGGTTGCATCATTTATTTACCCACGCTTCTTAGCTACACATTGTTGTTATCCTAATAATGACCAGATACCGTTATAATTTGCACAATAGTTATTTGGTGAGGTTAATTATCAAATGAAACCAAACTACCTTGATATTCGAGCATATTATGGACAAGGGAGGGGCAGGATTGCTGATAGAGATGCATATCGTAGGCATGATAGAGCTCTGCCTAGATACATGGACCTTATTGGTGAGAGATTTCTGGCAGTAATCCCAACCCTCACCCCCATGACAGATGACATTGTGATTTCTTCTCAGAGACAAGAAATTGATAGGATTGGACAGATTGCATCAACAACAACCACCATATCATCTGACAGGCTGGGCAGATATATGATGAGCTGACCTCATTCGAGATCATCCACAGATCATGCATCTTCTAGTCACGGGGTGGCTTCATATTCAGATGATCAGTATATTACTGCTGGCATCCCCTACCTAGATGAGGTAGCGACTATAGTAGGAGGTGGTAGACATGTACAATGTCACAGTATTTAGTTGAGGATCTGCTACATTCTTACCATTTTATTTCATCTCGACTTGGGATACCATTGGCTACTGTTAGAGAGGAGATTATTAGAGATGAGCAAGCTACTACTGCATCGACGCATACCCGAGGCAGTCACAACATTCTCATCCCTCTATGCATGCTCCAAGCACTGACCCACCTACAGATCACTATGTTGCTACAAAGGAGGAGATTCGAGCTGATTAGGTCCATATCATAGATGAGGGTTTGGATTCATTTGAGGAGCAACTACGAGGTTTGAGCCATACTGGGTTTATGGATATGCTACTATAGTCAGACACTTCATCCATGATGCCTAGTCATCTAGTTATCCCCTTACACTCCTCAGTCATATATACATCTAGAGAGAGATATGTAGACACTAGTGATGTGGTTGATATGATCACAGGACATGATTAGACTATACAACCTACTCCTGATACACAGGTATGTACATGCGTGTTTAAATTTTTACAAGATGTATATGTTGTAATGTATGATAATTCTATATATAGATCATTTAATAAATAATAGAAGTTAACTTGTATCATTTAAATTGATCCTAGACTAATCCTTAAATACATGTATATATATGTATAATAGTTAGCTCATGTCACTCTTAGCTTGAGCTCCAAGCGTGTGCGTAGGAGAGATTCTTTTGATGCTACATAGGTTATTAGGGGATAGGTTAGTTATGGTATTTTGTATATATGTACATGTATGTATGTGCGTTACAATTTATATTTTAATTTAAATTCAACCAGTCAGATAATTTGATTATATTTAAAAATATGCACATATGTATATATGTGTCTAGAGAGATCTATATTTAATATTTAAATAAATTCTACTTTTTGTAGGGGTCTATTGGACATCCAGACTCTCAGTAGGACTCTTCCTTAGATGGTCGCTCTATTTGTGGCCGACATGATGCATGTTGATTTGTTGGACTTTATAGCTCATTTGTTTATCTTTTTTATATATGGACATTTTAGACTTTCATATTATATATTCATGCATGTATGAAGTTTCTAGATTATAACTTATATAGTTTGTGTTTGATCGGATTATATATTTCATGCATGTATGTTAGATAATGTAGTTTATACTATTTGTGTTTGATCCTGGATTATATATATCATGTGCATGTATGGTTAGATTATACTTTATATTTATAGTTTGTACATTTGATCTTGGATTATACATCACATCATTTGTATTCAGATTATATATGATCATGGACATGTTAGATTACTTGCACACTTTATATATATGTGTGTGTGTGTGTGTGTGTGTGTGTGTGTGTGTGTGTGTACAGTTCAAGTGTTTGATCATATTTGCACATTTGATATATATACTTTAAATATTTATTTAAGTTAAAAGATGTGTTTGATTATATGTAACTTATTAGATCACATGTGTACATATGTATGTGCATGTTGGATTATTCTTTTAAATTATATTATATAAGATCATCTAGATTTAATTTGTGTAAATGTTTAATTTAAAAAATGTTTTTAAGAGTTCTCTAAAACTTTCAAATTTATATATATCTGTGATTGAATTTGTGTACATGTATCTATAGATTAAAAAAAGACTGATATGTGTATAATTTAAATTTTAAATTTTAAATTTTGCTACATGTAACATGTATATGTAGCTATTCATTGAATTTAAATGAATTTGTGAACAATATATCCACTCCACTGTGCAAGCCATAAAAAATATAAAAATCATGTGCTTGTTCATATCAAATGAAAAAACTCAAGTTAATGAACATATTCAATAATTTAAATTCTAGGTGTACTAAATAGTTCACACCATGTACTTCTAGGTACATACTAAATAGTTCACAACATATCAAGTGGTTCAGACCGCTCTTCAATTATTACACACATGTTCTAATTTAATATGTATTTTTAATTAAATTTACACATGTGCATTTTTAATTAAATAAATACATGTCCTAATTTACTTTACATACATGCTAAATTATTTTAACAACTTACAAATTACATATGCATACATGCATTTAGAATTAGATAGACTATACATCCTAATAAAGTGCATACATCGGGCCTTAACACATTTTCAACTCATCCACATGCCCCAATTTACTTTACATATGTGCACGTAAGTATTATTTAACACATGTACATTAACTTCATACATCCCAATTTAATATAATTGAAAATTTCAAATATTAAATTCAAACACTTTAATATATAAATAATAATTTATCCAAGTTTTAAAACAATTTAAGTTCTAATTTATCAAGTATTAATTCAATTCATGGGTTGAAACACATGTACTTTGGTTTACTAAATAGTTCATACCACATCAAGTGGTTCAGACTGCTCTTCAATAACACTTAATATTTTCTCATGATCTTCACTATCTAGTCTTCACTTTTGAGACCGCATGCGACGTGGAACTGTATGAATAATTAGGCCAACAACAATATCCAAGTGGCTATAATGATATGCCTTGTTTACAATTTGGTATTTAGTGAAATGAATCCCATGTTGAATAATTTTAACTTGTTTGAAATATGTCTCTTGCAGTACAACTGAGCCTACACATGAACATGTATATAAGAAATGAGAAATTAAAAATTTGCACGTAAGCGAGCTATGTACATATAAAAATTAAAACATGTGCAAATGTGTGCATGTTTAAAATAAATTTATTTAAAATAATTTAAACGTTCAAATCAATTCAAACCTATGGGAAAAGACATTCCATCGCCCATTTCAGATTTTGTTAACTTCTTTCTCTCTTCTGTGCAATGCAATAAATAATAAGTAACACCTTCTATATTTCCATCTTCTGCTATGACTGCAAAAATATCTTCTACAATTTGAAACAAGTTAAATAAATTTAAAACATGTATGTACTTGATTTAAAACTTATATAATTTATTTACATGTATGCAACATTTTTAAAGTAAATATATATATATATATATGTGTGTGTGTGTGTGTGTGTGTGTGTGTGTGTACTTCATATACCTTTTTTAATCAATCCTGAAATATGGTCATAATCACCATAAATCAAAGGAATGTCTTCAAAGATTTTGTCCTCATTTGAATCCTCGTATGTGTTAGAAACATCTAGTGGCACCAATTTCCATTCACTAACATATCCAAGATCTTGGTTTTTACAATCAACATAGTTTTCCAAAATGCAATCGAAACAAAAACATGAATAATCCCTAGTGTACAATGTCCATGGGCAATTATCTGTACTCATGACACAATGCAAAGATCTTGTCCTCTCCATGCTCTTGCATCCATGCATTGATCTTCTATCCACATATGCAAAATGTACATGTGTACACAAACACACATGTAGATCAAGTTGTTAAATTAAAACATTTGAACTAGGAACATTTTAAAAAATTAAAAAAAAATTTAAATAAAACACTAAAAGAGAACACATACCGGTTATCTCCCAAAACACTCTATATGGAATGGGTTTGTATATTCTTGATGATGATTCACCAGGATAATTAGGTTGCACAAAGTGTTTCTTATACCATTCAACAATATCATGTGCATCGTCTATATGATCTCCTGTATAATTTATTTGATGCTTTCTTAGAGCACGTTTGATACAAGCTTCTGCACCATCATGTTCACCCTTTCCATGACCACTCTAAACAAAACTTCAAACATGTGGTATTTTGTCATTTCGATGATATATACACAGTGCATAAAATGGCCTTGATGATTTGAATTGTGCCGCACATCCATCAGACCAAAAAAAATGTTTAAGTATTGTTATGCCTCTCTCTTTCAAATATTCAAAATACTTCTTAAAGAAATGTTGTACAAAAAGTGTGTCATGCTCCTTATCATCACTGATATAGAAGTGGTACTCTTTCTTAATGAAACGGTTTTTAAATGTACTATCAAAACTATCCAAATCCATTTGTGCATGTCGATAACACACACGCACCATAATAGTGATTTGCTTTGAAAAGTAATACTCTGATTGAATCTCTTTTTGATGTGCAAAAGAGTAATTTTCTGCGAAGTCCACTATGGATAGAATTGTTCCAAGGGGAAAAGTATCTCTTAATTTTTTAAATTGTTATGCTTGACACTTGGAAAAAAAACCATGGCATATGTATGGTTTTATCAACTTACGAAAATTTTCCATAAATGTTCCAATAGGTATTTCCTCTTCTACATAACCTAATCTTGTAGATTCCTTTCCAAATTTTGTTTCAAATTTTTTTTACTTGTAACTCTTGCAATTTACCATCTTCCTCATGTCAGTATCTTCATCTCTCAAAGACAATTTAGCCAACTTCCCACATATTCCACAAATTCCTTTTATGCAATTTATTTGACCGGTTGCATTATAATCTAATTTATCACATAAGAGGGATGCTATGAATTGACTTGTTTGTTTAGGAGGAGCTTTTTCATAATCATCACTATCTTCTCTAATATTTTGTAACACCTGATAGTATATGTAGCATAGGAAATAGGAAATCATCACAAACATATAAAAACATACTAATCATTAGCTCAATCACAAAAGCATTCATTGCAACAATCTATCCTAAGCACACTCAATAGAGATATGAAGACAAAACATGTAAAAAGATTATGCAAACCAGATGTTCCCTTCATGCGGCTCCATTGTTCTTCTTTCCTCTTCAAATGGTTTTGGTTGTGGATCTCACCTACAAGTGCACATACACAATTGAAAGCAAGATTGACATTGATTATTGATCAAGAGTACTAGAAGCATAAATTCGATAGTCTGATTATCAATTATTAGGGAATTATTGAAGAAATTCATCCAATTTATAGAAAAATTGGAGAGATGACAAGATTAGCATGATAGTGGTTCGAATGGAAATTCAAATCAAGAATAGCAAAATTATGACATGTGTATGACAAATTGCTATACAAGGATTTATGACAATTTATGACAATTTATGACAAATTGCTATGCAAGGATTTATGACAAGAATTTGAAATAGAAATAGACATTTAGGAATTTAGGAGAATTTAGAAAATTAGGTTAGAAATGATGACTTGGAAATTAGGAAATCGATAAAAAATAGGTAAATTAATTAATAATTTCTCATTCATTAATTAATTTACAAAAATAGGAGGAATTAATTAGCCAATTAAATCAACATTTAATTGTGACAAGAAGACTTAGGATAAATAAATAATTTATTAATCTAGAGGGAAAATGCCAAACAAGATTAAATGAATAAATCATAAAACCTTGGAAGATGAATTAGAAATGCAAGAACGACAATTAGGTCTTGATGTAAGATTGATTTGATGTAGATTCGATCATGATTTTGAATTAATAAATGATTTGATTGATAAATGCGCCGAGGAACAATGACAAATTGATCCAAATTGACATGATTGAAGAGGACAAGGATTGATGACAAATCGATCGTAAAATGACGAGATTGACAAGTTGATAAGAGATTGACAAGATCGACCAAAATCATGATTAAAGATTGTTATCGACAAGACCAAATTCGAAAGCGAGACAAATGAAGAATGCAGAAGAAAGACTCGATGCTCGCAAATGATAAAGACCAAGTGCGTGACATAGGAGAAATGTTAATGCTATGCAAAAAACCTAAAATAAGGCAATGCGCCAATGTTAAAGTATGATTCCGCAAGCGTTGACCATTTTTAGGTGTCTACATTTTGCCCCTCTTTGAGACAATGCGATTTTAAGCGTTGTTTTAAAGAACAATAATGAAAATGCCCCAGACAATAACAATGACATATGCATGCCCCCTCGAGGAATTGGCCGAAAACATGCAGAAAAGAGGCCAATTGATCGATAAAAATGATAGGATCGAACAGACTAACAATCGGATACCGGATGCACAAATGACAAGCAGTGGAACTAGACTGAATGGACTATCCGAACTGACGGAAGAAATGTTAGTAAGAAGAAATGAGACAGAGGATAGTTAGAGACAAAGAAAAACTTGCTTTCAGTAATGCACAGAAGTAGGTGAGAACCTTTATTTGATATGGCAAAATGGATGCGGTGCTACATGGCAATGAAGGCCAGAGCAATAATGCAATCCCTTTGCGTAAGACAGACACATCGCATACAAACAACAATCACAACCAAAAGAAAAGGACCATGAACCATCCCGGTCACTCTAATTCACTCAGTGACATCATCGAGCAACATAGGAACATGATGGAAGATAAATCAGTAAAAAGATAAGATGCACAAATTCCAACAAATCAAACAAACATCTTGATCTTCATTGTCAAAAGTTGAAAGTGCTGATAGGACGATCATGCTATCTGGTTTCAGGACATGCGGTACCCCGTCTAAGACAGGACACAGTTTGGTTTCGAGTATACCACACCCTGTATAAGACCCATGATAGTAGAGACAAGGACAAATGATTTTGAGGTTGATTGATATGACAATTTTTGATCAGTTTGAATGTTTGAGTGAAAAAGTTCATCTGTTAATGCATGATTTCATTAAAGCGCAGCGTTGGATTGCGAGTCGTTGGATGTATACTTAGTGAGCTGTCTATGCACAGAGGATATTTATTGCAAAATGCGTGTTTTTGTTTTAATGTTTTTGAAATGTTTTTACAATTTTTTTGTTTTCATTTTTTCAGGACTTTATATGACTTTTTTTTAGATTATTTCAGGACATTTCTCAACTTTTAGAGTTTTTTTCAGGACATTTTCAATTTTTTGGAAGATTTTTTCAGGACATTTTAAAATGTTTTTTTGGAAGATTTTTTCAGGACATTTTTCAATTTTTATGAGATTTTTTCAGGACATTTTTTGATTTTTATGATCTTTTTTTCAAGACATTTTTCATTTTTTTAATGATTTTTTCAGGACATTTTTCAATTTTTTAAATTTATTTCAAGACATTTTTCAATTTTTTTGATTTATTTCAGGACATTTTTCAATTTTTATGATTTTGCCCCCAGTGTCTAGCAAGGCAAGGAATATGACAGGTGAATAAATAGGCTTTCTGAAATGATGGTGGATAGAGAGAAGACAAAGGCCTTTTATCATGGAGACAACATAGATGCAATTTTCAAGGGCTATGGCGTGATGGGACAAGAGACTGGATATGACAATGTAAATCAGTGAAATGGCATGAGGGACATGTCAAGAGGTTTTCGAAACTATGTTTAAATTTTGTGTCCTTATGTCAGATCAAGATCAGGGAATGAAAAAGAGTGTATGGATAGTGATAAGAAATGGATAGGATAAGCAAGACCAAGAATGGATAAGGGACATGGACTGAAGGTCGGGGTTGGCTAAGGGATAGTGGTAGAAAGTTGCAATAAGACAGGGAATATGGATGAAAGGTTGTAATAAGCAAATGGATAAAGACCAAAAGCTATGATAGACTAAAAGCTGCAAATAAGATGCATGATGCTCATGATGATCACCAGCCTTGTCAAGATCAAAGGTGGAAAAGGGGATAATGGACCTGAGGGACAATAGGATATGAAGGGGTAATGACATGGTATGATAGGATAATGAAGGGCAATAGGATATGAAGGAGGAAACCTGCCCCCAAGTGTGGTGTGCAAGAAGTTCATGGATTACACATGACTCCTGTTTGCCAGGTTTTCATCACGGTACTTGCCCAAGGCGTCCGTTTGCCAGGTTTTCACCAGTGGACGAATTATTTTTCTTTACTTTTTCCTTTTTTTCTTTTGTCTTTTTTTTTTTTTTGTATTTTGAATTTTCCAATAGAAGAGGGACACATGATAGAGGATGGAAGAAGGACTCAAACATATTTTTGTTTAGATAGTAGCCTTGAAAAAAATGGACCATGACCTTTAAAAGCATGCTCAAAGACGTTGGTAGGATAAGGACATGGAAAAAGAGATGAAATTAAGGCAAGGATTTATGTAAAGGATTGGATCAAAGGGATCGAAGGATGGAAAATATGAATTGGATAATGGATAGGGTATTGGAAGAATTGGGCTTGAGTGGATGGAAATGTTGGCAAGATCAACATTGGCACACACCTTGAGGGATAATGGACTGATGGAGGAAAGATGTATTTTGGATATTGAGATTTTGATGGAGGAAGGGCTATGGATTTTGGGACATAAGGGCCCAAAATGGATAAAGAAGGTGATGGAGGAATAGATTTGAGAGGGTTGGATGAAGGAATAGCAACTTTGGATGCCAAGTTGGATGTTTCTTTAGGCTTTTGTGCTTCAAGGAGTTGCTTAGGGATCCACATGGTTTTTGATTTTTCATGCTTTTGTGGTTCCTTGGAGTGCATTGCTTGCACAAGGGATTTAGGAACCCATATAGATTTTAACTTTGCTTTATTTTGCTCAGTGGGCCTTTGTGGCCTTTTGGATTTTTCCTTTTCTTTATAGATCATATTGTTCTTTGTTTTGACATGTCGATTATATTGGACATGTTGATCCTTGAATACATGTGGATTTTTAGACTTATGACTTTTATACTTGGCATCCAAATTGCTTGGAGGGGGAAATGAATGCATGGATGGATATGAATGAAATGGAGCTCTTTTGGATTGATGAAATTTACTCAAGGATATGTGCCTTTGCTGACCTTGCATAGAGGACAAAGGGATATAAGGACCTAAGATGGATGGAAGGTATGATGGGGAAGGTGTATGTTTTGATTTTGATGGAGGGATACCAACGTCTTGAGAGTGAGTTGTGTAGACATGACCCTTAAGATCTTCTTTAACATGAAGGGTTTCTTGCTTATGGAGATCTACTCCTTTGCCTTTATGAATATCTTGACTTGTAGGATACTCTTTTCTTTAGGAAGAAGACGCGAGTCCATTATGAGGTGGATATGATATGAGAGAAATAATGAGATCTTGAAGTGGATCGGATTGCACCAAAGTGGAAAAACCCATTATGCATGTCGAGGGTTCATGAACATCTTGCACTGACATGTTAGAATCATGAGGGGGATTAGGATCATGAGGGCGATTAGGATCATGTAGTGGACATGATTCAATGACAGGCTCTTCAAGAGAGGGAATGGGAAAAATAATGGGATCATCAAAAGAAATGGGATCTTGGAGTGGATATGCTGGATTAGGATGTGGAGATGGAGGAACAAGTGGATCTTGTGGAGGATCTGAAGGAATAATTTGATCTTGACAAGGAGGAATATCATTGGAATCCCCTTTAAAGGTGCTTTGCTCTTGACTTTCAATGGGATCATCGGAAAGGATGGAAGGGATATCTTGATCTTTCTTAGGAAGTGGAATGTCAATGGGATTTGAAAGGACATTTTTTTCATGAAATGGAAGGGGATCGTTTGGGATTGGATGAACTGGGATATCTTGATCTTGCTCGGGGAATGGAGTGTCAATAGGACTTTGGATAGGATGGACAAGAATAAGGGAATCGTCATGAGTGTCTGGGAAGATGGGGTATTGGTCAACAATTGGATGGGATGATAAGGTTTTAGGATCTTGATCTTGATTTTCTTTAGGACTCATTTCTTCATGCTCTAAATTATCCTCTTGACATGAGGTTGGACTTTGGATATGCATGGGATATTTTGACAAGGAATCAATGTTTTGGCATGAAGGGGATGCACTTTGAACATTTGTGATGGATTCTGGCAAGGAATCAATGCTTGAACATGAGGAAGAGGGACTTCGAATGGGGTCCTCTAGAATAGGTAATGACAATAAAGTGCATGGTGGCATTGGGTCTTGTATTTCTGAAACATGACAAGGATGTGCATCATGAATTGGATTATCGTGGCAATCAATTATGGATAGCTCTTGGATAATTTCATCCTTGGGTGTATTGTTTGATGGGGACAATATAGAAGGTTCTTGGAAAACTTCTAAAGGTGTAGGGATAGATGCCACTGGAGAGTGAATTTGTTTATGGGGGGATGAGGCATTGCTAGACATAATTGTATTATCTTGATCTTCTTCAAAGAACTCACTTGGTAATTTCCTGAAGAGCATTGCAATAAAGCCACCTTTCTTTCGAGGTTTTGACATAGTTGTATCTAGAATTTGAACTTGTTTGGAAAGAATTTGGTTTTGGTCTGATGTCGTGTTTTGATTTCAAACTAGATGTTGATCAAATTGGTTTGACATGTTCAAAATTTGGCTTGGTGCATGTTGCAAGTTTTGTTTTTGAATTTGTGATTGTGGTTGTTGACATTGATATGTTGATTGAACTTGTTGATATTCCACCATTGGTTGAACTATTTGTTGACATTGTATTGTTGGTTGGACATATTGTTCAAATTGGACCATTGGTTGTATTGGTTGTATATGTTGAACAATTGGTTGAACCATTGGATGTATTGGTTGTATATGTTGGACCGTTGGTTGTGTCTTTTGGAAATGTTGAACAATTGGTTGTGATGGTTGAAAATTTGATTGATAGTAAACACCTTCTTGTTCTTGTTGTGGAGGCACATAATGTTGAAATTGATGTTGTCTCTTTTCTTGAAATTGTTTCATCATCTTTATTTGGGAGAGGAGAGCTGGTATGTCTGATCATTCAAGAAGAGATCTTACATCAATTGGCTCGATATTTGGATTTCGACCTGGAAATTTTTGAAACATTTTGAACACTTGTGATCTATTCTTCGCAATGTTTTTCACTTTTTGTTCCAATATCTCATTTTCTTGAGCTAGCTTCTCCTCTAGTTTTTGTATTTGGACATTTACATCATCATGATAAGTTTGATCAATTTTTCTTTGTTGTTGGGTTGGATATAATTGTGATTGCCTTGGATTAAAATTTGATGGCATTGTCGGTTGATATGTCAAACTTTGTTGCATCATTGGTGCTTGGAACCTTGTTTCAATAGACATGTCACTATGCAAATGCAATATATTTTTTGGAATTTTTCAAGGACAATATATGATATGCAACTAAATGCAAACTTAATAAATGAGAATGCAACCTATGTTTTTGGTTGTTTTTGAAGATTTTGACAAACTTTTGAAATGCAAATCTAAAAAGAGACCCTTAGGAAATTGAAATGATGTCTAGACCTCAAAGGACAAAAGGACCAAGTGACAAAGGACAAGATGACAATGTCTCCCCTATATGCTTGGATACTAAGCTAGGTTTGACGAAATGACATGGATGACAAAAGGACAAAGGGTTTGATAAGGTCTAGACCTCCTAACAATGACTTAGGATTTATCAAAGATTTGGATTACTCAAGTATGACAAAACCTAGTTTTGACACTATATGCTAAGGGACAATTACTATGCAAATGATCCTAATATGATATGATAATGACCTAAGCTTAATGAAGAAACCTAGGGTATGCAAATGCAAATGTATGACAATGGTATTACTCTAATGCAAGAGGACACATGCAAAATGGATGACCCTTATTGATATGCAAAGGAGTATGACCTAGGTGAAACCTAACCTTGGTAGTTGACAATGACTTTGCAAAATGCAAACCTAGGATGAACCTAAATCTAAGTGACATGAATGTTGAGACAAGATTTTGAACAATGTTTGACAACCATGTTTGAAGGTGTTTTGAACCTTGTTGGATGAAATGTTCTTGTGTTTAACCTTTTTTTTGAATCAATTTGCCTTGTTCTTGAAATGATATGCAATTCAACTTTTGACAAACAAAGAAGACAAGATATTTCAACTTAGACTCAATACAATCATGCTCATTCACATATTTCTTATGGTAGGCAAGGACATTAGGTACTTGAGAGGTAGACTTGTTATGGGATTCAAGGAGAATACATAGATGCTTGACCCCACAGGCTCCCCTCCACGGCACTCACTTCTCAGGGCAGCCAAGCATCAGTCCCCATGGAAATCTCCCCATGGCGAACTTAGTATCTCTTCCAAGTATCCGAACTTGTCCTTCTCAAGCAACTAGAAGGGTTTTTGGCCTCTAAAAACAAGGTGTTTAGTTAGGATTTCTGTTAAGCGTTACTCCTTGATGTCATGCAAGCGTGATTGAGACATTAAGCCCATCAAGATACCAAACAAATGTAGTCGCGCAAGCATGATTTAGACCAAGAGGCCCTACTTAGACGTTGATATGAGAAAGAGTCCAAGGGTCATCACTTCCCAAGTAACTGCAATTCCCACGTAACACTTCCTTCAAAGCTTTCGCTCATCAGGTATTTTTTTATAGTGAGTTAGAATGCCAAGGAATTCTAGCCGTACTCACTTTGGGTCATTCCCTTCTCACGATTATCACTTGCTTGCAAAAGCAAAGTGGTCGGGAAGGCAGGCCCTCTAAATGTGACACACAATCAACAACACAAGCATGGTATCGAAGATCTGGATTTCTGATCACCCTAAGAAGGATGAGAGCATAATCTCCTACTCCAATGTCATACTCAACAATCAAAGAAAACAAATGTTCATTCCAACCTATTTAGAAATCACTAGGTGCCTAAAAATTAATTACAAACATAAAGTTTGGTTGTTTCTCCAAGGCAACCTGCAAAAACCCAAGTTAGAAGTTTGATACGCTTATTCTTTGACTTTCGAATCTGCACAAAGTGTGTTAGTAGTTTGATTTATTGTCTTTTCCATGCATATGCCAAGATTCTGCATAGATAATTAGTACCAAAATCCAAAGCACATAAAGCAGAATGCAAAAACACAACAAATTTCAAGTAAACACTGCATTTTTTTACCTCTATTCTGGACTTTACATAGGTGCAGAACTCATGACACAGGCGCAGAACCCATGACACAAGCACATAATGTCCTCTACACAAGCGCAAAATGCTCAACACAGGTGCAAGTTGCTTCACATAGGCGCAGAAGTCCCCAGAAAACCCTGCACGACCCTGTTTTTGGGTTTTTTGGCCTGCAAATCAACTTGAAAGCACTCAAAAACACAGTAAAAGGGATTAGAAGGTTAGTGTTCACACCGGGTTCACCAATTAATGTAGCATAGGAAATAGGAAATCATCACAAACATATAAAAACATACTAATCATTAGCTCAATCACAAAAGCATTCATTGCAACAATCTATCCTAAGCACACTCAATAGAGACATGTAAAAAGATTATGCAAACTAGATGTTCCCTTCATGCGGCTCCATTGTTCTTCTTTCCTCTTCAAATGGTTTTGGTTGTGGATCTCACCTACAAGTGCACATACACAATTGAAAGCAAGATTGACATTGATTATTGATCAAGAGTACTAGAAGCATAAATTCGATAGTCTGATTATCAATTATTAGGGAATTATTGAAGAAATTCATCCAATTTATAGAAAAATTGGAGAAATGACAAGATTAGCATGATAGTGATTCGAATGGAAATTCAAATCAAGAATAGCAAAATTATGACATGTGTATGACAAATTGCTATGCAAGGATTTATGACAATTTATGACAATTTATGACAAATTGCTATGCAAGGATTTATGACAAGAATTTGAAATAGAAATAGACATTTAGGAATTTAGGAGAATTTAGAAAATTAGGTTAGAAATGATGACTTGGAAATTAGGAAATCGATAAAAAATAGGTAAATTAATTAATAATTTCTCATTCATTAATTAATTTACAAAAATAGGAGGAATTAATTAGCCAATTAAATAAACATTTAATTGTGACAAGAAGACTTAGGATAAATAAATAATTTATTAATCTAGAGGGAAAATGCCAAACAAGATTAAATGAATAAATCATAAAACCTTGGAAGATGAATTAGAAATGCAAGAACGACAATTAGGTCTTGATGTAAGATTGATTTGATGTCGATTTGATCATGATTTTGAATTAATAAATGATTTGATTGATAAATGCACCGAGGAACAATGACAAATTGATCCAAATTGACATGATTGAAGAGGACAAGGATCGATGACAAATCGATCGTAAAACGACGAGATTGACAAGTTGATAAGAGATTGACAAGATCGACCAAAATCATGATTAAAGATTGTTATCGACAAGACCAAATTTGAAAGTGAGACAAATGAAGAATGCAGAAGAAAGACTCGATGCTTGCAAATGATAAAGACCAAGTGCATGACATAGGAGAAATGTTAATGCTACACAAAAAACCTAAAATAAGGCAATGCGCCAATGTTAAAGTATGATTCCGCAAGCGTTGACCATTTTTAGGTGTCTATAGTATATATCAAATTCGATGTGATAACAACAACAACAAGTTTAAAAGAATTTGTTTACCTTCACATAATATGGCTTTAACCGTTCAAACATGGTTTGTGCAATCTTTATATGAGGGCTTGTTTTAGTAAACAACACATACAATTCATATTTTGTTGTGTCTAACCAATATTTTACATGGAGATCATAACGATCAGGGCCAATCCTTTTCTTCATAACATCTCTACTATTTGATGAAGGACGAGTATTATCATTCCAAAAACTTGTCACGCAGTTCCTAACAACATCTTCAATTCTATCAGAATGAGGAGCTCTACACATAATTGCCCAATTCCCTTCTGAGGTAGTATCATCCAAACTCTTTCTCCTTTTCACATATTTTGATATTGTCCTTCTAATAAAACCAAAATCAGATGACAATGAAGAGATTTGTCTTTTTTGAGGCAATCTTTCATTTACTAAAGATGTCAACATCACTCTTCTTAACATGGTCTTATCTACAGTTCGAGATTTTTTACCAATGTTCACCAAACCTTTCTTAACATTATCAACAATAGATTTTTGTAGCTGAGAAATTTTCCTCTTTTGACTTGCTGTTTCTATACCCAACAATTTTAGTGGATCTATTAAGTCTTTATGAGTAAGTACAATTGATAACAATTGAGCTTTCTCTAGTGTAGTATCAAGATTGTAGAAATGAGACATTATTTCTTTTGCACTTTTTTTCATTGACCTCCTTTTAGTATGTCTAGGTTATTCACCAAGATGTTTCAACTCATTCACATCCATTTCAAGAAAATGATCTAAATTTTTATAAGAAATATTTCTCTTCACCTGTTTAGCTAGATCCATAATATGCTCATCCATACCGGTGGTAGGAGGTAAGGAGCTTTATTGTCTCCTTCAATTTCCTTTGGTTCAACTTGGGAAAGCTCCTTCCTATGTTCATCAACTATATTGTATTCTTCAATAAGTTCATTTTCCTTGACTCCCGCTTCAGAACTCCCTTCTTCTCAAGCCCGTTCTACACATAATTTAAGATGACAAAGAATATTTTTAATGTAATGAAATTCCAAGTTTAATTTGAAACCAAATTTTCAAGACATTTAGTAAGACCTAAATTTTTTGTCATAACAGGTGGACTATTATGTCATATTTAAGATCTATTATTGCATAATAGACCTTCTAATATCATGTATGTAATAGGTCCTAATATGATCTACATAATATAGGTCTTACTTGGGGACTCTTGAGTATAATGTGAAATGTTTTTGCATACGTCCAGTCATATAAATAGAACCTATTATGACATAATAGGTTCTAAATTTATGTCATATTTAAGAGGTTATAATCGCATAATAAGTCCTAATATCACATAATAGGCCTTATTATTACTTAATATGACCATGTATGCAAAAACATTTCCCATTAATATACTTGACTTCCCTTAAGACAAATATTTTATATGATATTAAAGGACCTATCACATGAAATTAAGTAGGTCTTAAATATGATATAAGTTAGAACCGATTGTGACATAGTAGGTCTTATTAATTATGACAATACATGACCACATATTCAAAAACATTTCACATTATACTTTCAACTCCCCTTAAGACCTATATTATGCAAATATTAGGACCTATTATGTATGTGATATTATGACCTAAATTATGTGATAATAGGTCATTAATTTATCATATGCACATAATAGGCCCTAATATATCATAAATATAGGTCTTAAAGCCCAGACTCAAGTATATAATGTGAAATGTTTTTGCATACGTGGTCACAATAAGACCTACTATATGTCATAATAGGTTCTATTATGTCATATTTAAGATAGGTATTATTGCATATAATAGGTCTTAATATCACACAATAGGTCCTAGTATCACATAATATAGGTTTTAAGGGGCTCAAGTATAATATGAAATATTTTTGCATACAATTGAAAAGAAATAAGACACAATGTTTGTTTCTTTGAAAGTGTTTGATTGTTTTGATCATGCAAGCACAAATCCTAGGGCTGGACAAGACAATAGTTGTTGAATTTCACTTGGGGGGTTACCCCGAGCTACGCAATTCGGTGCGGATACTTAGGTGCTTGACCCCACTAGATCCCCTCCATGGCACTCACTTCTCTAGGGAAACCAAGCACCAGTCCCCATGAAAAATCCCCATGGTGAACTTTGTATCTCTACTAAGAACCATAAGAATGTGAGCCGCTTCAGAGGTCCGACCTCCTGCACCAACAACTAGAAGGTTTTGGCTTCTAACACAAAAGGTGTCTAGTAAGGGTATCCGTCCGGGTGGCTATAACCAACAACATGTTACACTCCGTTAAATGTAAGGCCTTCTAGCCTATAGAGGTTGTGCTCTATAGGGTTTATGGGAAGTCATAACGTCATTATAGCAACATGTAACACTCGTTGCTTGCAACTTTCATCACAAACACATTTATTTATAGTGGCTTGGAAGAGCTTGGCTTTAGCTTGTTACCACTTTGGGTCGTTCCCTCTCACTGAGCCTTAAGGGCTGCTAAGAAGGTAGACCCCTTTCTAAAGATAAAACAAAAAGAGCCTATTGTTGAAGACACAAAAGACAAGTTTGTTAATTTTAGATCACCAATTGAAGTGTTTGCTAAACTATTAAGACACATGGTTTCAAAATCTAAATTAAACTATATATTTATGGACTATCTAAATTAAATTATAAATTATAAATAATAAATGGGAAGGAGAGGGGTCCTAAAGATCTAAATTTTAAATTACAACCATGATCTATTATAAATGGACTTAAAGGGGGTGAGAAAATCTCAATTACACAACACGCAAGTTAATGGAATTTGAAATTTGCAAATACACATATTATTTCAAATTAAAGCATAATTATTTTTAATTAAAATGAGATTATTTTTAATCCTACTATTTCCAATTAATTTAATAAAAATAACATCATTTAGAATTAATTAAGATAGAATTATTATATAAATTAAATTAATTAAATTAATATTATTTAAAATAATTTTCATAAAAATATTAGATAAAAATATTTAACTAATACTAACAAATAAACATAATTTTTGGTACGTAATACATATAAAATTAAATAGAAATAAAAATAAAAATACATACTTGCATCATGATATCTTTGCCTTCTTTGTTCTCGATATTTTTGTTCCGTTTCAGGAGAATAATTCCTTGAAGTCTTATTTTGCTTTCTCTTCTTGTTCCCCATGCTTTTAAAATACCCTTCAAATATCTTCAAATCATTACCCTCAAAATAATTTTCAAATATCTTCTTTCATCCAAAAATGCGAATTATTTTAATCATTTGTGTGTAAAAAAGAGAGAAAAATTATGTATATTTATATGACTCTACTAAAATGTAAAAATAATAAAATTTGGGTTAGCCAGGGTTCGAATGAATGCTGACAGTTCCAAAAGGTTGGGTTCGTTCGAACCCGACCATTACATGAAAGTATGTGTCATAATTTTGCCCAGAGGGTTCAAGTGAAGGGGGGTCCGATCGAACCCCTTAGGGTTCAATCGGACCCCCCTTCGCTCGAACTTGCTTGTTAGAGGTCTCTCCCCAAATTTTTTAGAGTTCTGAGAAATTTTTGCCTTCAGACCTCTAGTTCAAGGCACAAATGAAATAATCTTGATAAAGCAAAAATATAAGATGGTAGTGCTCAAATCAAGCTTTCCAACGAGTATAATTTTATTACATTGTGAATTTATTTTGTTGTTGTTTTTGTAATTTTATGAAATATTGGTTTTTCACCAAACATGAACTTCTCTGTTCAACCTATTGGAAAAAATAAGAAACTAATTAAAAAAAATTCTGAAAAATATCTATGCCCTAGGTATTGACATCTTCTTTGTAACAAAAAAAATAAATTGAATTTTGATATATATAGAACAAGTTATGTGTTCAAACTTAAACCTATGTTTGAATTATGGCTAGTCGGACTTCAAAACTTAATAAAATAAAAAATATTCAACATATCATGATCAAACCAACAACAAGCCTTGGATATTTATGTTACAAAGCAAAATTCAAAAGAATTGAGTTTTTATCATTTATAGAAAAAAAGTTATGCGTTTCGGGAGGCACATCACTCTAAAAAAATGTAGTTTGTTGTAAAAAACTACTTTTCGAAGGAGATGGAAAAATTAAAAAAAAAATCTTCAAAAAAACTTGAAAAATATATATTTATAATCTATAGACAAAATGCTACAAATCACTAATTTGCATCATCTTCAAATTCTTAATAATTTAAAAGTTACAGTTGTCGGAAGTTGAAGATTATTTTAAAAATATTCATCTCATTGTCAAAAGTGGCAAAAAAGTGGGAACCTTTATTGTGAGTTCACCCATAATGGGAAATGAGGGAGTGAAAAATCCAAAAGGAGATTACCTTCAACTTCACAACAAGTTGAGTCTTCACAAGAAAAAGGTAGAGAGAGAATTTTATAGATGACTACATAAAAGAAAATAAAAAGACAAAATTGGTGGGTGAAAAAAAAATGAGACTCAACTCTTTGTGGAAGAAGAGAGAATAGAGGAGAAAATAAACAAAAGGGAGAAATAAAAACAAAAAAAAACCATCATGGATGTAGTCCTACTATACAATGGCCTACCTGGAAATGAGGTGCTTCATAAATTTTCTCAAGTGTACACACAAGTGGAAACAACAAAAGAAAAAACAACAACTAAAGATGAAATTTTGAGATATATAGTGGCGTTTACAATAACATTAGAAAGTATGATAGAATTATTGTAAAGGACTTAGCTTTGTCCTTGAAACAAATTAGGGAAAAAGAAATAAAAATTAAGGTGGATCTCATAAACAAATCTTTAGTAGTGATTACTCCTTTCCTAGCCAATATAACTCAACAAAAATAATCGCGACATGTTAGAAATGAAGGCAACCACTACAATATGGAAATATTACATAACTTGCAAATATAACATATAAAATTGTAGAAATTAATGGAAAAATAAATAAATCTACAAATAAATCACACTACTCAAAATCTATATACATATAGCACATGGATTTCATGGAGAAAGACATTTCAGGTAAAACAATCCACCAATAATAGATGGAAAATTATATTATTCTTCAAAGATTACAATACATAAAATTTCCTCAATCTTGTATTGAATCCAACAATATGTTTATACCTTTAAAGCATCTCATATTGTTTCCTTCTCAACCCTTCAATATATGGATTCATGGGGGCTCAAAGTTCCACCATAAAACAATCCATGGGTTCAAAAAGGTTCTAAAATACCATGCTAAATATCCATACAATACCTACATGCTAAACATAGTCTCTTACATAACATTATAACGTCTTACAATTTATTACAAGAATTGATTAAAAATAGAAGATACTCTTGTTTGAGGTTTCTATCTTTGATATATAAGTGTTGTTATTGATGTCAACCCTCATTATAGCACTGTCATTGATGTCACATGGTACAATTGTGTGCAAAGATACAATGGAGATTGTTGGAATTATTGTCTTTGATAAGCTTTATGGTGGTTGCTGATGATGGAAGTATATGTTGTTCATATGTTATGATTGTTGAGTGGTGTAGATTGATGTCTTAGGTGCTAGTAAGGCATTACGAATTCAGACAAATGTGTAGATGGTTGATGGTTGAAGGTGTTCCTTGTTGTCGATGTCCACCTTCTTGGTGTTCATGTCTATACTTAGTATGTTGTGTTAGTGCTAGGTGTTGCCATTGATGTGAAGTGCAAGTAAATAGCAATGAGATGACTAGATGGTTGTTGGTTGTGCTATCAGATCTGCGATGTCATTGATGTCCTTTGTGTAGTTGTGTAGAGATGTTCTTGAATATATTTTCACCCTCTTGGTGTTGATGTATATACCTAGTATTCTATGGTATCATTTATGATATTTATGGTGTAGTATGTTGAAGAAAAAGTGATGGTGTTAATGCCCTTGTTTTTTATCACAAATATTATCATGATGATATCATAATGAGATGAAGATTAGAAGTATTAAGATTAGGATTAAAAGCATGGCGATAAAGGAGATACATTGATGATGGTCTTGTACTTGCTACAAGATATTGTGATGTTTCTCTTGGTTTCCCTATGTGAGAAATCAGTTCTACAAGGTGTTTTGGTCTCTGGAGGCTGATGAAGTGTCTAAATGCAAGAAAGTATGTTCAAGATAGTTTAGAAGATAATTTTCATCCATATTTTCATAAAAAAATATAATAATTACTCCCTCCTCTCTTAAAAAAGATAAATTTTAAAGAATCCTATTCTATTCAACATGGAATTGTCTAAAATGTATACATTGCTATAGAAATATTAAAAAAGCATATGAAATGTTAGAACACTAGATGGTATATATTAAACACCCAAATAAATTATGGATTATTTATAAAATACAATATACTAAATTATTGTTGATTTGTGAAACACAATACAATCAAAGAAAATAGATTCTTGGTATTATTAAATTAATTGGGACACAACACTTAACAATATAAAATTAATAGATAAACCTATAAAAATATCATATAGATGACTTAGCGAATTTGAAGATACACCAATTATCATTTTAATTATTTTATATATAATGAATTTTGTACCATAATTGTAAACATAATGTCTATTCACATAAAATTTTGGATTAAATTATTTCATATATAAATACACTCATAAAGAAAGTAACTCAAATTCAAATTAAAAAATTACAATGAAATGAGATGTGCCCCACAACTCTATGAACATACTAGCCTCTCATAAATAAAAAAAAGTTAAAACTTAAATGATAAATTATATTAAAACTAAAAATCAAAAGAAAAACATATAAATACAATAGGCATTAATACGTACATTAACTAACATAAATGCAATTATAGACTAATTTGATCAAAATAAACTACAACAATGTGTTTTTATAAGATTAAAAATGAAGAACTCAAAGTTGATATTTTTCTCACTTGTTGAAATACTAGAGAAGAAAAAGGTTGAATTTAGACCAGTGGAAGTCCACTGTTGAATGAAAATTGATAGATGTTCCTACATAATCATTGATTTTGTATTATAGACAATTGTAACTATTTTAAAAAACTTTATAATTTCCTTTTATGTATTTTTTTATTACAAACCTTGTAATCCAATTATGTGAAAACATTACACTTTTTTTTTACATAAGGGTATAATATTATCAATAAGAGATTTTTTTTGTAATGGACTAGAAGATGTGTCCAACCTATTTTGTTTATAGATATTTATATCCACTCAAGATTTTATAATTGAATGTCTTAAAATTGATCATATAAATGAATTGTTGATAAGAATGAATATAATAAGAATTGTGATTTTTATATAGGAAGTCCAAAATACTATAATTGTAAGCCTTGCCCTTTGATATCTTTTTTCCCAAACATAACATTTGTCATTTTCAAATAATGTTTTAATAATAGGGTAATATGCATCTTTGTCAAAACCAAATCATAGATGTTATAGTTTAGTCTAATGCAAATAAAGATAGAAAGTTTTAGTAGAAAATTAAATTATTGATAATTGTTTTCTTTATATAACCAAAATAATCAATAATTTTATTCTAAATTGAATTATTTAAAGTAGTGTTAAGTCCCTCTAGGAAAGTGTACATGCACTCTAACATATATTTAATCAAAAAATAAAATTAAGTTGAAACAAGTTCATTACCCAATATATCTTATTTAAATATTATTACATTAGTCATATGTACTCAATGTAAACTATAGTGAACATTTTATTTCAATTTAAAAATTTAAATTTTCATTAAAAACTTGAAATCTTTTCAGAATATTAGTTTTTATTTTTTTAACGAGTTAATTTTCTAAGAAAATAGATTACTAAACAAATCAATATTTATTAAGTTTTAATTAGTCACCATAAACTATACTTTCAAATTATATTATAAAAGCTAGGACTATTTGTTACACAATACTTGTTTTTAGTTATATTAAGAAAGAGTAGAAATATGTTACAAGATAATAACACATTTTTAATAGGTTGAGGTATTTTCTATAAAAATAAAACTGATTTCACAAATTTTCCCTTTTTCAGCTAAATAAAATTATTTGTCATAAAGTGTTTAAAAAAAAATTGGTTTCAACATTTTAAATTCAATATTGTAGTACTACTAAAAAAATTAAAAGTTTAAAAGAAAATATATTTATAAAATAATTATGAGTAATAAAATAATGTGGTTATAGTTTGAAAGGAATTAAATGAAATGGAGGGCTCCTTTAAAATTCAATTTCGCTTTATTTTTGGCTTAAATTTTTTAAATTTTTCTACGAAGTAAAATAAATACATGGATGAAAGTATGTAATAATGCAATGAAATGTCTTCATATTAGGGATACCATGCAATGCATGATACTTAATTTAATGGAAGGAAAAATCCTTATTTTGAAAGACAATTTTATGAACATAAAATTCTTCAATAAGTTTGATTCATGTAAATTTAAAGTAGATAAAGTTATATATTTTTAAATAAGAAGAATATTCTCATAGATTTTATCATCTAAATTTAATTAATTATTTAATTTAAATTTATAATATGAATCAAAATATCATGGAATATCAAATACATTTTAGATTCTAGTGTGAATATACTTAGAAGAGATTAGTCTAGGAAATTGATATAGAGCATCCAATAATCTCAACCAATTAGGTAGATTTCTTTCTCCCAACTCACCTAATCAAAAAGGTGATTGCCCTTCACAAAGCGATAGGAGTCCTCACAAGGTTACTAACCTCACTAATACACAACTCACATCATGAAATATATACCCTCAAACAAACGAATCCTTTGCCACCCTTACATGGACCTTCCAACAAGAACAACCATGATCCTTTACCCTTCCAACCACCCATAAGGTTACAAGATATACTACTACTACAACACTATCATTTTCTGTTAGTCAAGTATGCTTCTAGACTCAAGTCCAAACACCATTTAGGCACACACCAACCCAAAGTTACTCAAGGAAACATCACTGAATCTCTTTCCCATATCCAAAACACAAATCTCAACCCTCCCATCCACCCTAGAAAGCAACATAACACTCCACTATCTTAACACTTTTCATAGGGACAAAAATAACTTTAGGACACTCATGTAAAGGACAATCATCATTACATAATTTATTCCCCTTCAAAGGAATTAAAACACTTAGATTAATGGTTTGAGGAATCTCTACTTCCTTCTCTATCTTCCAACTCAAATTCAAACGGTCTCTTCAACCTTGTAAAGAAATAAACTCAGTCTGCTGTCATGTGGGACAATCAACACACTAAAGAGGACAATCATAAATTTCTACGATTTACTTAGTTTCCTTGGTTATATAACACTTGTTTCATGCCAAAGGGTCCTTTATACACCCCTCTCTTCATTTACAAAACCACCCAAACAAATTTGTAGCATCACACCATCCAAAACTCAGTAATTTCAATGTTCCATCAACCTGAGACACACAAATCAGATGTGTCTTTCAATAACACATGGAAAATTCATCATGGGACCTTGAAAAACATAAAGGATAGAAAAAATATATGTATAGAGATTTTCCACCCATTGGATTTGTTTTTTATAATGAAATAAATAAAATTCTAGACTATTATGTGCTCACTGCCAACCCTAGGTAGGGTTTTGAGCAATTTTACAAAAAATAAGATACCTCTTTCAAAATGCAATCAAAATTAATGAAACAAAAAACAAAAGGGAGAGGATTAAATAATATTTCATATAAAATTAGTCACAAATATTAATGTAACATTTTTCACAAAGAAAAATGATAGAGATCAAACTCTCACGTGGAAGAATACTTAGAATTTGTAGGGAATATAATGAATTTTATTGATTTTGTTGTTTTCTTTTTACACCCCTTCAATACAACCTCTCTATGGCTCAGGGAAGGATTATTTAAAGGTAACCCAAGCCTTTCCAATTTCCATAACTAAATTTTGGATTTATTTCAACTAACCAACCCCTAATTGCTCTTACAATGCAAAAATTGCCTTGATAACATTTTGGCAACATTGACAATTTTACCAAAAATACAACCTAGACTCAAACGAAGACTTTTATGACTCAAAAACAATATGAATAGGTCAAAATAGGACTAAAATACCTTCATACATCATAAAATTCCATATATGACCCTACTAAGATATATTGGCCATAAAATGACAATTTTGACAATTTTGACAATTCTTGAGCAATAGTAACAATATGACCCTAATAGAATATCATGAATGGTGTCTCCCAAATCTGCAATGTAGGAGTCCACAAAAAAACCTACAATGTCTATCAAGTAGAGATCCCAACCAACTGAAGCTGGAAGACATGAAATATCCTGTTGCACTGAATCATAAGAAGGTAAAATTGTTGGACTAGCTGCATCATCAGGTGCAATAGGTTGTGTGATATCAAGTGAAGGAGATGAAATGCAAGGCTCAAGAATGGGGTCACATGTGAGAATCACCAAGTTCAAATGCCCAAAGTTCTCCTCAAAATCTGAATCATCAACATAGGAAGAATCAACCTCATCAATAGGACCAAAATCTGAAAAAGAGTACAACCGAGATGAATGATCAACCACCCTAGTTGCAATGATAGCTCCACTCTCCAAGTCTCTAATGATAAATAAATTAGGTGTGAACTCCACAATTTTCCTAGTTTCCCCATGTGTGATTTGATAGATGGAAAGAAGATTATTTGTCAAGTGGGGTACACACAACACATCATTGAAGGAGTTATCCCCAATGGCAATAGATCCTTTCCCAATCACATCCATGTATGTATGATTGCCCATCAAAATCTACGGTATGTGGCAAGGCTCAAATGTAGAAAACATAGACTGCAAAGATTCCATATGATGAGAAGCCCCTGAATCTAGAAGCCATCTCCCTGAATCATGACTTGTAGTAGCACAAAGAGCTTGTCCCTTTCCTTTATCTGTCCCAAAAGAGTGATCCTTTCCTTTATCCTTGGAAGAAGAAGCCGATGTAGACATTCTACAAGGTAGGTTGATTCTATTCTTCTCAAGAAGATTCTTCAACTCATCAATATCCTTCTTATAACAATGATGTTCATCATGTCCTGACTTCTTGCAATATCCACAAAAAAGATTGTCCTTATATGATTTCCTCTTAGGTGAGAATGGTGAATCACCTTGTTGTGGAGAGGAAGATTGTGCTCCATCTTGTTGTGGTTTAGACTTAGGTTGCTTTTGATTCTTGCCTTTTCCTTGATAACTTTGATTCCCTTTGTTAGCCACCAAAGCTTGTGACTGAAGATTTGAGAATCCCCATTGTGGTCAACTTAGATTGCTCAAGTATCAACATCTCTGTGAATGAATCAAATGAGGGAGAAGTGTATGAGGAACCTTGAGCTAACCTATGGGTGTGAAAGCTAAATACAAAGGCTGCATACTCTGAAGGAAGCTTGTCCAACAAGTTATAAACCAATTGAGCATCATTTTTGTCAATTCCACAATCCTTTAGCTTTGCTCTTAACTCAGTTGCTTTTGTGACATAATCTTGGATTGTATCAAAATCCTTGGGATCCAAAGTTGTGAGTTCACTATCAAGCTTGTAGCCCTTAATCTCATCAACTTGACCATACAATTTCTTAAAAATATCCCAAGCCTCTTTAATTGTTGTACACTTATCAATGTGAAAAATGAGGTCATTTGATACATACTTTCTAAGAGTAGGATCAACTTTAGGATCAAGTGGTGTTGTAATAGTTTCATTTACATAATGAATGAGTCCTTTTTCCATTAGTTTACTCCATGCCTTAATTTTCCATGATGCATAATTATGAGGAGTTAAAAGTGGAAATTTAGGAGAACCCATAGAACCAAAATGAAAAAACACAAGATAGAGAGAGGCACAATCACACAAGACACCCCCCAAAATACTCAATCAAGAAATCCCCCCCAAATGGTGATTTTGACACTTTATACTTAGTGCGTATACAATGGGCCACTTGCAAAACAAGGAAAAGTGGACTTCTGATTTCAATTTACAACTTCTCAAAATGAGATCTAAGAGACTTCAACAAATACTACTAGTGATCTAAACCGAAATCCAAGCAAAATGCAAGTACCAAATATGCCAAAAATGGCCAAATACTAAAAGTACAATTTATACTTAAAATCACTACAACCAGATGGTAGATTATGAAAGTAGATGAAAAAATATGCACTTTCAAAAAAAATGGCACCTGAAAAGGAGTCCATATGAGCCCAAATGAAGCCTCCAAAGTTGTAAAAATTGAGATTTCACGATTTCCAAAAAATCTGTATTCGAAAATCAGAAAAATCCTGCACCACTGTACAGATCACGCAATTATACCCCAAAACAAAACAAATTGCTCGAAAAAACAAGTCCAGATGAGTGAGATATCACTATTTGAAAAATGCCTGCAAAATTATAATTTCTGGAAAATTTCCGCCGCAGCGTCAAACTTCAAATGCCTCTAGATTTGGCCTCGGATGTCGGATTTGGACAAAATAAAAGGCGATTCTTAATTGCTCGAACCTCCTCAATCCAATGATGACCTTAGATCTGACCCAACAAACTCCAATAAAAACCTGCAATAGAAAGATCCAAAATGCAAACCCTAAATAGCATCAAATTTCTCTCAATTAGCAAACCAATGACACTCTAATGGCTCTGATACCATGTGAGATTTTCCAAGATCAAGAGGCAATGGAAAGCACAAATAAGAGAGATAAAATATATGATAGAAATAAACTGTATTCTATCAAGATGAAAATACTGATCAACTGGATCATCAATCGTTACATACAATAAATATGAGTCTGCTTATATAGGCATGGCTATATGGATATGATAGCACACAAACATGACATGTGGCTCAATAAGAAACAAGAGTAGGTAGAAATAGGTGTGGGTAGGTAGGAGAAACAATATAATAGTCCACATGAGGTGGATCACCCACTGAATGTGGAGTGTAACAACAAGATCACACCATAAAAGGTGGAAATTCTCCTACACACACTATCCCAATGTGGCACAAACACCCAAGTGTCTCATACCCAAACTACTATGAAATGCATTTCCTAAGTAAACTTAAGTAAGGTGTAATAATATCCAAGATGAATAATTATTGACACCAACACTTTCAAATGCCCCTAGCACCTTTATGAGACTAATGAATGAAGTGTTGAAAGAGTTTATAGGGCAGTCTACCTTGATGACATATTGGTGTTCAGTAAGAGCAAGGAGGAGCACTTGGAACACTTGGAGGTAGTCTTGAAGCAACTGCAGGAGAAAAAGTTGATGATAAATTTAGAAAAGTGTGACTTCATGAAGCAGGAGTTGGTTTACCTAGGCTTTGTCATCTCTAAGGGTGACTTAAAGATAGGCTCTTCCAAGGTAGAGGCTATTTTGAACTGGCCTACACCTAAGACAACATGAGAGGTAAGAAGTTTTCATGGTTTGGCAACATTTTATAGGAAATTCATTAGGAATTATAGTGATATTTGTGCACCTATGTTGGAAACCATCAAGGGTGGTGGTAAGGTGAAGTTTGTGTGGACCAAAGAAGCAAATGAGAGTTTTGAGTGTTTAAAACATAAAGTTGCCAAGTACCCAGTCCTGGTATTACCTGATTTCAGTAAGGTCTTCACCATTGAATGTGATGCAAGTGGGTTGGCTATAGGAGAAGTATTGAGCCAAGAGGGGAGATCGATGGCATTTTTTAGTGAAAAACTAAATGAAGAAAAGACGAAGTATTCCTCATATGATTTAGAGTTGTATGCCATGTTACAAGCTTTGAAAAAGTTGAGGCATTACTTGCTTCCTAAGGAATTTATTGTGTATACTGACAATCATGCTCTTAGTTTTTTGAATGGAGAAGAGAAGCTCAGTCATAGGCACATGAAATGGGTTGAAAGTATTCAAGTATATACCTTCATCATCAAGCATAAGAAAGGGGTAGCCAATAAGGTTGCAGATGCTCTAAGTAGGAGGGTGTTAACAGTACAAGAAGTGTAGTTACAGAGCATGGTTGTTGAAGCACTCAAAGGATTGTATGAATAGGACCAAGATTTCAAGGAGGTATATAAGGTATGCAGTGAGTTTGCAAATTCTTTTCATGGAGAGTTTTTCGACTACACCTTGCAGGATGGTCTTTTTTTCAAGGGGTGTCAATTATGTATCATGAGGTGTTCAACAAGGGATAATGTAGTGAAGGAGAAACATAGTGGTGGTTTAGGAGGTCACTTTGGACTAAATAAGACTTTGGACATAGTTAGGAGATTTTAATTTTGGCCAAGGATGCAGGCTGATATCAGAAAGTTTGTGGAGAATTGTACTGTGTGTCCGAGAGAAAAGGGGGTCTCAACCAATGCAGGGTTGTACCAACCTTTTCCTATACCAAGTAGACCATGGGAAAGTTTGAGTATGGAATTTGTGATGGGATTACCCAAGACAAAGATAGGTCATGATAGTGTGTTTTTTGTGGTAGACAGGTTCAGTAAGATGGCTCACTTTATTCCTTGTAAAACCACAAATGATGCTAGCTATATTGTAGGATTGTTTTTCAGAGAGATTGTTAGAATCCATGGGTTGCCTTTGAGTATTGTATTTGACCAGGACAAAAAACTTGTAGGGCATTTTTGGAGAACCTTGTGGAAGAGATTAGGTACAAATTTGTCTTTTAGCTTACCCTATCACCCTCAAACTGATGGCCAAACTGAGGTTGTGAATAGGTCATTGGGAAATATTCTTAGATGCCTGACAAAGGAGCATGGAAGTAGTTGGGATATGGTGATACCTCAGGAAAAGTATGCCTATAATGGTTCAACAAAAAAAAGTACATGTCTGATTCCATTTGAGATTGTGTATGGTAGTCATCCTAGAGGAGTTTTTGAATTGAGAGATGTTCAGGGGTTGGAAAAGAGGAGTGGACATGCTGATGAATTTGCAGAGGCTATGAAAGAAATGCACCAACAAGTCAGAGATACCTTACAACAAAATAGTCAAAAGATTAAGGAAAGAGTGGATCAAAGAAGGAGAGATGTGCAGTACCAAGTGGGTGACATGGTCATGGTTCATCTTAGCAAGGACAGGTTGCCCAAGGGAAGCCATATCAAGTTGATGATGAGAAGGATTGGACCTTGTAAAATTTTGGATAAATATGGTCCTAATGCTTACAAAATTGAACTCCCTGATGATATTTCTATTTCACCTATATTTAATGTTTTTGATCTAACTTTGTATAGGAGTCCTACTGCAGGAGAAAGTGCAGGTGAATCTATTTAGGAAAGTGAAGAATGGATAAAGCACTTACCACCTAAGGAGCCGCCTAAAATGGAGTGTATTTTGGATAGCAGGGAAGCAAAGAAGACAATGCACAAGACTTAATTTGAGCACTTGGTTAAATGGAAAGGCCTTCCTAACTCAGAAGCTACATGGATGCTGGAGGAAGATATCAAGAAGTAGGGTGGTGATTTGCAGCAGTTGGTCTCTAAGAGGACTTGAGACAAATTTCACCCAGGGAGTATGGTGCAGGAGCACCTACCTATGAAGAAATGAACCAAAGAAAAGATGATTTTCTATTAGTCTAAGATGAATGTAATAAGATCCTATGGGTCCTTTTTGTAATTCAATGTCCTAGGAGTATGACAAGTTTGTCCATGTTTGGGTCAAATTGTCACCTAGGGTCTTATAGAGAAAATTGAGTTAATAAGGGTCACAATGGTCTAAATTAAGGGATCAAGTGACCAAAGGTTTATTTGAGTCATTTTTGATGTTTTATAATCAAATGTAATCATTTTGGGGGACTGATAGTTAGGAGTCTAAGTTGGTTGAATAATGCAAAAATTGTCATATTGTCAGTTTGTTGTCATGACAATTTTGCACTTTTTTGTAAGTCGCGATTCTCCAATGATTAGTTCAGTTTGAAAAATGATTAGAGGAGGTTGTTTTTGTTTGGGGTGACACCTTTAAGGACCCCAAACACCAAAATATGTAAGTGGGGTTGATTTTGGTTGATTTGGAAAGGAAATTGAAGCATCAAGAACTGTTGGAAACTCAGGAAACCGTCTAATTTTTGTTGATTGCATATTGAAGGTGGATTGAAAATAATTCTCATGGAATAGATCCTAAAAATATATTGTTTTGCCTTTTTTTTTCATTCAGTGTGAAGTCTTGAAGTGATCGCTGCCCCATTCTACAAGCAAATCTCTATCGGGTAGCCTAAAACCCTCAAACCCGTAGAGTTTGACTATAATAATGGGTTTTGGCCTATCAATGCTCAACTAAACACTCTACCATTATAGGGGATGATAGGCCACTATATAATATGTCAGTTCCAAAAGCCATTAAGAGGACACAATAGGGCGAAGAGGATGGAGAACTAACCCTAGGTCTGGGATCTCTATGTGATAGACCAATTTGATGAGTGCAGTGTGTGAGAATTGAGTGGTAGAGCACTGGAAACAGGTTTGAATGTGGTAGAAGAGTACTTTGGAGGTTTACATAAAATTTCATGGTAGTGATGGTCACCAATTAGGAGAACCAAACCAGTTTGTGGAAGACGTTCAGTCAAATAGGTCTAATAGCCCTATTAGGTCTGTTAGTGCATTATAGGTTGGAATATATTCAAGTTGTTCCGGTACCAAAAACTGAGATATTGTTGAGAAATCCCAAAAGGGTATCTAAAAATATCATTTTTTTCTTATATCCTCAGGGTGTCAAAAGTTATCACCCGATTCCTTCAAATGGAGGCCTAATTGCAACCGGTTTTTTTTTCTGGGCAAGTGAGTCAAAATTGGTGTTTCGGTGAGTCTAAACCGTTAAATCCCATTTAATTTATGTTAAGGTGTTGTGAGAACACCCCCTCCAAGGGTTTTTGTATTGAATTGCCTCAGTGTTCTCAAGCCTTGGAATGGCTTCAACCTCCTCACCTTTGATAGGTTCCTTCCTACCAAACACCGCCATCTTTGTAGTACCCTTAACCTTCTCATCTGCCTGCAAAAAAGTTAGTTTGAATGTTTTTCCATCCTTTTTTATAAGATACGTGTTTTCACAACCATCATATATTGCCTCCCTATCAAATTGCCAAGGTCTTCCCAAAAGCACATGACGACAATCCATAGGTAAGACATCACACAAAATCCTATCCTTGTATTCACCAATCTGAAAGTCTAAATAAGCTCGTTCATTCACTAAGAGAGTTTGAATATCATTTACCCAAGAAACTTGATAAGGTGACTCATGTGGTAGTCTATCTAAGTTCAACTTAGTCACCATCTCACTAGACACCATATCATGTGAACCTAAATCAATGACAATATTACATACTTTACCTTTGCACTTACATGCAGTTATGAATAAATTCCTCCTTTGGCTCATATTCCTCTCTTTAGGTTCCTGCAACAAATTTTTCCTTACCATCAAAGTTTCTCCTCCACTTTTAGGAGAAGCATATCCGATTGGGGAGATAACACTCTCATCTTACGCTTCTTGCACATAGTGGATCCTTTTTTCATTCCTTCTTTCACCACCATTGGTTGAGGAGCCTTGATTTTCAGGACACTTAAATGCAGGGTGCCCAATCTCTTGGTAGTTGTAGCATCTACCAGTAAAGACATTGGATTTCCTCCCTCCTCCAAATCTTCCCATTGAACGTCTAAAGCCATCCCTTGTATCAATACCTTGCTCCTTACCCTTACTTGATTCTTCTTGGTCCTCATGATACCATTTTCTTGTAGAGAAAGTTCCTTTTCCTCTTGCATTGCTTTCATTTCCTTTGGTAGACTTCTCTTGTCTTTTCTTTATCTTCTCCTCCACCATGATAGCCAATTGAAAACATTCTTCCATAGTTCTTGGGTTTAGGAAAAACCAATTCATCTTGTATATTAAATCTTAGGCCACCAAGGTATCTAGCCACTTTCTCAACTTCATCTCCATCCTTACCTACCCTTATGTTCAACCTATTAAACTCATCAATATATGCCTTCACATCTAAATCCATTTGCTTTAAACTTTGCAATTTCTTAAACAACTGAACTTCATAGTCTCTAGGAAGAAATTTACCTTTAAGTTATGCAATCATCCTGTCCCAAGATATGATCTTGGGTTTGCCTTTCTTTCTTGTCTCTGCTTGCTCATAGTCCCACCATAAAATTTAGCATGTCCATTCAACTTTGTCTTTTCTACCTTGACCTTCTGATCATCACCTACATCTTCACTCTCAAAATAAGTGTCCATGGTTGCAATCTAATCAAGTAACTCTTCTTCATTATGATTCCCACCATACATAGGTAGGTCAACTCTCGCCTTGTACTGATCACCTTTTACTTCCTTTAACAATCTGAGTGTCCACCGCTCTTCAGGATCTATCTGCTCTTCCTCCTGTGCTTCTTGGAACTCCTCTTCTTCTTCCTCTTCACTCACATCTCCTATATCAATATTCCTTCTTTGATTGGAATCTAAGGCTTCAAGCCTTGGGGTGAACTCACAAAGCTGGTTCCCACTTTTGCCAACGAAGGAAATTGGTGAAAGTGGAAAATTTTGTTTACGGGGGGTTCGAGCAAAATGGGGGTGTTCGAACGGAATACCCTTTGGGGTTTGAGCGAAGACCCCACTTCGCTTGAACCCCATCTTTTGAGTGAAGCACCTTTAATGCCTGTTTATGTCATTTTTCAATTATAGTGCGGGGGTTTGATCGAACCCCCCTAAAAATAGGGGGTTCGCTCGAACCCCCCTTCGTTCGAACCCCTTTTTTAACACTTCTCTGAAGATTTCTACATTTTTTTGCAGATTTTTGGCCTTGAAACCTATGGTTGAAGGCTCAAATGAAATGATCTTGACAACCCAAAATGTAGTATTATAGTCCTCGAAGCAAGCTTTCCAATGAATATAATTTTATTACATATTGAGTTTATTATGAACTTGTTTTTTTAATTTTACCAAATATAGGTTTTTCACCGAACATGAACTTCTCTGTTCAATGCATTGGGAAAAATAGGAAACTAATTCAAAAAAATTCTAAAAAATATCTAAGCCCTTGGTATTGATGTCTTCTTTCTAACAAAAAAAATAAAAATGAATTTCAATATATATAGAATAAGTTATGTGTTCAAACGTAAACCTATGTCTGAATTATGACTAGTTGGACTTCAAAACTTAATAAAATGAAAAATATTCAACATATCACTATCAAACCAACTGCAAGCCTTGGATATTGATGTTACAAACCAAAATTTGAAAGAGTTGAGTTTTTATCATTTATAGAAAAAAAGTTATGCATTTTGGGAGGCACATCACTCTTAAAAAATGTAGTTTGTTGTTAAAAACTACTTTTCGAGGGAGATGGAAAAATTAAAAACAAATCCTTCAAAAAAATTTGAAAACAATATATATACAATCTACAGACAAAATTCTACAAATCACTAATTTACATCATCTTCAAATTCTTAATAATTTAAAAGTTATAGTTGTCAGAAGTTGAAGATTATTTTAAAATTGTTCATCTCAGTGTGAAAAGTGGCAAAAAAGTGGGAACCATTATTGTGAGTTCACCCCTTGCCATCACAATATTTTAGGATTCTTGCAACCTTGCATTATTCTCCTTCAACTCTTGTAACTCTCTAGCAATACCCACACTCTTAGGAGACATCTTGTATCCAACCCCCTATTCACTCTTCTCTCAAATCCCAACTATATTCTTCAGGGACCTACTTCCTTGCTCTGATACCAATATGATGCCGATCTTTTGACAATCTCAACCAATTAGAGATATTTCTTTCTCCCAACTCACCTAATAAAAAGGTGATCACCCTTCACAAAGTGACAAGAGTCTTTGCAGGGTTGTACTAGCATCACTAATACTCAAATCACATCATGAAATAGATACCCTCAAACAAATGAAACCTTTGACACTCTAAAATGGAACTTCCAACAAGAACAACCATGATCCTTTACCCTCCTAACCACCCATAAGGTCACAAGATATTCTATTGCTGCAACACTATCATTTTCTAACAATCAAGGATGCTTATAGACTCAATTCTCAACACCAATTAGAAACACACCAACCCAAAGCTACTTGAGGAAACATCTATGAATCTCTCTCCCATAGCCAAAACACAAATATTAACCCTCCCATCCACCCTAGAAGGCAACATAACACTATGTGGTCTTAACACTATTCATAGGGACAAAAATAACTTTAGGACAGTCATGCAAAGGACAATCATCATTATATAATTTATTCCACTTCAAAGGAATCCAAACACTTGGATTAATGGTTTGAGGAATCTCTACTACTTTTTCTATCTTCTAACTCAATTTCAAACGGTCTCTTCAACCTTTAAAAGCAATAAACTCAATCTACTGTCATGTGGGACAATCAACACACTAAAGAGGACAATCATAAATTTTAATGGTTTGCTTAGTTTCCTTGGTCATCTAACACTTGGTTCATGCCAAATTTTCATTTATAAACCCCTCTCTTCATTTAAAAAACCACCCAAACACATTTGTATCATTACACCATCCAAAATGCAGTAATTTCAATATTCCATTAGCTTGAGATAGAAAAATCAGACTCCATGTCTTTCAATAACATATGGAAAATTCATCATGTGACCCTATAAAACATAGAGGATAGGAAAAATATATGTACATATATTTTCCACCCATTGGAGTGGTTTTTCACGATGACAAAAATGAAACTCTACATTATTATGTGCTCATTACCCTAGGTAGGGTTTTGAGCAATTTTACAAAAAATAAGATATCTCTTTCAAAATGCAATCAAAATGAATTAAACCAAAAAAAAGGGGAGAAGATTCAATTATATTTCATCTAAAATGAGTCACCGATATGAATGCAATATTTTTTACAAAGAAAAATGACAGAGATCAGACTATCACGTGGAAGAATACTTAGAATTTGCAGGCAATATAATGAATTTTATTGATTTTGTTGTTTTCTTTTTACACCCCTTCAATCCAACATCTCCATGGCTTTAGGAAGGCTTATTTAAAGTCCACCCAATCCTTTCCAATGTTAATAACTAATTTTTGGATTTATTTCAACTAACCAACCCCTAATTGCTCTTACAATGCAAAAATTGCCTTGACAACATTTTGGCAACATTGACAATTTTACCAAAAATGTAACCTAGACTCAAACCAAGACTTTTATGACTCAAAAACAATATTTATAGGTCCAAATAGGACTAAAATACCTTTATAAATCATAAAATTCCATATATGACCCTATTAAGACATATTGGCCATAAAATGACAATTTTGATAATTTTGACAATTCTTGAGCAATAGTAACTATATGACCCTAATATAGGAATTAAATTGAAATCAAATGGTATCAATGACCTTATTAAATCAAATATGGTCTTAAAATACCTTATTTTAAACTCTCAACATTTAAAATATAAAAGATTCATAGTTGGCCTCATAGAGGCTTGCCGCCTAGGCGCTCTTGCACTAGGAAGTAGAAACAAGAACACAAGGGTTTATATAATATTTTATTTTTTTTGCTCTAGATGAAGCCTTGATGATTTATGAAAACTATACAATGAACTAGGATTGTAATATATATTTTCTTCTTCTTTGTCTATAGGCTATATATTAAGTGGACTAGTCTATCTGAGTCCTAACTAATCAAGTATTAATTTTTTACATAATTATGGTCCCACCTTCTTCTATATGAGAATTTGATATTGTTGTGGGGATGTCAACTTTGATCTTAGAGTTCAAACACCTACAATAAAATCCTAAATTCTATAAGAAGCTATCATTTTACACACCTTTGAGGGAAAACCTTGATGTATTTTGTAAACATCTGAAGAGTTATTTACAAATAAAATTTTACTAATGAGATACAATTAATTTTTGTGAGGCCTATTACTACTTAATTTTGAGATGTTCTATATTGAAGCCCTTGAATTTTTTCTAAGAATGAATTCAATCAACTGGATCTTTATAAATAATAGGCATCATATGATCAATTTAAATGGTTGTTCAAATATCAAAGAAGATAGACATAGAAGAGGAAAGTAAAGATTTAAAATGAAAAAAAATATTTTAAATATTTTAGACACAATCACACATAATATCATCTATGTTGATAAACAATGTAAACTACTATAATAAATGTATTTATTTAGTATGCAAATATAACATTAATTTAAGTCCTACATGATTAGATAACAAATATATAAAATAGAACTCATAACACTAGATGCATCTAGAGCATTAAAAAAAACTTAACCATGAAATCTAGAGGACATGTGTATATTAATCCAATGATAAGTTTATCTTTAGGTATGCCAAAGAATCTCCTTTAAATTTTATAATAATATAATAATATAATAGTGATCAACTTGTAAAATACCCATGCAATAACTATCTATAGCATCCATTTTATAGTGTGTGTATTGAAACCACCAACAAATGATTCACCAAAACCAACCACCAAGAAGACAATATATAGGGAAGTCTAATAACCATGTGGCAAGTAATTAGTAAATTATGAATAAAATAATTCATTTAATACCGCTCACAATCAATGCCATGTTTCCTCATAAATCATGCTCCAAAATAGGATCTATCATGCATAAGGGACCCGTCTAATAATGAATAGATAATTCATTCTTCCTCCCAATGCATAAGAAAGAGAAAATGTAATAACATCAAATCATTCTAAAGTAGCTATTGTCATGTATTTAAAGCCCATATTTAATGCAATTACAACTAATATCTATACCAACTAAGAGAATTATGTTAACCAAATAATATCTCAACCATTTACATAGGTTTGGAAGTTCCCATACCAAAAATGTTAGAGATATGATATTGAATCAAATTTGTAGTGTCGTAAATTGTACACCCTTGCTAGGGTGCTACAATTTCACACTTAGGTTAGCACTCACCTTAGTGTGTCTTGCATCTTGAATTTATAATTCCTCTTTAAGCATTTAATTAAATCTAAGGTCATGTCTCATCACTTTACATATTATAAAGTTGGGCCCTTTACCCTAAGTGTGCCCCTTTTCAGCTTATTCCTCTAATGAATCATTTAATCAATAACCCTGATCATGTCTTATTTTGATCGTTTAGGCCTGATTTTGCATATCAGAACATCTCGAAGTCAGCTATAACTTTGGGATACGAAGAAATATCATCATATCTAACGGCCCCAAAAATTTGGTGAAAATTTGGTTGGACCATGGTGGGAATGCACATGGTTTGCGACTTTTTCCCCGAAATTTTGGGAGTACAATCCTATGATATAACAATGCATAACCCCAAAATATCAGTGGTAAATTCAAATCCTAGGCCTAAACATGAAATTAAGATCTAGGGTTTCATACTTAAGAGCTCTCTTTCTTAATTTGAAGAGGTCTTCTTCTAAGAATCTAAGAGTAAGTTTTTGGAGTATTAGAGCCTTCTTTGCAGTGAAAGAGTAGATCTTTGAAGTCATCAACAACATTCAACATTCATCCATCAAACATTCATCAAGTATCATTTTATTAATTGGGGACTTTTGAATATGTAGAAGAGCAATAGGAGATCACTGACTGACAATTGGCTTGTACCTCTCCCTTGGGGTTGGGTATGGTTTCACGTTGTTTTCATGTCTTTGCATAAGCTTCATTTTGATTCACATTCATGCTTTAGATCACTATGCATTGTAGATTTAGAGCATTTAATTTGTCAATTATAAGCAATTAGGGTTTAGTCTTTAGGGTTGCTCTAGGTTGTTTACTTTCAATACATTATCAACTATTCATGGAGGTGGAAATCACCAAAATGGGGGTTTGACTAAGGGAAAACCTTATATAGCCTCCCCAAAACCTCTTTTTTAGCTTTAGGTATAGGTTTGGATCCGAGCGTCTCTAGAAGTTTCAAGATCAGAAGAGTACACATGGAGAGTTCTAGGTTGCAGATCTTGGCAGAAACCCCAAGAACAGGGGCATGGTGCCTTGGTCCTACCTAGGATAATGGCGTGGCACCATGGTCCTACCCTCTATCAGCAAGAATTGGCAGAACAACACTTTGTAGGTCTTAGAATCCCTCCTGTCAATTTTAGCTTTGAAATTATAGAATCAGGATAGTGGCGTGGCACCCTGGTCCCAGACATGTTTGCTCAAATTTTAGACATAGGTGGACCTCTTATTTTTCCTTCTAATCTGTACTTTTCAGTAGTGTATTAGTTTTTCTTTGATTTGCATTCTCAGATTAGGGTTTGCTTGCTTACTTGCTTTCTAGGTTAGATTGCATTGTGCATCATTCCTCTCTCTCATTTACAACAAAGGAATAGAAAACCTAAGAGGTAATCCATGACTCTCTCTTTCTCTTAAGAAGTAGCTGACGTGAGTTACCTCCATAGGATCTTTCGTATTCCATGAGTGTGTATGAGAGTGGGATTAAGGTTTCCATATTTAGTCTCACTTTTTCCCCTACACAATAGTGTTTGTGTTATTGTTGCCACATGAATTCCAACATTCTCTGAAATTATCTTATACATTTTAATGAAATCAATAGTAAACATAAAATTAATTAGATATGGTATGCAAGTCCCACGACTTCCATGCTTGAAGAGAACTTATCGATGCTCCTTCTTAAAATTTTGAATATACGATATTCTCATGATTGTCAACCTTATAGATTGTGACTTTTCCACTCTTTACCACCTCATAAATATAGTTATAATTAATATTGATGTTTTATCATACAATCATGGTAAATCATGTTTCTAACTAAATAAATAATATTCTATGTTTCATGCCCATTTTGGACCATCTTACAATAAAAAAAAACTAGCAAATGTAATATTTGTAACTAAACCGTGTTTCACTAACACATTTGGACACATTTTCTGATGAACGATCATCAAATTTCCAATGGTATTGTATCGATGGTTAGACGAAACAACAGTGAGCTTTTCGTCTCTAGAATTTCGTCAGAGCCTCCGACGCAGAATATTTCATCGAAAAAATAGATGAACATTCTGTTGAAAACCCGTTTTACCACGTCCAGAACCATGCAACAATTATCGTCAGAACTTCAACCATGATGGATGCGATGAATTTTTCTGTCGTAAGTTCAACATTCCCATCAAAACCTTGTTGTACGTGCGATTAATTTCGATGACAACAATTGTTGAAATTCCGACGGAATTGTTTCGACGGCCACTATTCTTTGACGAGAATGTTTTACCTGCAACAAAATTTTTTCTCACAAGTTCAACATTCTTGTTAGAGCCTTTTAGGGACTTTCATCAGAATTTTGACAAACAGTTAATATTAAAAAAAAAAAACGTTAATGCTATCAAAATGATTGGCATTGGCAAAATGTGGTGCCTTGGTTCAATGGTGACAATGTGTAAGAAATGCATTGCATGGTTCAATAGTAGATGTAAAATTCTAAATGAAGACTACAATTGGCAACTGTTGATAGTTGTTAGTCAGATTTAAGTATTAGAAGGTGTTCTTGCTATGAGGTTATGGATAAACAAATTAATTTTGAGACAATCATATTTTGTCATATGGTCTCTCAAGCATATAGATATTACCTTGTCTCATATTTCTATTTTGTATACAAAAACTTACTGGATTGGCTTAAAGTCAACGGATTAAAGTGTGTGTCCATAATTACTAACACTCCTAATAGATAGCATTGCATGATTCATTAGTAAATGTAAAATGATAAATGAAGATTAGAATTGCCAATCATTGATAGTTGTTAGTCAGATTTTAGTATTAGAAGGTGCTCTTGCTATGAGGTTTTTATTATCAAATAGAGATAAGGGTTTTTGAGTATCAAGTGGTGATAGAAGATAGGGTGAAAGAAATTCCAAGAATACGGTAAAACAACCCTCAAGTTCAATCACTCACCAAGAAGTGATAGTAATGAGAGGTTTTAGATTAGAGAGACACTGTCAAAGGAAGACTTAGAGGAACCAAGTTACTGTTATGTAATTTTGGGTAATGTTTTAATTTTAAAATTATTAGTTCAATGCTTGCAAGTTTTGTGTAGAAGATGCTCTAAAATATTGAAATGTAAAATTTCTGATTGTTTATGGGAAGCCTTAGATATGAGGGGATATGTTTTTGTCTTATTTAAGTCCTTAGCTTGACTGATCTCAAAATATCCATATGTATTTGATAGTGACAAATGCTAATGATTGGATTGACAAGATGCTACCATTCTAAAGAAAAAAGCAATCCATTTGCAAATCTTCAAGAAAATTAAAGAGAGGAAAGAAAACTTGAAAATGTTGGCATATGTGCAGAGTTTGATGACATGATAGGATTGTATGTTTTCATTGATGTCAATATGCTGGAGTATGAACTCGTATATTGAAGAAAGCAAACTGGCAAGAGAACCGGTATGATGGTATGAAGTGAGCTGGTATGATGATGTGAACTAGTATATGCGAAAAGGTGAACCGGTATGTTGGAATGTGAATCGGTATATGCAAAGTTTGTATCGAGGTTTCATTTGATATGACTACTGGTTGGTAGTCTCAGCTTCAAGGTTTCTGGTTGATGTATTCCAAGTCTGTGTGATTTGACTGACGATATCCTATGATGAGTTAGCATTGAAATGAAGATCAAATCGTGCTACCATGCCAACCTTGTGCGCATGAAGAATCTCCTTGAGGATCTTGCATGAAGAAGATTGATTCTATCTACCTCGGGAATGTGCAAAATATTAGTAAATGGTGGAGAACACGTGATGGGTTATCAACTTCCAGAAGCGACAAAGAACGAACGATGTAGGATATGTCTTGAGATTTGTTCAAGATTGTTTTACCCTATGTAATGTGTTTAAACAGTCAGGATTGGACATAATGTATTGTTAACCTAGATGCTTAGGGTTTTAGGTTTTTGCCACCGACCTAATCGTTGTCTATAAGGTCGATGATGATTCTCATTTGAAGTTGTTGGCAAATGTATGTGTGTGAAGTGATTCTTGCTAGACCGGTGCAGTGAGTAGAGATCTACAGAGTGTGATTGCAGATGTAAAGGAACTAAAGTGGATAAGCCTTGGCATTAAGTGCTATTATCAGATCAGTGTATTATCTGTTGACTTCTAACCATTTTAGTAGTTGGAAAATCCCTTTACCGGGTAGCTTTAACAAGATTTTTATAAATCCTTTAACAGGGTGACTCAAAATCATTGAGTTCTTTAAATCCTCTGACAAGGTAACCTTTAACAGGGTTTTAACCTCTAACCGGGTATTTAGCCATCCCTTAACTAGGTGATCCCTAGCAGGATTAGTTCCTAGCAGAACCTATTGTAAAGTCCTTAACCAGACTAGGTTCCTAATAGAGCGGACTTTAGAAGAGTTCAAGAAAAACTTGTGGGTATTCATCCCCATCATGGTTTTTCCCAGTTGGGTTTCCATGTGAAAAATAAGTGTGTTATGTGTGATGCTTTTTCATGTGATGTTTTAGTGTTTTCTGTTAAGCGGTAAAGCATGCTAATCCAGTGGTCATTATATTTTTGATGTATTACTTGTTTAAGCATATGGGTGAAGTGGAAATGAGATATTAGGTTTTGTGAAGATCTAAGTGTTACCAGTTTATGTCTTTCATAGTCTCACTGTGTTTTACTGGTAGTGCCCTGATTTAGATCGGTGATGTTGTTTACTAGTTAGTGCAGTCTTTGCAGTTTAAGTTGTTAAAGAATTTTTTGTCTATACTGATTCACCCCCCCTCTCAGTATCTATTGAGTATTTACTATTCATCATTATTCATCAATTGGTATCAGAGCATCCTCCAGGTCCTCTGTGGTATAAGCTTAACTGCTTGAGGAAAAGATCCTATTCTAATGATGAAGAGGGAAGGTCCTAAGTTCAACAGAGATAACTTTAAGATATGGAAGGATAGAATGAAGATATACATTAAAATCATGGGTGATCAACACTAGAACTATGTTGAGAATAATTATGTTGTCCCTACTAGTAATCTCACCGATGATCAAAGAAGAGAAATTCAGGAGAATGGGAAAGTCATGGAAGCTCTTATCAGTAGTCTATCTGATATTGAGTTTATAGATGTTCAGGATAAAGACAATCCCAAAGATGTATGTGATACTCTAGAGTCTATCTATGGCGGTGATGAGCATGTGAAGAAAGCTAAGGAAGAAAGCCTTAGAGGAAAGTTTGAAGACACATGGATGGTTGAAGGAGAGACCATTCAACAATATGGGATAAGGATTAAAATTGTTGTTGGAGACATCAAGAGTGCAAGAGGTACAATGGATGATTCCACCATTGTTAGCAAAGTTTTGAGATCCTTATTACTGGTCTATGCAATAAGAGTTGCCGTTATTCAGGAGTTGAGATCTATTGACAAGACAAAGGTATCCCTAGATTCCATCATTGCTAAGTTGACCACATATGAGCTAAATAGTTATGATGACAGTGTTTAGAAGACTGATTCAACCTTTAGAGCATCCGCTGCACTATCTAGAAAGGGAAAAGAAGCTAGTACCAGCTGTGAACCTAGACAAAGCAAAGATATGGATGATGAGGAGATCCTGATGGAATTTGAAGCTCTTCTGGCCAAGAGACTTCCTAAGGGAACTGGAAAATACAAAGGTAAGCTCCCTTTGAAATGAGTTTCTTGTAATAGGATATGACACATTGCTATCAACTGTCCTAATAGGGATAATAAGGACAAACCGGAGAAGTTTAAAAGTTCAAAGTAGGAAATAGGAGAAACTGTCTTGTTGCAGTTGATGAAGGTGTCACTAATGATGAATCAAAAGATGAAGAAAGTGAAGACATAGTGTTTATAGTCATCAAGAAAGAAGTGTCAGACAAGAAGGCTCTTGTCTCCCGCTTTAATAATTCTAATGAGTGGATTATTGACAGTGGTTGTTCTCACCACATGATTGGTGACCAGAGAAAGTTTTTTGTCTCTGAAAGAATATGATGGAGGTGTAGTCCGATTTGGTAATGATGAACCATGTATGGTAAAAGGAAAAGGGCAGTGCTAATAATGTGTATTGGGTAGAAGGTCTCATGCATAACCTTTTGAGTGTTGCTCAGCTCAATGATAAATGACTCACTCTGGAATTCAAAGATGGAGTATGCAAAATAAAAGGAAAAAGTGGTGAACTGATGGCCATCGGTATGCAGACCAAAGGTAACTTATTTTAGTTAAATAAAAATATCAATCAATGTCTAATGGCTAAGTTTGATGATAGTTGGATATGGCATAGGAGACTCTGCCATGTAAATTTTGATAATATTGTGAAGGCTAATAAGATCAGGACAGTTAGAGGATTGCCTATGCTGAACAAACTAGAGAATCCTTTGTGCAGAGAATGTCAGTTGGGGAAAATGTCTTCCTCAACCTTCAAAGGTAAATCTTTCACAACAGATAATTTACTTGATCTTGTGCATACTGATTTGTGTGATCCTATGAAAACTAGGAGTGTTCAGGGAGATAGGTAATTTATGATTCTTACTAATGATTTCTCAAGAATGATGTGGGTCACATTCTTGGAATACAAGTCTGAAGCTTTTGGAAAGTTCAAAGTCTTCAGAGCGCTAGTTGAAAAGGAAAGTGGTAAGAGGATTAAATGCCTTAGAACTGACCAAGGAGGTGAGTTCACTTCTAGTGAGTTCAATAAGTACTGTGAAGAGAATAACATCAAGAGGCAATTGTCTGCCCCCTGGACTCCATAGAAGAATGGCCTATCAGAAAGGAACAACCGGACTATAGTTGAAGTAGCCAAAATGATGCTGATTCAAGGGAAGGTTGCTCACACTTTTTGGAGGGAAGCGGTGAGCACTGTAGTCTACACTATGAACCGGGTACTCATCAAGAAATGTAAGGATAAAACTCCTTATGAGTATTGGACCAGTAAGACTCCTGTAGTAAGCTACTTTAGAGTGTTTGGTATCAAGCGTTATATCAAGAGAAGTGAATACCAGAGAAAGTTTGATACAAAATGTGATGAGAGAATATTCCTAGGGTATTCCACCAAGAGCAAAGATCTCAAGTGTTTTAACAATAGGACTCAGAGAATTGTTGAAAGTATCAATTTTAGAGTTGATGAAACCTCTGAGAAACCTGAGGAAACTAGTAGCGAGCAAGTGGTAGATGAACCAGATGTAACCTTTTGGGAATCGGTTGCAAAACAACCTAGTTCCAGTAACAGTGCTCATACACCAATAGATGCTGATGAAGATGAGGATAAAGAGGAAAATCAAGAGGAATCAGTTAAGATCATTCCTACGTATGTAAAGCTGCATCATGATCCAAAGAAGATCATAGGGGATAAGGATGCAAGAATACTTACAAGAAGAAAGGTCAGAGAGAATTCTTGCATGATTTCTGAATTTGAGCCCAAAACATTTAAAGAGGCACACAGAGATGAAGACTGGATTAAGGCTATGGGAGAGGAACTTGACCAGATAGAAAAGAATGGTACATGGTATTTGGTACCTAGACCTGAGCATAAAAATGTTATTAGCACCAAATGGGTTTTTAGAAACAAGCTGAATGAAGATGGCACAGTGGTAAAAAACAAAGAAAGATTAGTATGTAAGGGATATGCTCAAGAAGAAGGAGAAGACTATGGAGAAACCTTTTCTCCAGTAGCTAGATTGGAGGGAGTTCAAATGCTACTTGCATATGCAGCCTTCAAGGGATTCAAAGTGTATTATATGGATGTGAAATCTGCATTCCTACATGGAATACTTGAAGAGGAAGTGTATATAGAGCAACCAGATAGGTTTTCCCTATTAGAAGATAGTGATATGGTGTGTAGGCTACATAAAGCCTTATATGGATTGAAGCAAGCACCTAGAGCATGGTATGAACATTTACACTCCCATCTTGTGAAGATTGGATTTGAAAGAACAAATGAAGATAGCAATATTTATCTCAAGTCAGAAGGAGATCAGATTATGATCTGTGAAGTGTTTGTTGATGACATAATTTTTGGTGGAGATGACAAGATGAGCCATGCATTTATAGATGAAATGAAGAAGGAATTTGAGATGTCACTAATTGAAGAGATTAAGTTCTTCATTGGACTACAAATTCAACAAATGAAAGATGGTATCTTTATCACTCAGTCCAAGTATGTCAAAGAGGTGTTGAAGACCTTTGGCATGGAAGACAACAAACCGATTGGTACACTAATGATGACTGGTTGTAAATTTTCAAAAGAAGATGACTTAGTGTTGGTGAATGAGAAGGAATACCAGTCAATGATTGGTAGGCTATACTATGTAGTACACATCAGACCAAACATTGCACATGCAATGGGCATTGCTGCACATTTCTAGAAAATTCCAAGAGAATCCCACTTGGTAGCAGTCAAGTAGATTCTTAGATATTTGAAGGGAACTATAGATTATGGATTGTGGTATCCATACAGTAATGATTTCAATCTCAAAGTATTTACAGATGCTGATTGGGTTGGTAATGTGGACGACCGAAAGAGAACAACCAATGGTGCATTCTTTCTCGATGGAAGACTAGTCTCATGGATGAGCAAGAAGTAGAGTTGTATCTCTCAGTCTACAACAAAAGCAGAATATGTAGTAGTATTTATGAACTGCACTCAGACAATTTGGATGAAGCATGTATTAAGTGGTTTCAAAGTCCCTGTATCTGAACTAGTGAGTATATTTTGTGACAACACAAGTGAAATTAATATTTCCAAGAATCCAGCATTGCATGCTAGAACCAAGCACTTCGAGCTCAAGTATCATTTCTTGAGGGAGAAAGTTCAAAATAAAGAGGTTGTAGTGGAACATGTTTCCAGTAAGGAGCAGTTAGCAGATATATTCACCAAGCCTCTACCGAAGGCTACATTTACCTATTTAAGAGGTGAATTAGGGGTGCTGCCCCTTCAAGAGGTGAACTAAAGGTATGTGATCCACATTAGTTAGGTATTGCATTGTCAAATCTTTTCAGGATTGGTGTGTTGAAGGATGCTACTCCTTAGGGGGAGCAACATAATGGAACATGGATGTTTGTGCCTCCACTTTGGCATTTGGTGAAAGAGCACCCTTCCAAGCTCTTCCTCCTTATTTTTTGTTGTTGGTGTTATGCTTCTTTTGAAGCCATTGTAAATAAAATAAAGAGCCATGTGCTCATTGGTCATAGTTAAGGTCCTAGTTGAGGTCTTAGGGTCATAAGTCAAGATTGAGATTTTCTTGCAAATAGAGGTTATGTGTGCCTTTGTGGTGTTTAGGGGTCCTTCATAGCATGGTAATGTCCTTAGGTTGGCCCAATGTGGGTCTAGGAGTCAAGAAAAGAAACATTGAGAAAGTTGCTCAAAAGTTGCATGACAACTTTAAAAAGTTGTCAAGCAACTTTTTCACCTAGTAGCCAAAATTCTTAGTTTGGCATGGACAACCCTAATATGGGCATAAAAACCGAGGAGAGGGTAGTATAAGTATTTCCAAACCCTAAGTTAATGGGTTGGATGTCAGACATTGTACGGCCCAAGCAAATTGACTGACTATGACTACAATTTTGTTGCCAATCGACACAAATGGAGTAAAGAAGGAGTGTTAAAGGATTGATTTGAGAGAAAAACTATGTGTAGTATCTTCTATGGTGTAAATAATTTCATTTTGAGCAATTAGATTATGTTTGGTTTGTAAGTGTGGTGTGCTTGTAAATATTTTGTAAGTTGTCTTCTCACTGTCCAGTTTTGGATTGGTTTGTGCAAATGGAACCATGACTCCATTGCCCATTATGGAACCACCATGAAATCATGGGGAATGAGAATGCAGACCTTGTACTATACTGCAAAACAAGTAGAGAGGCCATCAAAAGACCCAATCCTAGGTGAGACTGAACAGTGCCCGATTAGGAAGGGTTAAGTTGCAGAGGTCTTGGAGAGAAAGGTTGGTCAGAGGAGAGTGCACCCTTTGGAGGAGGTGTGGAGGAGTGCATGAAGCATCATTGGTGTGAAGGAGAAACCTCCACCAATCCAGACAAGGTGGCTAAAACACAAAACATTAACTGTGACCCAGGCAGACCTTAAAAACCCTCACAAAACCCTTAAAAACCCCAAAATTCGCCCTAGGCACTGTACGACCACTTGGAGGCCCAAAACTAGAGAAATACTTGAGCCCTTACCAAATGACTAGTATTCCATTTTGGGAGTTTGGGTTGTTTGTGCATCGTTTGTGAGAGGGAGCCCTAAAGGATCGGGTAGGAGGCCTAATTGGTCAAAATCCTTGTAGCCCTATTTTGTAGGCAAAAACACAAAATAGTGAAATCGGTAAGGGGTTGGAATCTTGAAACCTCTTGGGGGCACATGAATGGGTGGAAAAACCATGAAATAGACCTGACCTAACCTTGCTAAGACCTAGGAAGGTGTGGAACAAGCCAAGCCCTTATTAGCCTTAGTAAGGTGTTTTGAGTCTCATGAGTAGGTGAGACCTTAGGAGAAGCATTGCAACTCATTGATGGGTGGATTGGGAAAGGTCAAGGGATTCCTCAAGCAAGGGAAGTCCTAAAGACCCTAGGGTGTGAAGAGAACACTAGGTGATCCAAGGGAAGGATCCAAGAGCATAGACTAGGCTAGTCTACCCCAAACCCCATCCCATCAGATTGGTATCAGAGCAAGTTAAAGATTTGTTGGACTGTGTATGTCTCTATATACTTGTGAATCAGTAGGGGAGAGAAGAATGGTCACTAATGCAGAGCTGGCTAGGGAGGTAGAAGAACAGAAGGAGAAGAATAGACTCCTTGAAGAAGCTATGGGTGAGATAAGGGATAAACTACAGGAAGTGGTGGATTAGAGGACACAAGGACCTTGGGGAGAAGACACCAAGGATAAAGGCAAGAAAACCATAGACATAGATGACATTATACCTGAACTAGATCACTTGTTTAATCAAGAACCTTTTATGAAGGCTATTAAGGCTTTGAACACCAAAGCTTTTGAAGGATTGCCACATTTTAGTGGAAGGATGGACATTGATACTGTCATGGAATGGATTGAGGGCATGGAAAACCATTTTGAGTGTGAGGGAGTGACAGAGGCTCAAAAGGTTAAGGTTGCCAAATCAAGATTAAGGGGAGCAGCTTTGACATGGTAGAAGTACCTGCAAGAAGAAAGAGTTAGCATGGGGAAGCTACCTATTGCAAATTGGAAGGCCATTGTGAGTAAGATCAAGGAGAACTACTTACTAGAGAATTATGAAGTGCAACTTCATAAGAAGAGACAAGGTTTTAAGCAAAAAGACCTTGATGTGACCTCCTACACTGAAGAATTTCAAAAACTTTGTCTTAGATCCAAAGTCCAAGAAGATGAATCTATTAAGGTGGCTAGGTATCTAAGTGGTCTAAAGTGGAGCATTCAAGAGGAGATAAGCCTATGGAATCCTACTACTAATCAAAAATTTCATCAGCTTGCTGTCAAGGTGGAAGAGAGGAACAAAAGGAAAGGAAACTCTAATAACAGGGGTAGAGGCAGAGGTAGAGAACAAGTGAATCATCGAGGTGGTTACCAAAGCAAGGAAAATGAGAAGAGGAACCAATGCCCCAAGAACCTTCATGAGGTTGATGAATGAGGTGTTGAAAGACTTCATAGGCAGATTTGTGGTGGTGTACTTAGATGACATTCTCATCTATAGCAGAACCAAAGAGGAGCACCTTGAGCATTTGAGGTTAGTCTTAGAGAGGTTGCATGAGGAGAAGTTATCCATCAACCTAGAGAAGTGTGACTTCTTGAAGCAAGAGCTAGTCTACTTAGGATTTGTGGTGTCTAAGGGAACCTTGAAGATGGATCCAAGCAAAGTGGAGACAATCTTGAATTGGCCTGCACCTAGAATAGGGACTGAAGTTAGGAGTTTCCATGGGTTAGCCCAATTCTATAGGAAGTTTGTGAGGAACTTCAGTGGCATATGTGCACTATTCCTTGAGACCATAAAAAGAGGCCTTAAAACTAAGTTTAAATGGACTGAGCAGGTTGACAAAGCATTTCAATTGTTGAAGCAAGAAGTAGCCACAAAACCTATCCTTCTCCTGCCTACTTTTGATAAGCTATTCACATTGGAGTGTGATGCAAGTGGAATTGCAATAGGGGGTGTATTGAGTCAGGAGGGAAGACCTGTGGCATTTTTCAGTGAGAAGCTTAATGAAGCAAAGAATAAGTACTCAGCCTATGACCTAGAGTTATATGCATTAGTGCAGTCTCTTAAAAAATGGAGGCATTACCTACTTCCAAAGGAATTTGTGGTGTTCACAGACAACCAAGCATTGAGTTACATTAACACTCAAGAGAATCTTAGCAACAAGCATTTGAAATGGATGGAATACCTCCAATCCTTCACCTTCACCATCAAGCATAAGAAGGGGCAACTCAACAAGGTGGCAGATGCATTAAGTAGGAAGTTGTTGACAGTTCAAGAGCTACAGTTGTAGAGCATAAGAATAGAAGGTTTCAAGGACCTCTATGAAGGAGATGAAGACTTCTCATTAGCTTACAAGGTTTGCAAGGAGTTTGAGAACCATTTCCATGGTGAGTATGCAGATTACACTCTCCAAAATGGTCTCTTGTTCAAGGTTAATCAGTTGTGTGTGCCAAGAGGATCTATGAGGGAAAACCTCATCCAAGAGAAACACAATGGCAGTTTAAGTGGACACTTTGGAGTCAACAAAACCTTGGATTTAGTACAAAGGTACTACTATTGGCCAAAGTTGCCAAGAGATGTGAAGAAGTATGTGGAGCAATGTGGTGTATGCCAAAGAGCAAAAGGAGGATCAAGCAATGCTGGTCTCTATCAACCATTGCCGGTCCCAAATAGGCCTTGGGAATGTATAAGCATGGACTTTGTAGTAGGACTTCCCAAGACAAAGATAGGTATGGACAACATCTATGTGGTAGTAGATAGATTATCCAAGATGAGCCACTTCATACCATGTAGGACTACACATGATGCTAGCTATGTTGCACATCTCTTCTTCAAAGAGATTGTTAGGATTCATGGACTCCCTTTAAGCATTATTTCAGATGGGGAGAACAAGTTCATGGGTCATTTTTGGCAAACATTATGGAGGAGACTAGGAACTAACTTGTCATTTAGCTCAGCTTACCATCCTCAAATTGAAGTCATCAATAGGGTGTTAGGCAATTTGCTGATCTTTTAAACTAAGGAATATGGGCAGACATGGGACCTAATCATTCCTCAAGCAGAGTATGCATATAATGACAGTATGAATAGGACCACTGGTAGAAGTCCTTTTGAGGTTGTGTATGGCAGACATCCAAGGGGAGTATGTGAGTTGAGAGACCTTGGTACTATGGAGATGAAGAGTGGGCAAGCAGAGGACTTCACTCAAACCATCAAGGAAGTTCAAGAGCAAGTCAAGAAAGCCATCCTTGAATCCACTCAAAAACTAAAAGAAAAAATGGATGAGAAAAGGAGAGAGGTTCAGTTCAAGGTGGGTGACTTTGTGATGGTCCATTTGAGAAATGCTAGGATGCAAAGTGGTAAGCCTACCAAACTGCAGATGAAGAGGGTAGGACCTTGTAGAATTCTATCAAAGTATGGGGAGAATTCTTACAAGGTTGACCTGCCTTCAGTTTTGGCTATATCACTAGTCTTCAATGTTGTTGATCTGATCATGTACAAGGGTGAGATAGAAGGACAGACTGAGGACCAAGCCAAGGTGCTGCAGGACCTAGATGTTAATGTTTTACCACAGGTGAAGAAGCCTATAGTAGAGGAGATCTTGGAATCTAGAGTAAAGAAGTCCACCAGACACTAGGTCTACATGGAACACTTGGTGAAGTGGAAGGTCAGCCTGAGTCTGAAGCTACTTGGGTTGAAGAGAGTAGGTTCAAGACACTTGGCATAGACCCGACTCTCATCTCTTCTTCTATTTCTTAGTTGTGTGAAGAGGGGGAGTATGGTGAAGGAGCACCCTTCCAAGCTCTTCCTCCTTCTTTTTTTTGTTGGTGTTATGCTTCTTTTGAAGCCATTGTAAATAAAGTAAAGAGCCATGTGCTCATTGGTCATAGTTAAGGTCCTAGTTGAGGTCTTAGGGTCATAAGTCAAGATTGAGATTTTCTTGGAAATAGAGGTTATGTGTGCCTTTGTGGTTTTCAGGGGTCCTTCATAGTGTGGTAGTGTCCTTATGTTGACCCAATGTGGGTCTAGGAGTCAAGAAAAGCAACATTGAGAAAGTTGCTCAAAAGTTGCATGACAACTTTTAAAAGTTGTCAAGCAACTTTTTCACCTAGTAGCCAAAATTCTTAGTTTGGCATGGACAACCCTAATATGGGCATACAGACCAAGGAGAGGGTAGTATAAGTATTTCCAAACCCTAAGTTAATGGGTTGGATGTCAGACATTATACGGCCCAAGTAAACTGATTGACTGTGACTGCAATTTTGTTGCCAATCGACACAAATGGAGTAAAGAAGGAGTGTTAAAGGATTGATTTGTGAGAAAAAATATGTGTAGTATCTTCTATGGTGTAAATAATTTCATTTTGAGAAATTAGATTATGTTTGGTTTGTAAGTGTGGTGTGCTTGTAAATATTTTGTAAGTTGTCTTCTCACTGTCCAGTTTTGGACTAGTTTGTGCAAATGGAACCATGACTCCATTCCCCATTGTGGAACCACCATGAAACTATGGGGAATGAGAGTGCAGACCTTGTACTATATTTCAAAACAAGCAAGGAGGCCATCAAAAGACCCAATCCTAGGTGAGACTGAACAGTGCCCAACTAGGAAGGGTTAAGTTGTAGAGATCTTGGAAAGCAAGGTTGGTCAGAGGAGAGTGCACCCTTTGGAGGAGGTGTAGAGGAGTGCGTGAAGCATCATTGGTGTGAAGGAGGAACCTCCACCAATCTAGACAAGGTGGCTAAAACACAAAACATTCACTGTGACCTAGGCAGACCTTAAAAACCCTCACATAACCCTTAAAAACCCCAAAATTCGCCCTAGGCATTGTACGACCACTTGGAGGCCCAAAAATAGAGAAATCCTTGAGCCCTTGCCAAATGAATGGTAGTCCATTTTGGGAGTTTGGGTTTTTTGTGCATCGTTTATGAGAGGGAGCCCTAAAGGATCGGGTAGGAGGCCTAATTGGTCAAAATCCTTGTAGCCCTATTTTGTAGGCAAAAACACAAAATAGTGAAATTGGTAAGGGGTTGGAATCTTGAAACCTCTTGGGGGCACATGAATGGGTGGAAAAACCATGAAATAGACCTGACCTAACCTTGCTAAGACCTAGGAAGGTGTCAAACAAGCCAAGCCCTTATTAGCCTTAGTAAGGGGTTTTGAGTCTCATGAGTAGGTGAGACCTTAGGAGCAGCATTGCAACTCACTGGTGGGTGGATTAGGAAAGGTCAGGGGATTCCTCAAGCAAAGGGAAGTCCTAGAGACCCTAGGGTGTGAAAAGAACACTAGGTGATCCAAGGGAAGGATCCAAGAGCATAGACTAGGCTAGTCTATCCCAAACCCCATCCCATCAGCATTGTTGTCAAAGGGGGAGAAGATGTGAAGCAGAGAAGATATCTGTAGTATTGAAGACATATTATGGAAGAATATGTAGAGATATCTTTGTGTATTGCTATCAATTCCAAAGGGGGAGATTGTTGGCATATGTGCAGAGTTTGATGACATGATAGGATTGTATGTTGTCATTGATGTCAATATGCTGGAGTATGAACCAGTATATTGAAGAAAGAAAAATAGCAAGAGAACTGATATGATGGTATGAAGTGAACTAGTATGATGATGTAAACTTGTATATGTGAAAAGGTGAACTGATATGTTTGAATGTGAACTGGTATATGCAAAGTTTATATCGGGATTTCATTTGATATGACTAGTAGTTGGTAGTCTTAGCTTCAGGGTTTCTCGTTGTTGTATTCCAAGTCTATGTGATTCGACTGATGATATCCTATGATGAGTTAGCATTGAAATGAAGATCAGATCATGTTACCATGTTAGCCTTGTGTGCATGAAGAATCACCTTGAGGATCTTGCATGAAGAAGATTGATTCTGTCTACCTCGAGAATGTGCAAAATCTTAGTAAACGACAAAGAACACGTGATGGGTTATCAGCTTCCAGAAGTGGAAAAGAATGAATGATGCAAAGGAACTGAAGTGGATCTACCTTGTCATTAAGTGCTGTTATCAGATCAATGTATTACCTATTGACCTCTAATCATTTCAGGAGTTGGAAAATCCCTTTACTGGGTAGCTTTAACAGGCTTTTTGTAAATCCTTTAACATGGTGAGTCAAAATCATTGAGTTGTTTAAATCCTCTGACAAGGTAACCTTTACTAGGGTTTTAACCTCTAACCGGGTATTGGCCATCCCTTAACCAGGTGATCCCTAGCAGGATCAGTTCCTAGCAGAACTTGTTGTAAAGTCCTTAACCAAACTAGGCTCCTAACATAGTAGACTTCAGAAGAGTTCAAGAACAACTTATGGGTATTCATCCCCACCATGGTTTTTCCCAGTTGCGTTTCCACGTGAAAAATCAGTGTGTTATGTATGATGCTTTTTCATGTGATGTTTTAGTGTTTTCTTTTAAGTAGTAAAGCACGCTGATCCAGTGGTCATTATATTTCTAATGTATTACTTGTTTAAGCATATGGGTGAAGTGGAAATGAGATATTAGGTTTTGTGAAGATCTAAGTGTTACTGGTTTATGTCTTTCACAGTCTCATCATGTTTTACTGGTAGTGCCCTAATTTAGATCGGTGATGCTATTTACCAGTTAATGTAGTCTTTGTAGTTTAAGTTGTTAAAGAAGTTTTTGTCTAAAATGATTCACCCCCCCTCTCTCAGTATCTATTGAGTATTTACTATTTATCATTATTCATCAGAAAAATATATATACATTTATACCTTCCCTCATAGGTTGTATTGATCTCTCTTAAAACAAATATAAACATCGATGGATTCAGCCCCTGGTAGCAAAATGAAAGCAATGGTGAGTTATTTCCATGTAAACCATTGTCAAAGTCAGCCATCAATGAGTCTTTGAAGGGTAAGCATACCTAAATTGTTCCTTGCCTAATCTATAACCAACATTTATCAACAATTATGTATGTGTTAGCTTATGTGGTAGAAAGTAAAAAATTTAACCAAACAAATTACAAGAATATAAAATTAATTTAGGTAATTTAGTCAAATTACCTGGCTTGAAATATAGCCACATCACTCACAAATACCTTATTCTTGCAATTATGTTGAAGATAAAATACAAAAGTTCTCAACTCATCTGATGATGTCAAGTATTTCTCTTAGTCTGAAAGATTGAGACTTGAAGCATTAGATGCCCCAAAGACAAGAAGAAAGAAAATATGAATAGACTAACAAGTCTATACTATGAAGCATTGGATTCCCCAAAGACACAAATGCATCCAATGCTTCATAGTATAGACTCGTTCGTGTACTCATCTTTTCTCTCATCTTTTCCTTTAAGGTTTGATGTTCATGGGAATTTTTAACTCTGTGTGTAAGATGATGATCCAAGAAACTTGTGGTGCTTTTGTCCGTGTTGGCTTTGTTGGACCTTGCAATTAACATTCAATACACATTATTCAATAAGATTAATAGTATAGCATAATGAAATATTGAAAAGTGCATTAACTTATTGAGCTTCTCTTTGTTTCAAGAATAGTTTAATATTCTCTACTTAACAAGTCCAACCACATAATGTTTTAATTACAAAATTATTAGTTCAATGATTGCAAATTTTAGGTAGAAGATGCTCTAAAATCTTGAAATGTAAAATTTCTGACTGTTTTATGTGAAGCCTTAGATATGAAGGGATATGTTTTTGTCTTATTTAAGTACCTAGCTTGACTTATCTATGAAGTATAAAAAATGGGCTTATCTTCCTAGTTTAATTATTGCAAAAAATTGAAAAAGCCATTTGAAAATGGGTTCACGTGGAACTATGATGTTTAAGTTTGAAATCAATCACTAGGTTTGGAGGGAGCTTTTGAAGGCTTCTCCAACCCTACATTTGACCTGAATAAAAAATAATCAAAGTTTGGACCCATAGTTAACTTTAGTTATAGAGAATAGATTGTAGTTCTCTCCAAAGAAGCCCTAGTTTTCTTTCAGTTTAATCATGGCCGCAAAAGATGATTCAATCCTAACAACAAATTTTGGATTGTAATAGTGGCTGAAAGATGCCACAACAACAATTTAATGAAGGGATAATAGTTACTCTTAAATGAAGAGACAATAGTTAATCTTAAATGTTGCCATCTAGCAAGAACCTAGTGCAAGGAATATATGATTATTGAAATTCAAGAAATAGGCATCATTATTCTTCTAGCAATATCATACGTTATAGATGTAACAATGTTGGACACAAATTATAGTATTGCATGAGTAATCATATGCGATCATTCAGGTACAATATAATAGTAGGAACATTGGACAAGCAAAATAAAGAACCTAGGAAGCTTTTGACAAGAAAACAAGGGAAAGAAGAGAAAGAAGATTCTAAGCTTGTGCTTCTTGCACAAGGGACACCTATTAATTCATAAATATAATCCAATGGTTCAGGGGGAAAATCAAGATAACATTTCTTAGTCTCCTAAGGAAAGGCAAAAGGTAAGTTTTAGGTATTGTGTGCAAAGTTTGGTTTTCATACTCATGTTTTGATAGAATTGGTTGTTCATGTATTCATAATGAGAGCTCATAGGATACAAAGTTGAGATTCCTCTATCTTTCTCCATATTCTTAGAAAATTCCATGCACAACTTATCTTCACCTCCAAAAATGATGTCATCAACAAAAACTTCAATAATCAATATATCATCATTAATGACTTTATAATATAAATTACTGTCAGCATTACCTTTAGTGAAACCAAGCTTCAAAAGATATTTATCTAACCTTGCATACCAAGCTCTAGGTGCATGTTCCAATCCATATAAAGCTTTCTTTAACCTGCAAACCATGTTTTTATCATCTGAAAGTGAAAAAAAATCACGTTTCTCAATATAAACTTCCTCATCAAGATCCCCATTCAAAAAAGAACACTTAACATTCATATGATAAACCTTGTAATTCTTATGTGCAACATAGACAAGAAATAATCTTACAACTACAATCCTAGCTATAGGTGCAAAAGTTTCACCATAATCAATTCCTTCCTTCTGAGAATATCCTTTACAAACCAATCTAGCTTTATTCCTTACAACTTGTCCATCTTCATTTAATTTGTTCCCAAATACCTATTTAGTTCCAATTACATTCTTAGTTTTAGGCTGGGGAACTAAAGTCCACGTGTTATTCTTCTCTATCTGATGTAATTCTTCTTCCATAACTTTGATCCAACATTCATCTTTACATGCTTCAATTACTGATAGTGATTCAGCTTGAGAAATTAAACATACCTCATTAGCTACCAATATCCTTCTTGTCATCATTTCATTGTTCTTATCTCCAATGATATGATCTTTTGAATGATTCATCCTTACATACCTAGGAGTCTTCTGATTCTCTGTTCCTCTTCCTTGTTCTTCAAATACAGTTGAATTTTATGATACTACCAGAGTAACTGGTTCAATATTCTATTTTGGTAAAGGTGTTACTGGTTTAGTTATGATCATTTCCACTTCTGATTCTTGCTCATAAACTTTGATTTGACTTCTATTTAGCTCATCCACCTTGGCAATAACACTCTCCATAATTCTCTGCAATCTCTTGTTACAACATCTATATGCTTTTCTTTCATTAGAATAACCAAGAAATATTCCTTCATCACATCTAGGATCAAATTTTCCAATGATATCATCTCTCTTGATATGAAATTTACTACCAAATATTCTGAAACACTTAATTGTAGGTGTATTGCCAAACCATAATTCATAAGTCGTCTCACCAATTTCTCCTTTGATATGTACTTTGTTGAATATATAGACTCATGTGCTCATTGCTTCTCTCCAGTAGATATGATGTAGATTAGCTTCCATCACCATTGTTCTAGCAGCATCCAAGATAGTTCTTTTCTTCCTTTCCACAACTCCATTCTGCTGAGGTGTCTGGGGAGTAGAAAATTGTCTCCTTATACCATGCTTCTCACAAAAGATTAAACTCACCTGATGTAAATTCTCCACCATGATCTGACCTCAAGCATTTAATCTTCAATCCTATCTCTGTCTCAAATTTAGCCTTAAATATTTTAAATTTTTCAAAAGCCTCATATTTCTCCCTTAGAAAAGTAAGCCACATCATTCTAGAATAATCATCAATGATTAGCATAAAATATCTATCACCTTGAAAACTTTTAACTCTAGCAGGGCACACAAATAAGTATGAATAAGATCAAGAACATCATTAAATTTGTCTTGTATACTCTTATAAGAGGTTCTGACCTATTTTCCCATTTGATATTTTTTAGATACCGGATTGTAGGGCTTCACAATCTTAGGTATATCTCTAACTACCTTAGTTAAACTAATCTTTACAACGCAATCAAAATTCACATGACGTAGCCTTTTATGCCATATCCAACTCTCATTAATTTGTGAAATCAAATGTGTCTTCTCATCGAAATTCAAATGAAATATATTACTTTTTTTTTGAGTACCGGTTGCAATCTCCAAACCAGATCTATTAATGATTTTGCATTTTCCATCCTTGAATTATAATTGAAATTTCTTATCCACCAATTAACCTACATTCAAAAGATTATGCCTTAAACCTTCATCATAATAAACATTATCAGTATTGTGCTTACCATCCAATGATATAGTTCCTTTCCTTTGATCATACATGCTTTGTCATCTCCAAATCTAACCAGACTGCCATCAAATTCTTGCAAAGATAGAAAATTCCTTTTATCTCCAATCATATGATGTGAACATCCACTATCAATTACCCATTCATCCTTATTTTCAATTTTAGTAGCAAGTGCCTTCTCTTTAGGTACATTCTCTTCTAGTGCCAAAACATCTTCCTTGATAGCCAGGAACACCCATTCCTTTCCATTGTCAGAACCACTAGCAGAGTCTTGTGCCAGTTAATCATCAGAACCAATCACACCTTCCTCATCCGCTATGTAGCATGATTTGTCTCTGTTTTTCCTATACTTATACTTGTTCTGATATCCAGGGTTAGGCTTAAAAGATCTTCTAGCTCTTTCTTCAAATCTTGAATTCCTTTTAGGACATCTAGATGCAAAATGATCTATCTTATCACATGTAAAACATTTAAAATTTTCCTTCATACTTACTTCCTACCAGTCCTTTAGGTACTCTTCTAGCAAATAGAGCTTCAAGTTGCTCAAATTATTCATCTTCTCTCTTCATATCATCCATTTCCTTTGCACACAAAGATTTCCAATCTTGCTTGCCGGTTGATGATGTAGATGCATGAAAAGAAGGTTCAAACTTCACAGCTCCAGAAGGTCCAAATTCTTCAAGCTTAAAAGAAAATAATTTTCCAACCAAGGTATCTCTACTAACAAAAGTGTTAGCCATTATTCTCAATTCATTAATTGTAGTAGCCTTCATCTTGTAAGCCAGTGGTAAAGCTCTCAAAACTTTAGAAACTATTTCATTTTCACTTAGAGTTCCACAACAACATTGACTTCCCATCAATTTCATTTACCCTTTCCATGAATGCAGTAATCTTTTCATCTTCTTCCATCTTCAAGTTTTCATATCTCACCCGGTAACCATCAAGTTTAGCAATCTTAACAGTAGGATCACCTTCATTAAGAGTCTCCAACTTGTCCCATATAGCCTTTGTAGATGTTTTGTCAATTAATCCCATTATTTTTTGATCAAACAATGCACACAAGAGGGCCTCTCTTTCTCTACAATCATTCTCAATCTCCTTATCCAAGTTTGCTGGAGGAGGATTTCTAGATGCCGGATTATAAGATGTTACACCATTCTCTGTGATTTCCCAAATCTTCTTACCGAGACATCTCAGATGAGTCTGCATTCAAATCTTCCATACTCTGTAATTTGTTCCATCAAGCCTAGAAATATCTCTCCAAAAGAGAGCAACAAATGAACTAGATTAACTTGAACTATTAGTCACCATTGGATCTTTCTCAAGTGGTTAAGCTTCTGCAGAGAGGACCAGAGCTCTGATACCAATTGTTAGACAATTCAAATAACCGAAAGATAATTGAGAGGGGGGGGGGTTGAATCAGTTGTCACCAGATTACTAGAACCTTAAGAAAATTAAAACTTTAATACCGAAACCCAAAATATTAATAATAGAATGCATAAACCAATTACTAAAACAACAGATAAACCAATTAAGCATAAGAAATAATCAGAGAATAAATACCATCCACATGACACAAAGATTTGTACATAGAAAACCTGGTAAAGGGAAAAACCACGATGGGAAGCCTACCCACAGTTAGATAATACTTCTATAGTAAGTATGTGATTACAATTGAGGGGCCTAGACTTGCAAGAAGGCCAACAACCTAGAGCACACTACTCATCAAAAAATGAGTCTCATTGACTACATAGAAATCCAGACTACAATCCGGAGGAAAGAATGAACTGGAAAGATAAAATATCCTATACCTGAATATAGTTCAGGTTAAGCTCAATATCGAAGGACTAAATCCTCTTACATAAACCCAACTCGATCACCAATGATCAAACAAATCCTTTGCCTGAAGGATTATTACATTATTCACTCATTACATCCTCACATATCCCTTACACATATGATCTACAATGAGATCTTATATCATATATATACAAAGCCTTGACCATAAACAATAAGGTAAGCCACCAGACAATAAAACAATTATAAAACATGTCGACCTAAGACCAAACAAATAATATCCAACCTATAAGACATCCCAGGAACACATCAAGGAGTCCAATCCACATGCTACATAAAGCCAGTCCATAACCTAGATAATATAGGTACCCAATTTAGGTCCATACATGCTAAAGCAATGATCCCAATCAGCCAAGTCTTGAACATGATCACCATCAACATCTGAAATCTCCACCAAATGCTGAAACAACACCATTTATGCATAACATCAAAGATATTCAACAAAGCTCTTCCAGTGAAACCCTCGTTGGAACAACAAACCAAGCTTACCTGTAAGCAAGATAGCATCTGATCACCAAATCAAAACCAACTGACTGAACATGAAACTGAGTAGCATGAATAAGCCAATTCCATAACCCAAACATACCAGAGCATACCAAATCATGATGATCTAATCCAACTACAAACCAAACATCTTACCAGAACTAGAAGGATACCAGTAAATTAACCAAAATAGCTAGTATTGACATCAATGACAAAACATCAATGAAACACATAATCAATTCCTCCAAATGGCCAACACTCTTTTCCTCTCTCCCTCCCTTCCCCCCCCCCCTCTCTCTCTCTCTCTCTCTCCCCCTTAGGTGTCTCTATCCCATTCTATCTATTCTCTCCCTCCCACTCCTCTCGCCCTCTCTCAATCTCTCTCCATATCTCTTTTTCTCTCTTTCTCTCTCTTCATCCCCTTCTCCTCCCTTTGCCTCTCTTTCCCCCAATCCCCTTCTCCCCATGGCCCTTTATCACTATCTATCTCTCTTTCCCTCTCTTCCTCCCCCCCCTCTCTCTCTCTCTCTTAGGTGTCTCCATTTCATTTTGTCCATTCTCTCCCTCTCCTCCCTTTCTCTTTCTCTCTCACATCTCTCTCTATTTTCCTATAACTCTCTTTCTCTCCAAATTCTCTCTCTCCTTTCCTATTAATCTCTTTCCCTCTCAAGTCTCTCCCTATGTCTCTCTCTCTCTTTGCATTACATATCAGTACAAACTCTCTATATCCATATTATTTTACTTGGTTAATATTGATAGACTTATAAAGCACTAAGAGGGGGGGGTGGGGGGCTGAATTAGTGACAACAAAAACAATACCACTTGAAACATTGATAGGTAAAGATAGTTAACTAACTTACTAAATACTATTCATACAATCCAAAATGATATTAAAGCATCTACAATAAGTAAAACATCCACCATAACACAAGTGTTTATACATTGAAAAACCAACTGGGAAAAACCACGGTGAGATGGGACTCACAAGTTAACTATCTGTAGTAATAGGTAATTGTCTGGTTAAGGTCTACAAAAGTGCTCTGCTAGGAGTGAATCATGTTAAAGATCCCAAAGCCCTATTAGGAGTAACTTCAGTAGAGGATTTCAAACCCAAACTAGTGGATCACTTGGCTAGAGGATTTGTACAGTGAAGCTTATAAGAGCTTACCTAGTTAGGGGATTTGACTGTTGTAGTGATTAGAAAACAATAGGTGGTGTGATCTAGAATTAGCACATCTTGCTTGAATAGATCCTCTTCCGCTCACTCAAAATTGCATCACCGACATACTCTGCAACGCCTTTAGTAAATCACAATAACTTAACACTTCTATCTCGCATCATAAAAATAGTTCATCATAATATCATTATATAGACATTAGATATCATGTCGACTCAAGAACTTCATCACAATTTCCTAGGTGTAGTGTATTTGGATAATCTAATAGAACTCATCACAGATTGCCACCAAATCTATTGGTTAGGGATAACTCATCACTATCGGTGATATCTCATCACACAATCAGTGAAACTAATTGAAACACCAATACCAGTTAAGAGTTAACCTCTTCCAACTCATAGACCGACTATCCTCTAATTTATTCATTGTTGATCTCTGCTGAATCTCCAAGATAGTGTAATTCCATTCCTGCATATACTGGTTGTCTACATATACCGGTTAGACACCCTCAAAACTGTTTGAACTTCTTTGTACATATAATACTGGTTTTGCAATACAAAGACTTAGGATTAATATCGGTTTGTCTTAACTAAGATGAATAAGACAATGTGAACATATGTGTGTGTATACATGTACCATCAATGACAACAAATGAAGTCATTCATTATAATCATCATCAAGCCAAGAATCTCCCCCTTTGGCATTGATGACAACACTTAGAAAATTTTACAGCTTTACAACTTAGTGTGCTTACAAAAATTGTATACATATATTCCTACTCCCCCTTATAATAGTCTTTCAAGGAGTATTCTCTGTCACTGAAAAATGATCTTCATCTAAGTAAAATCATTATCCCATGTTTCCAATAATGTTTCAGTGATCTCAATGGTTGTCATAACTTGTGCAGTGAATTCTTCCATTGCATCCACTGTACTCATCTCTAGAGTCGTCAAAACTACTTCTGCATCCTTGTATTCCCGTTGTAAGATGTCATTTTAGGTCTCAATTGGTTCTCTAGTTCTTTCAAGGATAGAAGTCTCTTATCCTGTTCATAATCATACATCTAATCAGTGTTGCAAATCATCAACTGATTTGCCAAATGCTAAGGCTAATTCTTGTAAAGGTATGTAGGTAGTACATATCCTTTCCAGTTCCTATTCTGTCTCTTCTTGCCTCTTCTTTAAATTTGGATAGAAAAATGAAATGTTAGATGTATAAGCCAATATCCTTCCTCCAATTTCAATAGCAGTCTTCAAAAGATCTTTATTTAGAGATAAGGTAAGCTTCCCTGTATCAATGTCTTTCATTATTTGCTCTCCTCTCCTATTTCTATAATTCTTCTCAGCTAAAGTCTAAGAAGCTTCTTCAAGGGATTTAAGTTGGTTAGAAGCATCAACAACCAACTGGCCAAGCTTGCTAATAGGAGTTGACAAATTCCCAGTGTCAGTCTCTTGTAGAAGACTTGACATAATCTCAATGACAGTTTGAATTTTTTCTGCTTCTTTTATTTGCTCTTTGAATCTTTTCTTTTGTGCTCTAGATTGTATCACTATAGAAATCTCCATGAGTTTAGATGCACTCATATTATCTACATCTATAGGTCCTTTGATGCCTATTAAGTCATCCTCATCATCAATTTGCTACTTTACCTTTACTTTTTCCTTTTCATTTGCTATCTTCTCCTCTGTTTTCTCTTTCTCTCCCTCCTTTCTCTATTCAGTTTCCTTCACTTCAACCTCTTTCTCAGGTTTATCTTTCTCTATTTTTTTGTTTGTTCGTTTCTCCTATGTATTTGTTGTAATTGGTGGCAGTTGATTTTCCACTTGGTGTTCTTTTTCTGGCGGCAGATGAATATCCACACTAGGTTGAATGATTAGTGCTTCAGCTGCTTCCAGTGTAATAGTAATGACCAGTTGATGTAAAGGTTCCATAACAGGTTCAATGATATTACCAGTTGTATCAATAGTGCCTTGGATTTCATCAGTATCATCTAAAGATAACTGGTAGAGAAGTAGTGTCATCCTAATGATTAATAGGATAGACAATATCTAGTGTAATAATTTCTTCTTCATCTAACTCTGGTTGAGCTCTAATCTCTATTTGATCAATTTTATGAGACTTCATTTGCTCATGCATCCTTTGAATATTTATAGCTATCTAATGAGTTTCAACTTCAAAAAATTGAACATTTCCATTCAATAACTTCAATCTTCTTGCCTTAAAATTAAACTGTCCTTTGAAATTATCAAGAAATGCTAATAATTCATCTCTCTAGGTAGTTTAGAAAAATATTGAATGAAAATTCTATCAGTAATTTCTTGATCTTGTTCAACAACCATTTTCCACTTATTTACAAAAATAGAATAAAAAGAATCACAAATATCCTTTTCAATATCTTGAGGTAACCGATTGTATTGACACAAGTGGTTGATTACCTCTTGAACAATTTGTTGCTTTTGATCATCATTAAATGAATCAAAACATTCTTTCACATTATCAAACCTATTACTCCCTAATGTTTTTACAGTTCTCTTAAAATTAGTCATAGGTTTGTAAGATAAAGTATTAATAGGAATACTTTTCTTTGAAGTGTCTCCTACTGGTTTGGCTTTCTTACTAGTTGCTTTCATCTTCTTTGGTTCCTCTTCAGTGTCGATATCCTTAGATTCTGCTTGAAGAATGAGTTGCCTACCTCTCTTCTTCATTGCAATTTGCTTCTTATCATATACTTTGAGTGTCGGTTCATTTTTGACTTGAATACTTCTTGTCACCTTTGTACCGGTGGTCATTGAAGGTGCTTGCTCAACTTTCTTCTTCTTCTTCTTTTCTTTGACAACATTGGGTTCAGTAGGTGCATTTCTTTCCTCATAAGTTCCTAGTCTTTTCTTCTTCTTATCCTTGGGAGATGCCAAAAGGTTGTTGGCATAACCGATTAATAAGTCATAGTTGACTTCATAATTCATTTCTTCTATCTCATCTTTGTTGGCATTATGTGAATCGACATGAGCCTTATGTAAACTGGCATGAAGACATAATGATATTGTATGTTGTCATTGATGTCAATATGAGACATGGCAAGAACCGGCACATGTGATAGGTGAAGAGAGAGGAACCAGCATATGTATGAACCAGTTTATATGCCAAAGTGAAGCAACACATTTGTTCAAAGTGAATTGGCATGTAGTTATGTGAATTGACACATGGAAGAATTGTATGGTTACCAGTTGGTAGGTAGCTTCCACTTCAGGGTTTCCAGTTGGAGAAACTCAAGTGACTCAATCGGTAATCTTCGTGTGATGAGTTAGCAGTATGATGGAGGACAGATCGTGTTGCCACATAAGCTCTATGCACGTGAAGGATCTTGCATGAAGAAGACTATTCCTATCCACCTCGGGAAAGTGTGAAGTCTGTCAAACGGTGATAATGCGTGATGGGTTATCAGCCACCATGAAAATGGTGGATAATGGACGATGGAGAATGTCTTGAGATCGATTCAAGATTGTTGCATTTAATGTAGTATGATTCAATGGTCAGGATCGAACCATTTGAATTGCTTAACCTAACAGGTTTAGGGTTTAGGGTTTTTGCTACCGACCTGTATGCTTCCTATAAGGTCGATGTTGGGTTTCTATCTGAGGTTGTTGGCAAAAGTTGTGAGTGTGTATCCAAGGAAAGTGATACTTGATTCTTGCCAGACCATAGGAGAGAAGAGATACTTGCAAAGTGAATGTGTAGAAGGAAAAGAGGAGCCTAAACAGATCTGCATTAGCATTGAGTGTTGTTAATAGATCATTGTAATACTTGTTGATATCTAACCACTTCAATAGTTGTAAAATCTCCTAACAGGGTACCCTTAACTGGCTTGATTCAAAATCCCTTAAATCGGGTGGTCTTAACCGGCTTGTTTCAAATCCCTTAACTGGGTAACTCGAGGCTAATGAGTTCTGAGAGGCTTAAGAAGCTTAGGAGATCCTTTCAGCTATTGAGTTCTTGAAATCCTCTAACAAGGTGACCCTACCGGGTTTAACCCTTAGCTAGGTGATCCCTAACAGGATCGGTTCCTACCATAACCTATTGTAATGTCCTTAACCGGACAAGGCTCCTAACAGAGCATACTTCTAAAGAGTTCAAAAAGTAGCTTGTGGGTATTCATCCCCACCGTGGTTTTTCCCAGTTGGGTTTCCACTTGAAAAATATGTGTGTCATGTGAAATGCTTTTGTCTTGTGATGCTTTGTCTTACCTGTTAAGCATATGAAGGTTCTATGTTTTATGCCTGTCTATAAAACACATTGAACTCACTATTGTGAAGATCTGATGGTTAAGTTTACTTATTTATGCATGAGAATATAATGATACTATGGTATTGAGCCAAGAGGAAAGCTTATTGAGTGACTAGTTCATGACTGGTTGAGCTATACTGGATGTTGCCGGTTGCACTCTATTTTACCGGTATCCCTGTTTGTTAGTCTTTTGGAGTATTTGCTGTCAAATCGGTTTTGGATGATATTGGTATTTGTACTGATTCACCCCCCCCTCTCAGTACTGGTTTGGTACTAATGGTTCATCATTGAGTTATCAATTGGTATCAGAGCTCTCCAGGTCCTCTGTGTTGTAAGCTTAACCGCTTGAGGAAAATATCCTAGCCAAATGATGAAGAGCGAAGGTCCAAAGTTCAACGGGGAAAACTTTGGTATATGGAAGGACATGATGAAGATATTCATCAAAAGAATGGGTGTTCAACACTAGAGTTATGTTGAAAATGTATATGTTGTTCCAACCGGTACTCTCACCGATGACCAAAAGAGAGAGATACAAGAAAATGGGCAAGTCATGGAAGCCCTCATCAGTGGTCTTTCTGACATTGAGTTTATTGATGTTCAGGACAAGGAAAATACCAAAGAGGTATGGGATGCTCTTGGAAATATCTATGGTGGTGATGAGCATGTAAAACAGGCTAAGGAAGAGAGCCTGAGAGGGAAGTTTGAAGACATGCGAATGGTTGAAGGAGAGACCATTCAGTAGTATGGAATAAGAATCAAAATAGTTGTTGGAGAAATAAAGAGTGTAGGTGGAAAAATAGAAGATTCTACTGTGGTAAGTAAAGTCCTGAGATCCCTGTTGCCGGTCTATGCAATAAGGGTTGTTGCTATTCAGGACCTGAGATCAATAGACAAGTCTAAGGCATCCTTGGACTCCATCATAGCCAAGTTGATAGCCTATGAGCTGAATAGCTTTGATGGTAGTGTTCAAAAGTTAGAATCAACTTTTAAAGCTTCTGCTATACCATCTAGAAAAGGAAAAGAGGCTAGCACTAGTGGGGAACCCAATTAGAATAGAGAAATGAAGGATGAAGAGTTTCTGATGGAATTTGAAGCTCTTATTGCTAGGAGGTTTTCAAAAGGGACTGGTAAATACAAAGGTAAGCTTCCTTTGAAATGTTTCTCTTATAACTAGATAGGACATATTGCTATGAACTATCCTATTAGTGACAACAAGGACAAACCGGAAAGGTTCAAGAAATTCAAAGGAGGAAATCAGAGAAATTATTTTGTGGCAGTTGATGAAGGTGTCATAGATGAGGAATCAGAAGATTAAGAGAATGAAGACATTGTGTTCGTTGCTATAAAGGAAGATGTGGCAGACAAGAAGGCTCTTGTCTCCCGGTTTGATGATTCCAATGAGTGGATCATTGACAGTGGCTGCTCTCACCATATGATCGGTGACCGTAGCAAGTTTCTATCCTTAGAAGAGTATGATGGTGGTGTGGTTTTCTTTGGCAATGATGCACCATGCATGGTCAAAGACAGAGGGTCCATCTCCTTGAATGGAAAGAGTAGTGCTTACAATGTGTATTGGGTTGATGGTCTCAGACACAACCTTCTAAGTGTTGCCCAGTTAAATGACAGTGGCCTCACTCTGCAATTCAAGAATGGAGTTTGTAGAATTAAAGGTGAAGATGGTAAATTGGTAGCCACTGGCATGCAGACTAAAGGTAACCTATTTCATCTAAATGCTAATATAAGTACATGTCTTATGGCTAAGCTTGATGATAGCTGGATATGGCATAGGAGATTCTGTCATGTGAACTTTGACAACATTGTGAAGGCTAGTAAGATCAAGGCAGTTAGAAGGTTGCCAGTGCTGAGAAAACTGGATAATACCTTGTGTAGAGAATGTCAATTGGGGAAAATGTCTTCCTCAACCTTTAAAGGTAAATCTTTCACTGCTAACAACTTTCTTGATCTTGTGCATACTGATTTATGTGGTCCTATGAAAACTAGAAGTGTGCAGGGTGATAGGTACTTCATGATTCTCACTGATGACTACTCAAGAATGATGTGGGTCACATTCTTGAAAGACAAGTCTGAAGCTTTTGGGAAATTCAAAGCTTTCAGAGCATTAGTGGAGAAGGAAAGCGGTAAAAGGATCAAGTGTCTCAGAACTGATCAAGGAGGGGAATTCACTTCCAGTGAATTCAATAAGTACTATGAAGAATTTGGCATCAAGAGACAGCTGTCTGCCCCCTGGACTCCATAGCAGAATGGCCTAGTAGAGAGGAATAACTGGACTGCGGTTTAAGCAGCTAGAACTATGTTGATCCAAGGAAAGGTTGCTCACACCTTTTGGAGAGAAGCAGTGAGCACTGCAGTCTACACTATGAACCGGGTACTCATCAAAAAGGGTAAGGACAAAACTCCTTATGAGTATTGGACCGGTAAGACACCTGTGGTTAACTACTTTAAGGTATTTGGTAGCAAATGTTACATCAAGAGGAGTGAACATCAGGGCAAATTTGAAGATAAAGGTGATGAAGGAATATTTCTAGGATATTCCACCAAGAGTAAAGCTTTCAAGTGCTACAACAATAGGACTCAGAGAATTATGGAAAGCATCAATGTAAGAGTTGATGAATCCTCTGAGAAAACTGAGGAAACCGGCAGTGAGCAAGTTGTAAATGAATCGATTGCAACCTTCTGGGAATTGGTTGTCAGTCAACCTAGTACCAGTAACAGTGTTCCTGAACTGGTGAATGCTGATACTAATGAAGATGAGGATAAAGAAGAAAAGAAAGAAGAACCAGTTAAGATCATTCCTTGGTATGCCAAGTTGAATCATGATCCTAAGCAGATCATAGGTGATAAGGATGCAGGAATCCTTACTAGAAGAAAGATCAGAGAAAATTCATGTATGATCTCTGAATTTGAGCCCAAGTCATTCAAAGAGGCTCATAAAGATGAAGACTGGATCAAGGCAATGGAAGAAGAACTTGACCAGATAGAGAAAAATGGTACATGGTCCTTGGTACCCAGACCAGAGCATAAAAATGTCATTGGCACCAAATGGGTGTTCAGAAATAAGTTGAATGAGGATGGTACAGTGATTAGGAATAAAGCCAGACTGGTATGCAAAGGATATGCTCAAGAAGAAGGTGAAGACTATGGGGAAACCTTTGCTCCTCTAGCCAGATTGGAAGGAGTTCGTATGCTTCTTGCATATGCAACTTTTAAGAAATTCAAGGTATATCAAATGGATGTAAAATCCACATTCCTAAATGGTGTACTTGAAGAGGAGGTGTATATTGAGCAACCAGATGGGTTTACCATATCTGAAGATAGTGACATGGTATGTAGGCTACATAAAGCATTATATGGTTTAAAGCAAGCACCTAGGGCATGGTATGAGTGCCTACATTCCCATCTTGTGAAGATTGGATTTGAGAGAACAAGTGAAGATAGCAATATCTACTTGAAGTCTGAAGAAGATCAGATCCTGATCTGTGAAGTTTTTGTTGATGACATTATCTTTGGAGGAGATGACAAGATGAGTCATGAGTTTGCTGATGAAATGAAGAAAGAGTTTGAGATGTCACTCATAGGGGAGATTAAGTTCTTCATTGGACTGCAGATCCAGCAGATGAATGATGGAATCTTCATCACTCAGTCCAAATATGTCAAAGAGATGTTGAAGACTTTTGGCATGGAAGATAGCAAACCGGTTGGTACACCAATGGTGACCGGTTGCAAATTGATAAAGGAGGATGATTCAGCACTGGTTGATGAGAAGGAATACCGGTCAATGATTGGTAAGTTGCATTATGTAGTGCATAGCAGATTGGATATTGCACATGTAGTTGGCATCATTGCAAGGTTCCAGAAGAGTCCAAGAGAATCTCACTTGAGTGCAGTCAAGCAGATTCTTAGTGATGCTCTACAAAAAGGATTAGAAAATCTATTTGATGGCAACACACACAAGAGCACAAGAAACAAACATTAGTGTTAGCAACAAAAGATTATCCTAAACAGGCATATCAAGAGAGATATTAAGCATGAAATAGAAAGCATATAAACATAGAATAAAATAGCTAATCAAGATGCTCATAGCTGCTCCTCCCTTGTTCCTCTCCTCTCCAAGTTCCAAATGAGTGTAGCTCTCAACTTTTAGCACTAGCCATGGATGCCATATGGAGATTCAAGATGGTTGAATATGATAAGAAAATTCTATGCAAGTGTAGATAGTGATGCTATGAGAAAGCTCTATGCTAATTCCAGTATAACAACAATACTCTAATGCTTTCTCCTTTGCTTGAGGAGAAGGGTTCTATTTATAGAAGAAATGGGGAAATGAAGGGTTAAGATTGAGCAATCTTAACAAGGGTTAGGATTGAAAGATATTCAATCCATGTGAGACTTTCAACCCAATCCCATGTTGATAAGTGTCACCATGAGGAGGCTTGAGAGGAGAGATAAGGAGCATTAAATGCTTGAGGGGACATGATGGTTACCCTAGTCAAAGAAATAAATGCTTTGAAGAGACACATGGGTTACATGAGGGTTAAGTTAGGGGTCAAAGTCCTTAACCATGGGTGCAAGTGGAATTAACCATTAATGGTCATGTAAGAGCCATAAGTGGTTTGGAAGACTTTAGAGGTTAATTTGTTGAACACACAAAGCATTAATTGCTTTTCAAAGACTTTGGAGTCTTTGAGAAGTGACTCCAATTTGCTTAGGAATGTGACAATATTTAGGGGATGGATTAGGTTAATGAGGAAGGGTTTAGAAGAATCTAGAAGGGGTTTAGGCATGCAAGTGGATTTTGTAGGAAAATGCAAGTGGGAGGAATTTTGGTATTTTCAATTAAAATAAAATCATTTATTTCAATTAAATGGTGTAATTTGCATTTGGATAAATATTCAAATAAATATTAATTTATTTAAATGAGAAAAAGGAAGATAAAGTATTAAAATGCTTGAAGACTTTGAGGAAAACCATTAAAGGCTTGAAGACTTTAAGGAAAACCATTAAAGTCTTAAGAAGACTTTAAGGGAAGCCATTAAGTTTGAAGACTTTAAGGGAAACCATTAAAGGCTTAAGAAGACTATAGAAGGAAGCCATCAAGTTTGAAGACTTTTAAAGCCATCAAGTTTGAAGACTTTAAGGGAAACCATTAAAGGTTTCAAGTGGGTAAGGATAAATAGGATTTTAAATAAATAATTTATTTAAAATAGTTGTGCAACTTGCTTTTGTAGGAAAATACAAGTGGGTGGAGGATAAAGGTGATTTAAATAAATAATTTATTTAAAATAATTGTGCAACTTGCATTTGTAGGAAAATGCAAGTGGGTGGAGGATAAAGGTGATTTAAATAAATGTTAATTTATTTAAATGTGAGAGATGGGATTTTGGGGGATTTAAATAAATATTTATTTATTTAAATGTGAGAGAATATTTAATTAAATAAATATGATTTATTTATTTAATTAATGGTCTGAATTTGGTTAAGTGAATTAAATCAAATAAATTGAATAATTTATTGAATTAATAGGAGAAGAGGGTTAAGATGAATTAATTAAATATTAATTTAATTAATTTTTAATTGATGGTTAAATAATCAAATAAATACTAAGTATTCATTTAATTAAGTGGACAGATTTATGTGACTACACTTAGGTATCTGAAGGGAACAATTGACTATGGATTGTGGTACCCATATAGCAATAATTTCAATATGAAAGTATTCACAAATGCTGATTGGGCCGATAATGTGGATGACCGAAAGAGCACAATTGGTGGTGCATTCTTTCTCAGTGGCAAACTGGTCTCATGGATGAGTAAAAAGCAGAGTTGCATCTCTCAATCTACAGCGAAAGCGGAGTATGTTGCAGCTCTCATGAACTGCACTCAGACAATTTGGATGAAGCATGTACTGGAAGGCTTCAAGATCCCTATATCTGAACCGGTAAGTATATTCTGTGATAACACAAGTGCTATCAATATATCAAAGAATCCGGTTTTACATTCTAGAACCAAGCATTTTGAGCTTAAGTATAATTTCTTAAGGGAAAAGGTTCAGAATAAAGAGATTGCACTGGAGCATGTGTCCAGTAAGGAGCAATTAGCAGACATATCCACCAAGCCTCTCCCAAAGACAACATTTGTGTATTTGAGAGGTGAATTAGGGGTATTACCCCTTCAGGAGGTGAACTAAAAGTGATTGTTCCACATTAGTCAGGTACTGAAAAGACAAATATTTTGTTGATTGGTGTGTTTATAGATGCTACTCCTCAGGGGGAGAAGCATGATGAAACAGTGATGATTGTACCTCCACTTTGGCATTGTTGTCAAAGGGGGAGAAGGAGTGAGAATGAAGCGAAAAGATATCTGCAGCAAATGGGGAGAAGATGTGAAGCAGAGAAGATATCTTTTGTATATTGCCATCAATTCCAAAGGGGGAGATTGTTGGCATTATGTGAACCGGCATGAGCCTTATGTAAACCGGCATGAAGACATAATGATATTGTATGTTGTCATTGATGTCAATACGAGACATGGTGAGAACCGACACATGTGATAGGTGAAGAGAGAGGAACCGACATATGTATGAACCGGTTTATATGCCAAAGTGAAGCGGCACATTTGTTCAAAGTGAACTAGCATGTAGTTATGTGAACCAGCACATGGAAGCATTGTATGGTTACTAGTTGGTAGGTAGCTTCCACTTCAGGGTTTCCGGTTGGAGCAACTCAAGTGACTCAATTGGTAATCTTCGTGTGATGAGTTAGCAGTATGATGGAGGATAGATCGTGTTGCCACGTAAGCTTTATGCACATGAAGGATCTTGCATGAAGAAGACTATTCCTATCCACCTCGGGAAAGTGCGAAGTCTGTCAAACAGTGATAATGTGTGATGGGTTATCAGCCACCATGAAAATGGTGGATAATGGATGATGGAGAATGTCTTGAGATCGATTCAAGATTGTTGCATTTTATGTAGTATGATTCAATGGTCAAGATCAAACCGTTTGAATTGCTTAACCTAACAGGTTTAGGGTTTAGGGTTTTTGCTACCGACCTATATACTTCCTATAAGGTCGATGTTGGGTTTCTATCTGAGGTTGTTGGCAAAAGTTGTGAGTGTATCCAAGGAAAGTGATACGTGATTCTTGCCAGACCATAGGAGAGAAGAGATATCTGCAAAGTGAATGTGTAGAAGGAAAATAGTAGCCTAAACGGATCTGCACTAGCATTAAGTGCTGTTAACAGATCATTGTAATACCTGTTGATCTCTAACCACTTCAATAGTTGTAAAATCCTCGAACAAGGTAGCCTTATTTGGCTTGATTCAAAATCCCTTAAATCGGGTGGTCTTAACCGGCTTGTTTCAAATCCCTTAACCGGGTAACTCAAGGCTAATGAGTTCTAAGAAGCTTGAGAAGCTTAGGAGATCCTTTCAGCTATTGAGTTCTTGAAATCCTCTAACAAGGTGACCCTACCGGGTTTAACCCTTAACTGGGTGATCCCTAACAGGATTGGTTCCTACCAGAACCTATTGTAGTGTCCTTAACCAGACAAGGCTCCTAATAGAGCAGACTTCTAAAGAGTTCAAAATGAAACTTGTGGGTATTCATCCCCACAGTGGTTTTTCCCAGTTGGGTTTCCACGTGAAAAATATGTGTGTCATGTGAAATGATTTTGTCTTGTGATGCTTTGTCTTACCTGTTAAGCATATGAAGGTTCTATGTTTTATGCCTGTCTATAACATTGAACTTACTATTGTGAAGATCTGATGGTTAAGTTTACTTATTTATGCATGAGAATATAATGATACTATGGTATTGAGCCAAGAGGAAAGCTTATTGAGTGACCGGTTCATGACTGGTTGAGCTATACTGGATGTTGCCGATTGCACTTTGTTTTACCGGTATCCCTGTTTGTTAGTCTTTTGGAGTATTTTCTATCAAATTGGTTTTGGATGATATTGGTGTTTGTACTGATTCACCCACCCCCCCCCCCCCCTCCTCTTAGTACTAGTTTGGTACTAGTGGTTCATCATTGAGTTATCAATCTTCCTTTGGTTCTACGACCTCCATAAGATAAAAGTCTATGGTAACTGTGAAACAGATGTGTTTTGCAAAGTGTTTTACCACATGTTCAAGTAGCCTCAACCTTATGCTCATCTTCTTTTGGAGCTCATTAAAATATCTGTTCACGGCAACACAAAATGTGTTCTTTATAGCCTTAATGTTGTTCTTGATTTGAGTTGTTACCGGTATGTCCTTTGACCATTGAATGTCACCAATTCCCGGTAGGAAGTTATGAAAATAGAAGAATAGACCAATCAATAGATGACCATATTTGAACCTTTGACTACTACCTTTCTTAATTGATTGTAGGTTCAACATCAATTGGCTCCTTATAGCCTTGCATAAGTCATAATCTGCATTCTCAACAATCATCTTGTAAGCTGCATGCACAACAACAAATGACACATTGTTCATCCTGCTGGAATAAAATATCTTACAACCAATGACCATAGTTGCATGTCTAACTTCTGGGTCTTTAATGTTGTTAACTAAAAACACACGACCATCAGAGGTGGTCTAAGTTAGTGCAATCATAGTCTCTTTTGAAATTTTCCTCAGGTTTGGAACTTCACCAGTTTACCAAAAACTAGTCACTGCAGGAATTGATTCCTTTGTAATTGTATGCGACTTATCAAGATACATATTTTATCCATGCACATGACTAAGAATTATCCTAACATGCCCTTCTTCAAAATTTTCAAGAAAATATGCTGCATTATGAAAACCCTTTTCATAAACCCTAATGAACTCGGCTTTGATTTTACCGCTTTTATCACATAAAGATTTGAGTTGAGAATAAATTGATAGTGATCCTAAATCCTCAATTTTATATCCAATATAACTGGATAAATCACCTTTGATCATAACACCATCAAGAACTTGAGACAATGCATTATATGAAACTATTTTGTCTGATTCCATAAACTCCACAGGTTCAGTAGTAATCATAAGTCTCTTTGTTTGCTTAGATGACAATGCCATTCTGGATAAACTCTATTTGAGAGAGATTAACCAAAGAATACCTTAATTCCTTCGCGTTTGCAAGGTTTTTGGTTGATCTCTTGATTGTACACCTATTTCATCTTCTCTAATCTTTGAATCCAATTCAGTCTTTCGATTTGCAACACAAATCTGTCTACAATCAACTAGCAATTCTCTTTTTTCACTCTGTAGGTGCTCAAGAACTCTTCTTCGAATGTGTTGGTGTAAATAATTATTCATCATGGATATTATTACACCTTACTTAAATTTAATTAGGAAATTCATTTCATAGTAGAGGATATGAGACACTTGGGTGTTTGTGCCACATTGGGATAGTGTGTGTAGTAGAATTTCCACCTTTTATGGTGTTGATCTTGTTACTACTCTATCATATCCACTTATTGTGGAGTTATAATTCCACCTTCGATGGGTGATCCACCTGATGTGGAATATTTTATTATATCTCCTACCTACCCTTGTTTCTTATTGAGCCACATGTCATGTTTGTAAAAACTGATAATAGTTCTCTCCTTAGATTTAGCTTTTTACCATTCAATTTTTCAACTTCTTCAGCGAATGCATCACTGTTGGTCTCACCTGAAGAACTATTATCAGATATCTCCAATAGTTGCTCAGTCATCTCTCTCCTTTTGACTTGTGAAGCTTTAAATTTTACCCTTAGGGTTTCAAGCTCTTCTATGGTAGCATCAAGCACTCTAGCCATCTCTAAATAACTCATATCCCCCATGGTGGCTTTAGAGTTTCCTTCTAAGTGATTAAGCCTTAAGGAAGTTTGGCTTTGATACCAATTGATAGATTTATAAAGCACTAAGAGGGGGGGTGAATCAATGACAACAAAAATAATACCACTCGAAACACTAACCAGTAAAGACAGTTAACTAACTTACTAAATACTATGTATGCAATCCAAAATGGTATTAAAGCATCTAGAATAAGTAAAACATCCACCATAACACAAGTGCTTATACGTGGAAAACCCAACTAGAAAAAACCATGGTGAGATGAGACTCACAAGTTAACTATCTACAGTAATAGGTAACTGACCGGTTAAGGTCTACAAAAGTGCACTAGTAGGAGCGAATATTGTTAAAGATCCCAAATTCCTGTTAGGAGTAACCTCGATAGAAGAATTCAAACCAGAATTAATGGATCACCTGGTTAGAGGATTTGTACAATGAAGCTTGTTAGAGCTTACTCGGTTAGGGGATTTAACTGTTGTAGTAATTAGAAAACAACAGGTGGTGTGATCTAGAAGTAGCACATCTTTCTTAAATAGATCCTCTTCTGCTCACTCAAAACTGTATCACCGACATACACTACAACACCTTCAGTAAATCACAACAACTTAACACTTCTATCTTGTATCATAAAAATAGTTCATCATAATGTCATTATATAGACATTACATATCATGTCGACTCAGGAACTTCATGACAATTTCCTAGGTGTAGTGTATCTAGACAATCTAGCATAACTCATCACAGATTGCCGCCAAATTTGTCGGTTAGGGATAACTCATCACGACCAATGATAACTCATCACATAATCAGTGAAATCGGTTGGAACACCGATACTGGTTAAGAGTTAACCTCTTCCAACTCATAGACTGATTGTCCTCCAATTGCTTCCTTGTTGATCTTCGTTGAATCTCCAAGATGGTGTCATGACAGTCCTACATATATCGGTTGTCTAAATATACTGGTTAGACACCCTCAAAATTATTTGAACTTCTGTATACATATAATATCAGTTTTACAATACAAAGACTTAGGAGTAATACTGGTTTGTCTTAACTAAGATGACTAAGACAATGTGAACATATGTGTGTGTATACATGTGCCATCAATGACAACACATGAAGTCATCCATTACAATCATTATCAAACCAAAAAATAGATGGTTAAGTTACTCTAATTTGGTTAAGGGTTATAGAAGGTTGTGGGAATGAATCATTGTGTTATTGCATAAAAAACCATTAAAAGTATTCATCCATTAAATTTTCCATAAATATCTCAACAGGGAACACAACATGATGCAAATATTTGTAATGTAAAAGTATAAATGAAATTAAGCATTAGGTCATATCATTATTAGGTATAACATCACCTTAAATAATCACAAAAGGAAGTATTATCATTTTTAGACACATGATTATCATTTATTAGAGGAGAGTAATTACTATGAATTAATTATATAATGGCATTAAAATAAAAAACATAATGAATTAATTATGTAACTATATAAGTCAAATAAAATTCTATCAAGAAATCAATATCAAATATATAATATATATATTAATCGCATACCTCATACATTTCAATCATGTCATTGATCTTCTTCTTCATTCAACTCTTTGTCTGTATCATCCGATCCAGAATCAACATTGTAAGGATTGGTCATCATCATCATCATCATCATCATCATCATCATCATCATCATCATCATCATCTTCATGAACATTCTCCTACATCATTATGATCTTTCTCCTCTTCTTTGAGATCTTCACCAGGCACATCATCAACTAATTTTTGGTCCTAATTATCATCTACATCATCTTCTAGTTCTTCGATATCTTCTTCTTCCATCACATTATACTTTACTGACCTTCCTCTAGGACCATGTCTAACAACAAATGACCAGCCCGGTTTATGTGGAACCTCTGACTAAAATACCCGCTCACATTGGCTTGGAAGAACATAGGGATCATTTCTAGCTCACTCAAATGACCTTGTATTAACCATTGTAAATCTATTATCATTTTGAATAACAATTCTGTCAGGATCATTTTCATTCAATCGTAGCCTATACCATTGGACGATGAACATAACTAATTTGAAGGACCTAAAGTCACACTCAAGTATATCATCCAAAATCCCATAGTATCAATTTTATGAGACTTGAGGATGTATGCCACTTCTAGATGAAATATTAGCCACTTGAAAGACTGCAGTTGTCCCAGAATCACAAGTTTTCTTCATGTCATCCAACTTTTTGATGCGAAATTTATGACCATTACACCACATAGCCTTGTGGTGTTTCACCTACAATATGTCAAACATGTAAAAATTATTGCATCGCCAGTTGATAAACATATTTATTCTTGGTCGAATGTATGCAAAAAATAACATATATATATACATCAATAAAATTGAAAAAAAATTAAAAAATATGGGTGATTAATATATTTATATGTACCTGTTTATCTCTTAAACCATATGCTAAATCAATTTCCCTTGGTGTGACATTGGAATCTCCACTATGATGAGCTTCTTTAAGCAATGAAGCCACACCTTCCTATGTTAATGCACGACCAAATTATTGACATCGTTCAATCCATACCGTCATCCAATCAAGATTGTTTGCAACATACAAATGTAGTGCATCTCACTCTCGACCAACTGTATAAAAAATAAATAGAAATTTAGAATTGATGTAGATTGAAGATTAAGAATTAATTCACTGCAATATATATAAAAACCAAATGTAAAATGTATTCAAATTAATGTCCATGCACATCTTATAATTACCTCTCACTTTCCTCAATATACCTTTCCCCATCAGGTACTCCCCTTCAAATTTGTTATTGGAGTTGGGATCCCAAGTGTGATCTACATGGATCTTTGCTGCGATCATAGGAAGATATTTAGTAATGTACACCATAGTATGGTATACCATATATCCCTCCACCATAGAACCCTCAGGATGTTCTCTTTGTTGAACCAAAGACTTCAAAAATTTCTAGTGCCTCTCAACCATCCACATTGAACTTGTGTGTACAGGTCCACACAATTCAGTCTCCTCAACTTGGTGTATGAGGTAGTGTTCTTGTGGATTGAAAAATGTCGAAGGCAAACACTTTTGCATTTCACACATTAGACGAGGAATTTTTCTCTTCCAATAATTTATATCTTCTTTATGGATTTGTTTTGATGAAAACCATCTACAAGTGATTCAAGAAACAAATATATTAGTGAGACTTAACAAAATAATATACAATATATTACATAACAAGTAAAACAAATGGCAAATATAACATCTATACAACAAATTGAACAAATATCACTATTTACCTCATGTATTTTCCAAGGTCATATATAAATTTCTTGACATTGTTGTCAAAGTGATCTGAGAGAGATAAAGGTAGAACGCACTACAACAATTACACAATGATCTTTTCATTGTTTTTCCAAAATTAGTAAACATAATACAATGAAAAGTACATACAATATAAAAATATATAGTAAATATACAAGACCATTAATTACCTTAATGATGTTGGTATTTTGGATATGTTGATATGGTTTTGTCATTGATGTCAACACTTGTCAACATCTGTCAACACTTATCAGCACTTGGAGATCTTTGGTTATGTTCATCGACAAGTCAGTGACTTATGCACAGTCATTGATATTTGGTTCACTGGAAGGATATATTGTTCACCAACACTTGGGATGACTTGGAGATTACCTGGTTATGTCCAAGACATTGTTTGGACACTTGGCTTTGGTGATTTGTTCATTGGTTTGATCAGGTTTGTATATTTGCTGTTACCGGCAAATAGGTCTAGCTTATGCACCGACAAGCATATCTATTCCAGATCAGCATGAGACATCATGAAGATGATTTGTTATTATTGTAAATGCATTTAGCTGACATCATGCATCACATATTGAATTATTTGTAATTGAATTTATTGTAATATCTCTTAGGAGGCCGACCTACTCATTTGGTCTTACGTTATGGTATAAATGTAAGATCTCATTTGTGAGATTGATATAAAATAGGACAGGATTGAAAAAAGGATTGTATTAAGGTTTATGCGAATATAAGTAGAGCTATACACACAGACATCATTCAAGATTGAAGGAAGGTTTGAAGAAGGCATATCAGAGCTTAACCGGTATTGAATCTAGCATGTAGAGATTCTATTCTGAGCAGTACATTATCATTGGATTTAACCATCCAATTGTAATCAGTGTGACTCCCATTTTGCGATTGAGTAGTGCGCTCTAGGCAACTGGCCTTTTTGCATTTGCAGTCTCCATATTGTACACACATACTATCTGTAGTAGTATCATCTAATTGTGGGTAAGGAATCCCAACGTGGTTTTCCCCTTACAGGGTTTCCACGTACAAATATTGGTGTTATGTGTTGTGGATGTTATTGTCTTTATGTTTCATTCATTAATCTTTACCAGTACCACAATTAACAGATAAAACTGTCTACTGACATAAAGTTTGGTTGACCGGTATTAAGCATTAAGTTTGGTTAAGTTAGTTTTGGTTTATATTTATTGGACAACTGATTCACCCCCTCCTCTTAGTTGTCTCCAGGACCTAACAATTGGTATTAGAGCATAGTCCTCTTTTTGCAGAAGTTTAACAGCTTGAGGAGATCCAATGTCTACTAACTATTTCAGGAAGGACAATCCTAAACTTGATGGAACTAACTATAGCATATGGAAGATTAGGATGAAGACACATTTGAATTGCATTGGAAAGGACATATGAGAAGTTACAAAGAATGGTTATGTTGCTCCTACTCAAGGTCAACCTAATCCACCAACTTTGGCTAAAGATGAGGAAAATGATTGCAAAGCAAGACAAGCACTTTTGAGCGCATTATCAAATCAACAAATCATGGGATTATCAGATAGATCTACTGCTAAATCTATTTGGGACAAATTGGAAACATTGAATGAAAGAGATTCCACAATCAAAATTGCAAAACTTGAATGCTTCCGGGTCAGGTATGAAAATCTGAAAATGGAAGAAGATGAAAGGATTTCTTCTTTTATGGAAAGAGTAAATGAAATTTTTTTGGGTATACAATGTTGTGGAGGAACCTTAAGTGAAGATGAAATTGTTTTTAAAATTTTAAAAGCATTGCCACCGGCATATAAAATGAAAGTAACTGCTATAAATGAATTGAGAACAATGCCTAATACATTAGTATCTAGAGACACTTTGGTTGGAAAACTTTTAGCTTTTGAACTTGAAGAATTTGGTCTTGTTGCTACTATAAAGATAGATTTAGCTTTTAAGACATCAACATCATCTGAATCATCATCATCATCATCATTTGATAAATTTGATTGGAAAGCCTTTTATGTAAGAGAAATTGAAGAAAGCAGGAAGGAGAATGAATAATTGGAAGAACTTGAAGCACTATTTGCAAGAAAAATGCCTAAAGGTCCAATTGGAAGTAAGTATGAAGGTAAAACACCCTTTAAATGTTTTAACTACAATAAAGTTGGTCATATGGCATCTAGGTGTCCTGATAGACATGCAAGATTGAAAGAAGCTAAAAGGACATATAAGCCTAACCCTGAATATCAGAGATACAGATTTAAGAAGAATAGAGACAAATCATGTTACTATGCTGATGAAGGAGTTACTGATGATTCTGATGAGGAACCGATAGACAATGGATGGGATTTTGTTGCTATAATAGAAGATCAACCGACACCTACTATTCAACCAGTAGAGAAGGCCCTGATAGGTAAAATTGAAGACAAGGATGAATGGATCATTGATTCAAGATGTTCACATCATATGACTGGTGATAGAAGTAAATTCTTAACCTTTCAAGAATACAATGGAGGTCTAGTGAGATTTGGAGATGATAAAGCTTGTTTGATCAAAGAAAAATGGATTATATCTTTTGATGGTAAGCACAATACTGATAATGTTTACTATGTTTAAGGTTTGAAGCATAATATTTTGAGTGTTGGTCAATTAGTTGGAAAAGGTTTTCAGTTACAATTCAAGAATAGTAAATGCAAGATCATGAATGGAATTGGTTTGGAAATTGCAACCGGTAATCAGACCAGAGGTAATATTTTTCATTTGAATAATAGTGAAAAGACATGCTTGATTGCACATATTGATGAAAGTTGGTTATGACATAAGAGACTTTGTCATGCAAATTTTGATTGCATTGTGAAAATCAATACAATTAAGGCAATAAGGGATTTACCTAGGATTGTTAAACCTCACAATTCGGTATATAAAGAATGTCAAATTAGAAAGAAAGTTAGAACATCTTTTAAGAGTATTCCAGAGAAATCCAATAATCTTCTTGACTTAATTCATACTTATATATGTGGTCTAGCAAGAACTAGAAGCTTACAAGGAGATAGGTATTTAATGCTAATCATTGATGACTATTCTAGAATGTTTTGGTTACTTTTCACAGGGAGAAATCAAAAGCTTTTGGGAAATTAAAACTATTCAAGGTAATGGTAGAGAATGAAATCGGTAAGAAAATCAAATGCTTGAGATTATATCAAGGAGGTTAATTCACATCTAAGGAATTTAATACATTCTGTGAAGTGAATGAGATTAGAAGACAGTTATCAGCACCCCAGACACCCAAGTAGAATGGAGTTGTAGAAAGAAAGAACATAACTATCTTGGATGCAGCTAGAAGCATGATATCAGAAGAAAACCTACCTCATGTATATTGGAGAGAAGCAGTGAATACAATAGTCTATATATTCAACAGAGTTCACATCAAAGTTGAAACCGGTAAGACCCCTCATGAACTATGGTTTGGTAATACTCCTACTCTTAAATATTTCAGAATATTTGGTGAATGAGATCAGAAGATAGTTATCAGCACCCCGGACACCCGAGTAGAATGGAGTTGTGGAAAGAAAGAACATAACTATCTTGGATGCAGCTAGAAGCATGATATCAGAAGGAAACCTACCTCATGTATATTGGAGAGAAGCAGTGAATACAACATTCTATATATTCAATAGAGTTCACATCAAAGGTGAAACCGGTAAGACCCCTCATGAACTATGGTTTGGTAATACTCCTACTCTTAAATATTTCAGAATATTTGGAAGTAAATGCTACATTAGAAGAGATGAGTAAATTAGCAAATTTGATCCTAGAAGTGATGAAGGAATATTTCTTGGTTATTCATCTAAGAGAAAGGCATATAGATATTTTAATAAGAGATTACAGAAAATTGTTGAAAGTGCAAATGTGAAGATTGATGAATTGTTTAGAGGAAATTGAAAGTTCATGGACTTTGAACCGGCAATAGAGATAATATCAAATGAACCTACAATGAGTACACCGGTACAAAATGTTGATCTAGTTACACTGGGATCATTTGAAAATTCAACAGTGACTGAGGAACAACAACAAGTAAAAACACCCCAGTATGTAAGATTGAACCACTCTTAAGATCAGATAATTGGGAACAAGTATCAAGGTGTTATGACTAGAGGAAGAATGAAAAATGAAGTGGTATGTCTTATATCTCAAATTTAACCAACATCAATTATTGAGGCATGTGAAGATAAACAATGGATTAAAGCTATGGAAGATGAATTGGAACAAATTGAAAAGAATAACACATGGACATTAGTTCCTTGGCCTAAATGGGTATTCAGAAATAAACTTAATGAAGATGGTAAGGTAATAAAAAATAAAGCAAGATTAGTGTGTAAGGGATATTCTCAGAAAAAAGGAGTTGATTATAATGAAACCTTTGCACCGGTAGCTAGAATTGAGGCAGTCAAATTATTCTTGGCCTTTGCAGCACACAAGAACTATAAAGTATATCAAAAAGATGTTAAATGTGCATTTTGAATGGTGATCTTGAAGAAGAAGTTTACATTGAACAACTTGATGGATTTTCATTAACAAATAACAAGGATATGGTTTGTAGGTTAAGGAAAGCTTTGTATGGACTGAAGAAAGCTCCTAGAGCTTGGTATGTTAGATTGGACAAATATCTTTTGAAGATTGGTTACACTAAAGGTAATGTTGACAATAATCTATATTACAAAGTGACTAATGACATCTTGGTTATAGAAGTTTTTGTTGATGATATAATATTTGGAGGAGAAGATGGATTGTGTAAAGACTTTTCTAAAAAGATGCACGAAGAATTTGAAATGTCTATGATTGGAGAGATAAAATTCTTTTTAGGATTGCAGATTTCATAGACTAATAAAGGTATATTCTTAAATCAATCTAAGTACTTGAAGGAATTACTTAAGAAATTTGGCATGGAAATTTCTAAACCGGTAAGCACACCTATGACTACAACTGACAAACTATCATTGAAGGATGAATCAACACCTGTTAATCCGACTAGATACAGGTCTATGATAGGAGGTTTACTGTATTTAACACAAACAAGACCTAATATTATGAATACAGTATGTATTGTTTGAAGATTTTAGAGTAATCCTAAAGAAAATCATGAATCAACAGTGAAAAGGATTTTCTAGTATATACAAGGCACTACAAATCTTGGATTATGGTATCCTAGAGATGAAAAATTTGATTTATGTGCATACATAGATGCAAATTGGGAAGGAGATGTAGATGATAGAAAAAGTACCACCGATGGAGCATTTTTTCTTGGAAGCAGATTAATTTCTTGGTTGAGCAAGAAACAAAGTTGCACATCTTTATCAATAGCAAAATCAGAATATGTTGCAGCAACAACTAACTGTACACAAGTATTATGGATAAAGCAAATATTGAAGGATATAAAGGTAAAATGCAAGGAACCTATAACTATTTACTGAGATAATATGGCAGCAATTGAAATATCTAAGAACCCGATATTTCACTCAAAGACTAAACATGTTTCTATCAAATTCAATTTTCTTAAAGAGAATGTTGAAGCAAAAGAAGTGACAATGGTTTATATGAATAGTAAAGAGTAGATTGTAGATATTTTTACTAAGACTTTGCCTAAGGAGACTTTTGAATATCTCAAAGAGCAGCTTGGGGTTATACCCCCACCGATAGAGACTTAGACAGTTGATGATTGTCATCAACCGACAAAATTAACAGAGAAATCTTTTACTCCGACTTTGATGAGGAGAGCTACTTCTTAGGGGGAGTAGTTGGTATTTTGTAATCAGTTGGTATTTTGTATGAACTATTTTGAAACTGGATTTTGTATTGATTGGGAATTTTATGTGAAAGGGGGAGAGATTGTTATGGAGAAACACATTATCCTTTGAGGGTGAGATTTTTATTTTGGGGAAATTGATGGTTTGAGATCGTTAATGATCTCTTTTGGAGATTCTTGGTTTTTGGCATTTCTATTTTTTGGCACTTTGATGGTTTTTCCATCTTGTGTTGCCATCAATGCCAAAGGGGGAGATTATTGGTATTTTGGATATGTTGATATGGTTTCATCATTGATGTCAACACTTGTCAACATCTATCAAGACTCATCAACACTTGGAGATCTTTGGTTATGTTCACCGAAAAGTCAGTGACTTATGCATAGTCACCGGTATTTGGTTCACCGATAGGATATATTGTTCACCGGTACTTGGAATGACTTGGAGATTACTTGGTTATGTCCAAGAAATTATTTGGACACTTGGCTTTGGTGATTTGTTCATTGGTTTGATCGGGTTTGCATATTTGTTGTTACCGACAAATAGGTCCAGCTTATGCACCGACAAGCATATCTATTCCAAATCAGCACGACACGTCATGAAGATGATTTGTTATTATTGTAAATGCATTGAGCCAACATCATGCATCACATATTGATTCATTTGTAATTGAATTTATTGTAATATATCTTAGTGGGCCAACCTACTCATTTGGTCTTAGGTTATGGTATAAATGTAAGATCTCATTTGTGAGATTGATATAATATGATAGGATTGGAAAAAGTATTGTATTAAGGTTTATGAAAATATAAGCAAAGCTATACACATAGACATCATTCAAGATTGAAGGAAGGTTTGAAGAAGGCATATCAGAGCTTAACTAGTACTGAATCCAACATATAAAGATTCTATTCTGAGCAGTACATTATCATTGGATTTAACCATCCAATTGTAGTTAGTGTGACTCCCATTTTGTGATTGAGCAGTAAGCTCTAGACAGATGGCCTTTCTGCATGTGTAGACTCCATATTGTACACACATACTATCTATATTAGTATCATCTGATTGTCGGTAAGGCTTCCCACCATGGTTTTCCCCTTACACAGTTTCCATGTACAAATATTGGTGTTATGTGTTGTGGATGTTATTACCTTTCTATTTCATGCATTAATCTTTACCGGTACTGCAATTAATTGATAAAACTATCTATCAGCATAAAGTTTGGTTTATTGGTATTAAGAATTAAGTTTGGTAAATTCAATTTTGGTTTATATTTATTAGACAACTGATTCACCCCCCCTCTTAGCTATCTTCGAGATCTAACAATTGGTATCATAGAATAGTCCTCTTTTTGCAAAAGTTTAACAACTTGAGGTGATCCAATGGTTACTAACTATTTCATGAAGGACAGTCCTAAACTTGATGGAACTAACTATGGCATATGGAAGATCAGGATGAAGACACATTTGAATTGCATTGGAAATGACATATGGGAAGTTACAAAGAATAGTTATGTTGCTCCTACTCAAGGTCAACCTAATCCACCAACTTTGGCTAAAGATGAGGAAAATGATTGCAAAGCAAGAGAAGCACTTTTGAGCACATTATCAGATCAAAAAATCATGGGATTATCAGATAGATCTACTGCTAAATCTATTTGGGACAAATTGGAAACATTTAATGAAGGAGATTCAAAAGTCAAAATTGCAAAACTTGAATGCTTCCGGGTCAGGTATGAAAATCTGAAAATGGAAGAAGATGAAAGGATTTCTGCTTTTATGGAAAGAGTAAATGAAATTGTTTTGGGTATACAATGTTTGTGGATAAACCTTAAGTGAAGATGAAATTGTTTCTAAAATTTTAAGAGCATTGCCACCGGCATATAAAATAAAAGTAACTGCTATAAATGAATTCAACACAATGCCTAATACATCAGTATCTAGAGACACTTTGGTTGGAAAACTTTCAGCTTTTGAACTTGAGGAATTTGGTCTTGTTGCTACTATAAAGACAGATTTAGTTTTTAAGGCATCAACATCATCATCATCATCATCATCATCATTTTGATAAATCTGATTGGAAATCCTTTTATGCAAGAGAATTTGAAGAAAGTAGGAAGGAGAATGAATAATTGGAAGAACTTGAAGCACTATTTGCAAGAAAAATGCCTAAAGGTCCAATTGGAAGTAAGTATGAAGATAAAGCACCCTTTAAATGTTTTAACTACAATAAAGTTGGTCGTATGGCATCTAGGTGTCTTGATAGACATGCAAGATTGAAAGAAGAAGCTAAAAGGACATATAAACCTAACCCTAAATATCAGAGATACAGATTTAAGAAGAATAGAGACAAATCATGTTACTATGCTGATGAAGGAGTTATTGATGATTCTAATGAGGAACCGATAGACAATGGATGGGCTTTTGTTTCTATAACAGAAGATCAACTGAGACCTACTGTTCAATCGATAGAGCAGGCCCTGACAGCTAAAATTGAAGATAATGATGAATGGATCATTGATTTAGGATGTTCACATCATATAAGTGGTGATAAAATTAAATTCTTAACCTTTCAGGAATACAATGGAGGTATAGTGAGATTTGGAGATGATAAAGCTTGTTTGATCAAAGGAAAAGGGAGTATATCTTTTGATGTAAAGCACAATAATGATAATGTTTACTATGTTGAAGCATAATATTTTGAGTGTTGGTCAATTAGTTGAAAAAGGTTGTCAGTTACAATTCAAGAATGGTAAATGCAAGATCATGAATGGAACTGGTTTGGAAATTGCAACCAGTAATCAAACCAGAGGTAATATTTTTTATTTGAATAACAGTGAAAAGAAATGCTTGATTACACATATTGATGAAAGTTGGATATGACATAAGAGACTTTGTCATGTAAATTTTGATTGCATTGTAAAAATCAGTACAACTAAGGCAGTAAGGGATTTATCTAGGATTGTTAAACCTCACAATCCGATATGTAAGGAATGTCAAATTGGAAAACAAGTTAGAAAATCTTTTAAGAGTATTCCAGAGAAATCCAATAATGTTCTTGGCTTAATTCATATTGATTTATGTGGTCCAGCAAGAACTTGAAGCTTACAATCTAGTCATAGGACTTGTCTTGTCCTTCTGCTGGGCTCTATACTATGTTTCTCAAATAGGTCTTCAAGCTTCTATGCTTGGTAAATATTGTGTAGCATCCCTATGCTTACACTTGCCTACATCAATTTTTTATCAATAGTTCCTTATTTATAAACAATTTGCCAACCGCTTAAATCTCCTTGATCACATATCCCATGATCAATCATAGCCATTAGATCTTCAAACTCGACTAGGTTCAATGTATCCTTTGATCTAAAAATGTTTTACCCCACCTTGGAACTTGCATCCATTTCTTGGAACTTGTGCTAGGGTATTGCGGTTTAATCTGAGCTGTAGATCTTCCTGCCAATCTTCCTTTGCCATAGATTCTTTAACAAACTTCATGCACAACATACCAATCATTTAATCAGTTCCAGCTCATCAGCTTCCTTCATTAAATAATGCTTTTATTCATTCAATGCATTCTGTTATTACTCGGTTGCAACTCAGTAAATATTAAACTTCACTCGGTAGACATTCCGCCTTCATTAACTGATAGCGATAACCTTAGGGTTTACCGACTAGGTTCCTTAGGGTTTACCGACTAGGTTCTTTGCTCGTTAACGTAGTATAGTATTAACCTTACAATCAACAACATATGTAGGATATCAAAACAATCTAAACATCATGATCTCATCATTGTCTAACTCAGTAATAGTTGCCCATTGAATAACTTATTCCTCCCCTTACTCATCACATTCTTTCTGTGTCTTTTATCGACATCTTAAATCTCTTCAAAACATACTTCTTAAGATATGGCAACATCATACTGAATTAGAAAATTAATTTCTTGACATCAATGACAAAATAATAATATTAAGACAGTAAACATCCTTAATTAGTTATATCCATAATCATCAACAACCTTCTCAATATCCTTATTGAAATGCCGACAATCTCCCTTTGGCTGTTATAATGCCAACAATCTCCCCCTTTGGCATTGATGGCAAAACCAATTGATTTGACCTAATGGTTCAGATTCGGATTGCTGTGATTGATTGCTCAGATTGCTGAAATGCTCTCCTCCTATCATCAATCTTCTCCCCCATACATTAGTCTTCTCCCCCTTTGACAACAATGCCAAAAAGAAAACTAAAACATAATTTCTTCCACTGAGAAGTGAATTCCTTGTTGTTGTGTGTCAACTTAGTCTCGGTCAGAGCATTATGAATTCAATTCCTGTTCCCTGTTATTGTTTCCTGCACACCTTTAGAAAGCCTCCTAAAGTGTGTAAATAAGCATCAACTCCTAAAAGATATTCTGTAGAGTCATCAAATTGATGCTTTCACCGAACTCGGTCAGTGAATGGAAGATAGGGGTAGGACCCCTAACTTGCTTCTGAGATACTCAAAAGTGTCCCTTGGCAGTGGCTTGGTGAAGATATTTTCTATTTGTTCGTTTGTGCTAATATACTCGAAGACCACTTTCTTCTCTTGAACTTCTTCTCTAAGATAATGATATTTGATAGAGATGTGCTTTGTCTTAGAGTGCATAACAAGATTCTTTGAAATATTTATGGCACTAGTATTGTCACAGAATATAGTTACTGGCTCGGTAACTTACTCATTTATGCCTTCCAATAGTTGTTTGATCCATGCTATATTGGTACAATTCAATGCTACAACAACATATTCAGCTTCTGCTGTTGACTGTGAAACACATCCTTGTTTCTTGCTAAGCCAACTTACTAGTCTTTCTCCTAAAAAGAAAGCTCCTCCACTTGTGCTTTTCCTGTCATCAATGTTGCCTGCCCAATCAGCATCAGTATAAACTTTTAAATCAAAATCATTTCCTTTCTGATATACTAAGCCATAATCTTCAGTTCCTTTCAGGTATCTGAAAATTCTCTTGATTGCTATCATGTGTGTTTCCTTGGGATCTGCAGAAAATCTTGCAACTATACCTACTGCATGTGTTATGTCTGGTCTGCTGTGAACAACATATTGCAACTTTCCAATCATAGATCGATAAAGTGTCTCATCAACAGATGTAGATTCATCATTCTTTGATAATTTACAGTTGGTGGTCATAGGAGTACTTACTGGTTTTGAATCCTCCATTCCAAATTTCTTCAAGATTTCCTTTATGTACTTGGATTGAGTAATGAAAATCTCATTTTTCATTTGCAGTATCTGTAAACTTATAAAATACTTTATCTCACCGATTAGTGACATCTCAAATTCTTTGCTCATTTCATTTCCAAAGTTCTTGCATAAAGAATCATTCCCACAAAATATAATGTCATCAACAAATATGGCTGAGATTAGTATTCCATTGTCTTCATCATTCTTCATGCACATATTGCTATTTTCACTAGTTCTTATAAAACCAATTTTGATCAAATAATAGTGCAATCTCTCATACCATGCTCTAGGTGCTTGTTTCAAACCATATAATGCCTTGTTCAATTTACATACCTGATCATTATTATTTCCTTCAACAAATCCTTCAGGTTGTTCAATAAAAACTTCTTCTAATATACCATTCAGAAATGCAGATTTGACATCCATTTGATATACCTTGAAATTCTTGTAAGAATCATATTCCAACAATGTTCTTACTCCTTCAAGTCTTTCTACAGGTGAAAAAGTCTCACCATAATCAATTCCTTCTTCTTGAGTGTAACCTTTGCAAACTAGTCTTGCTTTATTTCTAATGACCTCACCTTTTTCATTCAGCTTGTTTCTAAAAATCCACTTTATACCGATTACATTTTTGTCCTTTGGTCTTGGGACTAGTGTCCATGTGTCATTCTTCTTGATTTAATCAATCTCTTCTGTCATAGCATTTATCCAATCTTCACTGTTAAATGCCTCTTTCACTATTCTTGGTTCAAATTCAGATATCAACCATGTGTTTTGTCTTAGTTTGTTCCTTGTCATCACTGGATCATTCTTATCTCCTATAATTTGACTTGATGCATGATTCCTTCTGACATACTTGGCTAATATAGGCTCGGTAGGCTCTGTATGATCTTCTTCATCACTCGGTAATTAAATATTCTCTTCATTTCCTTCAACAGTCTTCTTGGTAGGACTTCTCGATTGAACATAGACAAATTCATCATAATCTTCTGGTTCTTTGGAATTTCCTTCATCATTTCTTTCTGTAAATTCATCAATTTTCACATTTGCACTTTCTACTATTTTGTTAGATGATTTGATCAGACATTTAAATGCTTTGCTTCTAGAAGAATAACCTAGAAATGTTCCTTCTTCACTTTTCTGATCAAACTTGCCATTTCTATCATCTTTGTGAACATAGCATCTACTCCCAAAGATTTTAAAATAACTAACATTAGGTTTCTTGTCATACTAGATTTTATATGGTGTCTTCAAAGTTCCTTTCTTTAGTTGTACTCGGTTCAGGGTGTAAACTGCTATGCTTATTGCTTCTCTCCAAAATGTTTGTGACACTTTCTTTTCAATCATCAGGGTTCTGGCACAATCCACAATAGATCTATTTCTTTTCTCAACATTTCCATTTTGTTGTGGAGTTCTCGATGCAGAGACTTGTCTTTTTATACCACGATCATTGCAGAATAAGTTAAACTCATCAGAGGTGAACTCTCCTCCTCTATCAAATCTAAGACATTTCAGTTGTCTTCCTGTTTCATTTTCAACTCTTGCCTTGTACCATTTAAACATTTGAAAAGCTTCTGATTTTTCTTTTAAAAACATTACTGACATCATCCACAAATAATATGAAATATTTATCACCATAATAACTCTAAACTTTTATAGGACCACAAAGATCAGTGTGCACAAGATCTAAAATTCCCTTAGAAGTGTAGGACTTACTTGTAAAGCTTGATCTTGTCATCTTACCTATCTGGCATCCTCGACACATAGCATTCTCAGGTTTTTCAAGACTCGATAGACCTCTTACTCGGTGCTTCTTACTTATTTTGATCAGATTATTAAAATTTACATGACAAAACCTTTTATGCCATAACCAAGTATCATCTATCTTTGCATATAGACACTTATTTTGGGTTGAGTCAAGGTGAAATGTGTTACCTTTTGTTTGTGTCCCAGTAGCAGCTAACTTTCCATTCTTGTCATAAACTTTGACAATAACTTTCTGAAATTCTATTCGGTAACCTGTGTTGTTTAGCTGTACTACACTCAACAAATTGTATTTCAAACCTTCAACCCAATAAACATCATTGCATTTTGCATTGTCAATAAGTGTTATAGATCCTTTACCTCTTATTGGAAATGGTGCATCATTACCAAATCTTACATAGCCTCCATCATAATCTTCTAATATAACAAACTTGTGTTTATCACCTGTCATGTGATGTGAGCATCCACTATCTATGATCCAAGAATCAGTTTTACTTATTTGAGATAGTAGGGATTTTTCTTCATACCTTTCTTCATTTGATCCATCTTTGATAGCTACATAAACATCTTCCTATGTATCAGTTTCATCTGATTTGTCATCATTAGATTCCTCATCAACTATTAGACATGTCTTTTTATCTCTTCTCCTGAAGTCTCGGTGTCCTCTATAATGATTATCTTTCTGTCTGTCATCTCAATAATCTCTCTTTTCACTTGATTTTCTGTCAGGACAGTTTGAGGCCATATGTCCTATCTTATCACAATTGAAACATTTCAAAGGTAGTTTTCCTTTATACTTACCTTTGCCTCTCGGTAACCTTCTGGCTAATAGTGCTTCAAACTCTTCTTGCTTCTTGATTTCCTCATACACTTTGTGCACTTTTTCCATGTTCTTGCAAAATCTCTCACTTGCTCCACTGTGATCCCCTTTAGTGTACTTACTCATTCTATCATTGTAATCATTAGATTCATCAATATGAAAAAAACTGAAAGTAGATTCTACTTTATTTACCGATGACCCACTGTTATCAAAATTACTTAACTCAAATGCATTTAGCTTACCAATAGTAGCATCTAAAGAAACTGGCATATTGGGTATAGACCTCAATTCATTGATTGCAGAGACTCAGATTGCATAAGTTAGTAGAAGGGTTCTTAACAACTTACTTGTTATATCCTTTTCTTCAATAGTTCCACCTACTCCTTTGATTTGATTGACAATCTCCTTTAACCTTGTACTATACTGGGTTATGTTCTCACCTTCATTCATCTTCATAGATTCAAGTTGTCCTCTTAGACTATCCACTTTTTCTCTTTGAACATGTTGATCTCCACCATACACAGATATGAGCTTATCCCACATTGCCTTTGCATCATTGCAACCTTCTAGATCATTAAACTCTGAGTCAGTCAATGCAGATGTTATTTCAATCATTGCTTGGATATGTTCTTGCTTTGCCTTTATCTCTTCCATTGTCAATGGATAGGTTCTTGGTGTAATGAAATCATTCTCTAGATAATATACATCATATAACCCAACTCTTGATAGGTGCAGCTTCATCCTTTTCTGTCATGTAGAGAAACTTGACTTGTTCAGCTTCGGTGCATCCCTCTTATACATCTTTGGATCTTTTCCTCAAGTACCTTTAAATTTTTTCTTTTGGAGTCCAAAGCTCTGATACCAATTGATAGTTCTGATACTAAATGTTTAGTACAGATGCCAAGCTAATAGGATGAGAGGAGGGGGGGTGAATCATACTAACTTAATCTTCCATAAAATCAATAGATTCAACCTTGGTAACATATACTTCAGTAATATAACCAAAAATGTCAAACATTCAAACTCATAAGCATATAATCATCATAACACTCATAACACTAGATTTAACGTGGAAACCCAAATAGGGAAAAACCATTGTGGGATTTTGGACCCACTAAGAAATATACTCTTCTAGAGTATGCTTGGTTAAAAGCAAATCCTGTTAAAGATTACAAACACATTGCTAGATGTGACCCAGTTATGGTATTTACCTCAGATCCGTTAGGATCTTCACCTTGTTAGAAGTGACCTTGTTAAAGGATTTCAAACACTCAATCAGAATGTCACATTGCTAGAGGATTTACAAATAAGACTATTAAGTCCACTCGGTTAAGAGATTTTCTATCACTTTACAAAATAATTGTAATAAAAATCTATCTACAACTTCACATCTAAAATACTAAAGTAGATTCTTATTTGCTCAATACAATCTAGTCACAGGACTTATCTTGTCCTTCTACTGGGCTCTATACTCTGTTTCTCAAATAGGTCTTCAAGCTTCTATGCTTGGTAAATACTATGTAGCATCCCTATGCTTACACTTGCCCGCATCAATTGTTTATAAACAGTTCCTTATTCATAAACAATTTGCCAATTGCTTAAATCTCCTTGATCACATAACCCATGATCAATCATAGCCATCAGATCTTCAAACTCGACCAGGTTCAATGTATCCTTCAATCTGAAAATGTTTTACCCCGCCTTGGAACTTGCATACATTTCTTTGAACTTGTGCTAGGGTATTGCGGTTTAATCTGAGCTGTAGATCTTCCTACCAATCTTCCTTTGCCATAGATTCTTTAACAAACTTCATGCATGACATACCAATCATTTAATCAGTTCTAGCTCATCAGCTTCCTTCATTAAGTAATGCTTTTATTCATTCAATGCATTTTGTTATTACTCGGTTGTAACTCAGTATATACTAAACTTCACTCGGTAGACATTCCGCCTTCATTAACTGATAGCGATACCCTTAGGGTTTACCGACTAGGTTCTTTGCTTGGTAATGTAGTATAGTATTAACCTTATAATCAATAACATATGTAGGATATCAAAACAATCTAAACATCATGATCTCATCATTGTCTAACTCGGTAATAGTTGCCCATTGAATAACTTATTCCTCCCCTTATTCATCACATTCTTTCTGTGTCTTTTACTAACATCTTAATTCTCTTCAAAACATACTTCTTAAGATATGGCAACATCATACTGAATCAGAAAATCAATTTCTTGACATCAATGACAAAATAATAATATTAAGACAGTAAACATCCTTAATCCGTTATATCCATAATCATCAACAACCTTCTCAATATCCTTATTGAAATGCCAACAATCTCCCTTTGTTTGTTATAATGCCAACAAGAGCAAGGTTTTAATAAGAGATTGCAAAAAATTGTTGAAAGTGCAAATGTGAAGATTGATGAACAGTTTAGAGGAAATTCAAGGTACATAGACTCTGAACCGACAATAGATGTTTGTATGACTTCTTTTGTAGCATTGCTTTGCTACTTTGTTAATAACCAAGGAAGGGCACTTATATTAATTTGGTTTCCATTGCTATTTAATTGAATGACATTTTTCATTGCATGATTGGATTCTTGAATGTCACTACAAATTTTGACAATTTTTTCTTTTTCATGTCTTCCATCCAATATTTTTCATAACATCTTTGTTATATTCTTTCTGATATGAATAGTAACAAACAAATTCACAATTTGTAGCTACTCATAGTAGGGCAACCTATTAAATTGTCTGGGACAACTTTTTAGTCCCTTTGGAAGCTATTCATTATTGCCTTGATGACCTTCATGAAGCATATAAGTTTAAAAAGTTAACAATGACAATCATCATCAATTACAATATGAGTAAACAAAACACAATATAAAAATATAAATTCCAAACATATCAAATATGATAGATAAATAATTTGATTGAATGACATTACCTTGATGATTAATTCTATTATATTCTAACTTCCATAGGTGAGGTGTCATTCTTCGTGGTTTTGATGTGTCTCTTCTTTCCCATTGAAAAGATGTTTTTCAGTTGTTTGACAAAAAGGGAGAAAGGGGATCTCCCTATTTCAAACCCCTAGAGGAAGTGAAAAAACCACAAGGAGAACCACTAATTAAAATCGAGAATCTTGCAGAAGTAATACATGCATGAATCCATTTGACCCAGGCCTTGGAAAAACCTAACTTCTTAGGAACAACACATAAAGGCCCCCACTCTACTCTATCATAAGCCTTCATCATGTCTAGTTTAACTATCATGGCTGAGGTTCTTTGGGTGGAAATAGAATGGAGCACCTCATGTGCTACAATTGCACCCTCTATTGTCTCCCTTCCGGGAACAAAACCACCTTGCTCCAATGAAATGATCCTAGGTAGAATTTTTGCCAACCTAAGGGAAATTGCCTTCGTAAATATCTTATACAAAGTGTTACATAAAGCAATGGGGCAGAAGTTAGAAAAAGTCTTAGTATCCTCTTTTTTAGGAATAATTGCAATAAAAGTAGTATTAATTTCTTTATATGTTATATCAGGAGAGATGAAGGTGATCTTGGAAAGCTTGACGAAAGAGCTGATGAAGAGATCTTTCTTGGATACTCCACAAGAATCAAGGCCTACAAATGTTACAACAAAAGACTCAAGAAGATAGTTGAAAGTGCAAATGTCAATGTAGATGAAGATTAAGAGCAACTTGGTATAGTTCTAGAATATTTTAGACTTGATATTTCTCCTTTTGTGCAAGCAAAGGGTGAAAAAGGAAGACAAAAAAAAAAGGGATTAGAAATAATAATGGATGAAAAATTGGGGTTTTACAAGTTATGCTTTGTAAACTTAGTAAATGACCCAACTTTCACATATGTCACATTAACAAGAGGATGAAATCAATAAATCCAACCTCAATTCTATTAGGAAGAGGGTTGAATGTTGATTGGAGTCCTATTCCCCTTTTGTTTGAGTTGAAAATGTATAAATTGAATGCTAAATTTAAGTTAAGAAGGTGCATGGATGAACTAGCTGTAGACATATAAAAATGACCATATTCCTAAATGAATATTTTATGTTCATTCCTCTATTTTAGTTAAATCTAATTTAACTAAATCACCTACATTCCTCTATTTAATTAAGTAAATTATTCAATTTATTTAGTTAAATTCACTTAAGCCCTTTATGTCATTTAATTGAATAAATCATTTTATTTAATTAAAACCCTTCTTCTTACCTTTTAATTAAATTTACATTTAATTAATAGTTTACCCCAAATTGAATAAATCTAATTTATTAAATTTCCCAAATTGCAACCAAATTGAAATAAAGTAATTTAATTTAATTAATTCTATTTTCCCTCACCCACTTGCATTTTCCTACATCTCCCACTTGCATCCTAAACCCTATTCCTAATTTCTTCTAGAATCCATCTAATCCTAATCAATTAACCTAAACTCATCCATTATCCCCTTTCCCAAAATTTGAGGAGGTCACTTCTCAAATTTGGGGTAAAGTCTTCCAAAGCCATTAAATCCTTTATCCATTCAACAAGCTAACTTGTTGAATACCCCCAAATTTGGAAGGACTCTTACAAATTTGTCCCCAAAGTCTTCAAACCATTAATGGTTAACTAACCCTTAGTGGTATGGTTAGAGACTTTTTGACTAACTTAACCTCCATCTAACCCAAAGGTCTCATCAATCATTTATTTCTTTGACCATGGTTATTCCTTTAAACCTTTGCACAAGAGATTACCCCTTGGGTAAAAGCTTTATCCAATTGATAACCCTAACCTAACCTTAACCCTTACCTTATAGGGTAACCATGAGGTCTTCTCAAGCATTTAATGCTTCTTACCTCTCCTCTCAACCAGCCTTATGTTGACAATTGTCACCATTTCATTGGTGAAAATTGAAAACATGGATTGACAACTTTCAAACTTGACCCTTGATTAACTCTTTCAATCCTAGCCATCCATTTCCCTATTTTCACTATAAAGAGAGCTCTCATTCCTCCATTTTAAGGATCCATGCAAGCTTTTGGTATCTCATTTATGCTCAATTTTATTAGCACATCTAGCTTCTCTTTGTAATAGGAATTAATCTAATAAGCATTTTAGACTATTTCCTTTATCATTAGCTTAACTCATAAACTAGTATATCATGTTAGGATAATATTGCTACTAATCTTGTCATCTTATAATCTAGTTTATTGTATTTGTAGAATCATGCATAGATAGGATGCATTTTCATAACTAAATCAATCATAAGCATCCCTCATTCTTACATTTGTCATCCCTAAGCCATTTTGCTTAGTGATCTGAGAGCAAAGGCATTGGCTTGAGGGACCTTGTGAGATAGAGAACCATGGAACCAACCTTGGGAAGTTGAGTCATTCTTCATGACTCCATAACTTGCACCAAGAAGTCCTATGGGTGTGTGGACAAGCCTCTTTGAGCTTTATTTTTCATATTTTAAGTTTCATCACCCCACTTTTCCCGCATACACTAGCAACTTGGACTAATTAAGCTAACTAATAATGAAGCAAAAACTTCACAATAAGTACACCAATGGATAGAGAATATGACTATGCACCTATAGATAAAATTTGAAGCTAAATTGATAGGACCAGTGCACTAGCCACCTTGGTCTTTTGAGATATAATTTGAAGGCCAAAATATTGATGCAATCTAGAAATAAATCTCCAAATTTGGAGATGAACTAAGAGGACCAGGGAATTGGGTTCCCTAGTCCCTAAGATCTAGGTTGAATTTATGCTAAAAGACTTGTACCTCCTTCTTGAGGTTTCCCAAACTCTTCCAAATTTGTCAGATACTTATTGCTTCACACAAGAGAAAAGAAAGAGGGCTATGGATAGGGGTTGACCTTAGATAAAAACCTTAGGTTTGGAATTGAAAGTATACCTTTTGAGGGCTTAGGAAAGACTTGAAATTGAAATGCTTGAATGTAAATGATTATAACTTCAATAGGTGATGCAATTCTCTTAGGATAAGTCCTTCACAATGTTGATGCAATAACATGATAAATCAGATAAGATCCATCATGAAATTATAGATAAAATATAAGTTAAAGATGCCTTGATGTAATTTTTTGCCTCTTGAATCAAATCTTCTCTTGAGGAAGAAGAATTTATCTTGAATTGATGACAATGTTAGCATAAGATTAGATTATGAAAATGAATTGAGAAGGATACTTTATATAGGTATTTCATAATTTAAATTATCATTAGGCCAATATAAAATTGATATAGTTTGACACATAGTGGGATTTGAATTAGAAAAGAACGCCAAATTATCCTCCCAAAATTTGAGAAAAAAAGTGCGAGACAAGGTAGTAGATATTCACTCTAGTCCAATCAACTTTATTTCAAATTTCTGGGGATGTGAGATAATGGGGTTCTAATGTCAAATCCAGCTCAATGAATCAAACCATAATGCATAGGTATGCAAAATATGCTTTGAGAGTTGAAATTAGGGTAATATTAAAGATAAATTAGGATAAAATGATAAAGAGTACACCTATAAATAAGGGCCTAAATAAGAGTGCGACGAAGTAGCAAAGTGGAGTAATACCCATAATATTAATTTAAATCAATAAAAGTTCTATAATGCATATAGGAAAGGTAAATACTAAAATAGGTACTAGGAGAGTGTGAAATTGGAGACACTAATAAAGGTGTACAATTTAGGTTACAATAAAAATGACTTCCAAGATTTTAACAAGATATGCTCAAAAAAATCACTCTAAGGATCAGATTATTGGTGACAAGAATGAAGGAGTACAAACTAGAAGGAGACTTTCCAAGGGAAAGGAATAGGTAAATATTTGTCTCTTATCTAAATTTGAGCCAAAATATATTTTGATGCATGCAAGGATGAAGGATGAATGAAATCTATGGAAGAAGAACTTAATCATATTGAGAAGAATCATACATGAAAAATTGTTCCTAGATGTACTGACAAGAATGTAATTGGAACTAAGTGGGTGTTCTAGAATAAATTGAATGAGGAAGGAAAAGTAAAAAAGAATAAGGCTAGATTAGTGTGTAGATGATATTCTCAAGTCGAAGGCATTGATTTTGAGGAGACTTTTTCTTTGGTAGCTAGATCAGAGGCAATCAAAATGTTCTTAGCCTTTAGTGCTCACAAGAATTTTAAAGTATATCAGATGGATGTTAAGTCAACTTTTATAAATGGAAAACTAGAACAACATGATGGGTTTCAATTAGGATAAAATCTAGACATGGTGTGCAAATTGAAGAAGGAATTGTGTGGTCTCAAACAAGCCCCTAGGGCTTGATATGCTAGGTTAGACAAATATTTACTACAACAAGGATTCAAGAAAGGTATTTCTAATAGTAATATTTATTTCAAAATTGAAGATGGTATTTTGTTGATAGTATTTATATATTTTGATTATATTATCTTTGGAGGGGAAGATAAGGCATGCAAAAGGTTTGTAGAAGAAATACTGAAGGAATTTTAAATGTTAATGATTGGTGGGTTGAATTTATTTCTTGGTCTTCAAGTTTCTTAGTTAGATGATGAAATGTGTATTTCTCAAACAAAGTATGTTAATGAAATGTTGAAGAAGTTTGGTATGGAGAATGGTAAACTAGTGAGTACCCCCATGGCTACTAGTTGTCACATGAGTAAGGATGAAGGTTCTTTGGATGATGATCAGACTCAGTATGGATCTATGATTTGTAGTTTTTTATATTTAACTACATCTAAACTAGATATTATGCAAAAAAATTGTATGATGGCTCGATATCAAGAAAATACTATGAAATATCATGATGTGGCTATCAAAAAAATATTTAAATTTTTTAAGGAAACTTTGGATTATGGTATATGGTACAAAAAGGATGGTGATTTATCAATCATGTCTTACATAGATGCTGATTGGGTTGGTTGTGTGGATTACAAAAGAAGTACCAATGGAAGCACACTTTCCTTAGGAGGCAAACTGGTCTCCTAGTTCAATAAGAAGCAAGATTCAATGTCTTTATCCATTGTAGAAGAATAATATATGCTACAACATCCTGCTACAATCAGGTGATGTGGATGAAATAAAATTTGAAGGATGTCAAGTTAGTTTATGATGAGCCCATTCCTATTATGTGTGATACTATGAGTGCAATCAATATTTCAAGGAATCTTGTAATTCATTTAAGAATAAAAAAAAATTCTATTCGACATCACTTCATGAGAGAGAAAGTTGCAGAGAAGGAATTAAGATTAGTGTATGTGGTCTACTAAACATTAGATTACAGACAATTTCACCAAGGTACTTCTAAAGGATATGTTTGAGTATCTCTAATCGAAGCTAGGGGTTATTACTCCTCCTTCTAACTAAGATGCATATTGTAGTGCATTTGTCCAAGGGGAGATTTTCAATATATATCATTTTTCCTAGATTGATGTTGTGTGGTTTGTTGTTGCTGAAATATTTTAGGGGAGAACTATTTTAAGGTTGAAATGATAATTTTTTAGTGTGCACCCTTTATCCTTGATGTCAAAGGGGGAGAAATATTGCTGATAGGGGGAGGTTATGCAGTTGTGTTACCATCAATGGAAAAGGGAGAGAATGTCGCCAATATCTGTTGTCATTGATGTCAACTTTATGTCTGACAATATGTGTTTTCCCTGATGATGTTTGGGTAGCTGATTGTATGGCCATTGATGTTGTTGATGTTGTTGATATTGTTGATAGGTGTTTATATGTAGAGTTTTTATGTATTAGTAAAGGATGATGATTGTAGTTATTTTGGGTTGTGGATGTCCACCTTCTTTGATTTCTGATGTCTACACTCTCTTTGAGATATTATATTAATTTCTAGTAAAGTTTTTGTGTTGGTTTAATAGAGATATATTTTAGGTGAAGACTGATGATGATGGTTGAGGACGTGTTCTCATCATTCTTAATACACTTTGTTTGGCCAATGGTATTTTTGGAAGGTTTTACAATATGAGCTATGATATGTAGGAAAGATTATTTAATGTCTGGCTACAAGAATGGTCCATATTCCTCCACTATTGTGAATTTCGTCTTGCAAATTTTGACTTAATATTTATGTTTTTTACACATCACACTATTATATTTTTAGTTTTTTCTAGTGTTACAGATAAAGTGATTTGTGATAGTTGTTTGTTGAAATTTTATTTGTTAATCATACGTGGTTTGACTGGTTTCGAGAAATGCTCCACATTCTTCTCCACTTATGTTTTAGGTGTTGTGACTCAGTGGAAATGTTTCCAACACTTGCGTGTTGTCTTAATTCCAATTTCCAAGGTTGAAGTGTTTCACAAGATGGTTTATAGATTTTTCATTCATGACTGTGTTTCCTGACAGTATGGTGATGATGTATTTTGCATCTATTTGTATTGTACTACAATATATTAGTATGACAGTGAGAAATAAATGTTTGAAAGTGTTCTTAGATGTTGTGTAATTGTCCTTATGTGTTAAACATGGTGTTGGATGTTTAGTTTGGTGCCACGATGCATCTTATGTTTTGCTTCTAGGTAACTATGCTTATCTAGTTGACAATTTTTTTTAATGGCTTGTTCTTGAGTTGTAATGATAGGTGCCAATATTGGAGAGTTTTTTGAGTTGTTCTTGGGTCCTACCTATGGCGTGTGGGGATATGTATGGAGTTATTTCATTTAGATAATGTATCTCTGGTTGACTGGTTGTGTTATATATTGCTTATCTATACCTTACCTTGTTCCCGATCTTGGATGATGTGCACTGACATGTATATGGTTTGGAGCTACTTAAAGAAACGTAATATGATGTATTTATGTCCTCTTTATCTCTAGGAATGGACTACATTTACAACAATCATGCTTGGTGGTCAACTTGATAGGACCTATCCTTATCCCTTGTTCTGGTTGACCTAATTGATGTTTATAATGAATAAGATTCTATATATATAAGAATAAATTAGTGTGATTGTGTATCCTACAAAGGAGTATTGAGGAGTGGTGAAGACAATGACGTAATGAGTGAAGTATTTCATGTGCAAGTGCTTTCATGATCATATTATTTGAAAAGCGTTATGATGCAAAGACTGTGAATGTGGTTATGATTGTTGTTGGAATTTTTTGTTTGTAATAGAGGTTCAAGGATAGCTTCATAGTTCCAGAGAAATTCTTTGTTTTTCTGATTCAAATATTTGTCAATTATTTATATTTCCCTAGAGGAGTGAACTTCGACCTATATGTCCTTTGTACCTTTCCTTGAAGTAGTGAGCTCTTCAACCTACAAGTCCTCTATATCTTTCCTTAACTTAGTGAGCTTTATCTTTTAATTTATTTGGTATCTTGCCCTGATGGGTAAGTGCACAAAGATGGTCAAAAAGGGGGGTATAAGTGGACACTTTTTTTCTGAAATTAGGTGAGCTTGAACTTGGAGGCAAAATTTGAAAGTCATCCACTCAAGATATGAAGATAATAAAAGAAAAAATATTATAGTACTCTAAATCTAGTTTCCAAACTACTAAAATTTTTCAAAATTGGATAAGATTAAGGGGGTCAAATCCTCCGCGCAAGAAAAACTGACCCTATTTTTTTCTGAAAAACATAACATAGTGTCTGACGTGCGCATCAAAAAAGTCATAGTTAGATTTAGTATTTTGACAAATCTTTTGGCAGAAAGATAGTTAAGAGTGAGCACTAGAAGATGTGTATTTTTTTGTAATTTTTTTTTCAGTATTTTTTTTTATGATTTTTTCTAATCGAGCACATCCTGAAAATTCGGTACCTGTTCGTGTGCGAAGCATAAGTTGCACTAAAAAAATCGAAAATACAATTTTTTTTTTTTAAATTGTAAAGAATCAAGTGCACTACAATAATATATAAAGTTTTTAAAATTTGGATAAGTATATCAAAAGTTATTTAAAAAATGGTGCACCTATGTTTGTGAGAACTACCGAGACACTAGTAAAAGAAATTCAATAATAATATGTTATTGTTGTTCAAATTGAAAACAAATTATATGGTTAGAAAGCTCAGAAGATGGGTGAAAATATGGTGGCAATTTTAGAAATACCCACTTTATGAAGTGTAAACCTGATGATGACAAAGTCGATAAACCAAGTTGATAAAATAAAGCATGTCAAAAATGAGAGAAATGGAGGGAAATCAAACTTCCAATCTGTAGCTTTGTCATCCAAGCCTATTTCCAAGCCTAAATAGTCAAAAGCGCGTATGGGGTACTTATGGTTTAAAAAGCACGTATGGGGTACTTATAGTGTAAGCACTACCTTTACTATAAATAGCGCGCACGTGCTATTGTATAATATGATATTATATGTATAATATGTGTATATACATATAATATATGTAATATATAATATGTGTATAATATGACATTGTATATATAATAGGTTTATATAAATATAATATATTAAACATATATATACACATGTAAGTGTATTGTCTCTCCCTCTCAAACGCATATAAGGTCTCTCTCTCTCTCTCTCTCTCTCTCTCTCTCTCTCTCTCTCTCTCCGTCTTTCTCTTCTTCTCTCCCTCCATACCCCACTGCAACTGTGTCTGCACTTCTATAGAAGTAAGTGCATTTATTTCTTGTTTGCAACTTCCTCTTTCATTTTTATCATGTATCCTCTCCTAAAAAAATTGACTAATGAATTTTTGTGTGTATATTGAATAGGAGGAATAGGGTTTGAAATTGAACCATAGGTGTATTACTGTGACAAACAAGGAAACCTGTAGCAATATTCTTCTCGAATGTGTTTTTAATGAGTAGAGCAGATGTGGAAAATAGTGTCAACAAAGCTGTTGGCATTATGTGAACTGGTATGAGGACATGATGACATAGTATGTTTTCATTGATATCAGTATGTTGAAGAAGTGAGAACTGGTATGTTACCAAGAGCCGGTATATATGAGAACCGGTATAACATTGTGAACCGGTATATGTGCCAAAGTGAAGCGGTATGTTTGTTCCAGGTGAACTAGCATGTGGTTATGGGAACCGGTTGGTAGTCTCAACTTCAGTGTTTCTGGTTGAAGTGCTTCAAGCTTGTATGACTCAACTGGTGACTTTGTGTGATGAGTTAGCATTGTAACGAAGAATAGATCGTGTTGCCACATCAGGCTTGTGCATGTGAAGGATCTTGCATGAAGGAGATTGTTCCTATCCACCTCAGGAATGTGCAAAGCCTGTAAACAGTGATAACACATGATGGGTTATCAGCCACCATGAAATCGGTGGAAAACAAACAATGGAGAACATCTTGAGATTGGTACAAGATTGTTGCATTTAATGCAATGTGCTCAATGGTCAGGATTGAACCGTTTGAACTGCTTAACCTAACAGGTTTAGGGTTTAGGGTTTATGCTACCGACCTGTCTGTTTCCTATAAGGTCGATGTTGTGTTTCTTTTTTGAAGTTGTTGGCAAAAGTTGTGTGTGTGCATCCAAGAAAAGTGATATGTGATTCTTGCTAGACCAGAGGAGAGAAGTGATACCTATAGAGTGTAAGTGCAGAAGGTGAAGAGGAGCTAAAGCGGATCTACATTGGCATTGAGTGCTGTTACCAAATCATTGTAATACCTGTTGATCTCTAACCACCTCAACAGTTGAGAAATACCTTAACAAGGTAGCTTTAACCGGCTTGCTATAAATCCTTTAATAGGGTGACTCAAAACCATTGAGTTCTTGAAATCCTCTAACAAGGTAACCTTTAACAGGGTTTAACCCTTAACTGGGTATTCTAGCCATCCCTTAACTGGGTGATCCCTAACATGATCGGTTCCTAATAGAACCTATTGTATCAGTCTTTAACCGAACAAGGCTCCTAACAGAGCGGACTTCTAAAGAGTTCAAAAATAGCTTGTGGGTATTCATCCCCACCATGGTTTTTCCTAGTTGGGTTTCCACGTGAAAAATCTTTGTGTCATGTGCGTTGTTATTCATGTGATGGTTTAAGTGATGGGTGTCTGAAGGTAAATCATGTTGATCTAACTATGTATATATCTTTGATGATAGATTACTTGTTCATGCACTAGGGTGAAATGGAAATGAAGTATTAGATTGTATGAAAAGATAAGTGTCAACCGGTTTATGCTTGTCTCAGTTATTCTCGGCTTTGCCGGTTGTACTCGGTTTAAGACCGGTGTTACTGTTTGTCTGTCAAAGCACAATGTCTGCAGACAAACCAGTTTAGGATTGTGTTTTTGCCTGTACTAATTCACCCCCCCCCCCTCTCAGTACTGGTTTGGTACTATCCATTCATCATTGAGTTATCAATTGGTATCAGAGCATCCTCCAAGTCCTCTGTATTAGAAGATTAACTGCTTGAGGTAAAGATCCCAATCTAATGATGAAGAGGGAAGGTCCAAAGTTCAACAAAGAAAATTTCAGTATATGGAAAGACAGAATGAAGATATACATCAGAAGCATGGGTGCTCAACACTGGAGTTATGTTGAGAATGCCTATGTTGCCCCTACCGGTACTCTCATCGATGACCAAAAGAGAGAGATGCAGGAGAATGGGCAAGTCATGGAAGCCCTAATTAGTAGTTTATCTAACATTGAGTTTATTGATGTCCAAGATAAGGTATATCCCAAAGAGGTATGGGATACTCTTGAAAATATCTATGGTGGTGATGAGCATGTAAAAAAAGCTAAGGAAGAAAGCCTTAGAGGGAAGTTTGAAGCCATGCAGATGGTTGAAGGGGAGACCATTCAACAGTATGGAATAAGAATCAAAACCATTGTTGGAGATATCAAGAGTGCAGGTGGTAAAATAGAAGATTCCACTATGGTGAGAAAAGTCCTGAGATCCTTATTACCGGTCTATGCAATAAGGGTTGCTGCTATTTAGGAGTTGAGATCAATAGACAAGACTAAGGTATCCCTAGACTCCATCATTGCAAAGTTGATAGTCTATGAGCTAAACAGTTTTGATGGCAGTGTTCAAAAGACTGAATCAACTTTTAAAGCTTTTGTTGTACCATCCAGAAAAGGAAAAGAAGCTAGCACTAGTGGTGAACCAAGACAGACCAGAGAAATGGATGATGAGGAGATTCTAATGGCATTTGAAGCTCTTCTTGCCAGGAAACTTCCTAAAGGAGCTGGCAAATATAGAGGTAAGCTCCCTTTGAAATGATTTTCTTGTAACTAGATAGGACATATTGCTATAAACTATCCTAATGGTGACAACAAGGACAAACTGGAAAGGTTCAAGAAATTCAAAGGAGGAAACCAGAGAAACTGTTTTGTGGTAGTTGATGAAGGTGTCACAGATGAGGAATCAGAAGATGAAGAAAATGAAGATATTGTGTTTGTTGCTGTCAAGGAAGATGTGTCAGACAAGAAGGCTCTTGTCTCTCAGTTTGATAATTCCAATGAGTAGATTATTGACAGTGGCTGTTCTCACCATATGACTGGTGACCAGAGAAAGTTTATATCTTTAGAAGAATATGATGGTGGTGTGGTTCGTTTTGGTAATGATGCACCATGTATGTTTAAAGGCAGAGGGTCCATCTCTCTGAATGGAAAGAGTAGTGATGACAATGTGTATTGGGTTGATGGTCTCAGACACAACCTTCTGAGTGTTTCCTAGCTGAATGACAGTGGTCTCACTTTGGAATTCAAGAATGGAGTGTGCAGAATCAAAGGAAAGAATGGTGAATTGGTGGCCACTGGCATGTAGACCAAAGGTAATCTATTTCAGCTGAATGCAAATATAAGTACATGTCTTATGGCTAAATTTGATGATAGCTGGATATGGCATAAGAGACTCTGCCATGTAAACTTTGATAATATTGTGAAGGACAGAAAGATCAAGGCAGTTAGAGGGTTGCGAGTGCTAAGAAAACCAGACAATACCTTGTGCAGAGAGTGTCAATTGGGGAAAATGTCTTCCTCAACCTTTAAAGGTAAACCTTTCACTACTGACAATTTGCTTGATCTTGTGCATACCGATTTGTGTGGTCCTATGAAAACTAGGAGTATGCAGGGTGATAGGTACTTCATGATTCTCACTGATGACTGCTCAAGAATGATGTGGGTCATGTTCTTGAAAGATAAGTCTGAAGCTTTTGTAAAGTTCAAAGCTTTCAGAGCATTATTGGAGAAGGAAAGTGACAAAAGGATCAAGTGCCTGAGAACTGATCAAGGAGGAGAATTCACTTCTAGTGAATTCAACAAGTACTGTGAAGAACATGGCATCAAGAGGCAACTGTCTACCCCCCAGACTCGAAAGCAGAATGGCCTAGCAGAGAGGAATAACTAGACTGTGGTTGAAGCAACTAGAACCATGTTGATTCAAGGATAGGTAGCTCACACCTTTTGGAGAGAAGCGGTGAGCACTGTAGTCTACACAATGAACAAGGTACTCATCAAGAAAGGTAAGGATAAAAATCTTTATGAATATTGGACCGGTAAGACACCTGTGGTTAGCTACTTTAGAGTGTTTGGTAGAAAATGTTACATCAAGAGGAGCGAACACTAGAGCAAATTTGATGCGAAAAGTGATGACAAAATATTCCTAGGGTATTCCACCAATAGCAAATCTCTCAAGTGTTTCAATATTAGGACTTAGAGAATTATGGAAAGCATCAATGTAAGAGTTGATGAAACCTCTGAGAAAACTGAGGAAACCGGCAGTGAGCAAGTGGTAAATAAACCGGTTGTAACCTTTTGGGAACCGGTTGTCAGTCAACCAAGTACCAGTAATAGTGTTCTTACATCGGTAGATGTAGATGCTGATACTAATGAAGATGAGGATGAAGAAGAAAAGAAAGCGGAATCTATCAAGACCATTCCTCAGTATGTCAAGCTGAATCATGATTCTAAGCAGATCATTGGAGATAAGGATGCAGGAATCCTTACAAGAAGAAAGGTCAGAGAAAACTCATGTATGATCTCTGAATTTGAGCCTAAATCATTCAAAGAGGCACATAAAGATGAAGACTGGATCAAGGCAATGGAAGAGGAACTTGACCAGATAGAGAAAAATGGTACATGGTCTTTGGTACTTAGACTAGAGCATAAAAATGTAATTGGTACCAAATGGGTTTTCAGAAATAAGCTGAATGAGGATGGCACAATGATTAGAAACAAAGCCAGACTAGTGTGCAAAGGATATGCCCAAGAAGAAGGAGAAGACTATGGAGAAACCTTTTCTCCTGTAGCCAGATTGGAAGGAGTTCATATGCTTCTTCCATATGCAGTTTTTAAAGGATTCAAAGTATATCAAATGGATGTAAAATCTGCATTCCTAAATGGTGTACTTGAAGAGGAAGTGTATATAGAGCACCAAATGGGTTTGCCCTATCTAAAGACAGTGACATGGTGTGTAGGCTACATAAAGCCTTATATGGTCTAAAGTAGGCACCTAGAGCATGGTATGAACATCTACATTCCCATCTTGTGAAGATTGGATTTGAGAGAACAAGTGAAGATAGCAATATCTACTTGAAGTCTGAAGGAGATCAAATCCTGATCTATGAGGTATTTGTTGATGAAATTATCTTTGGTGGAGATGACAAGATGAGTCATGAGTTTGTAGATGAGATGAAGAAAGAGTTTGAGATGTCACTCATAGGGGAGATCAAGTTCTTCATTGGACTATAGATCCAGCAGATGAAAGATGGAATCTTCATCACTCAGTCCAAGTATGTCAAAGAGGTGTTGAAGACCTTTAGCATGGAAGATAGAAAACCGGTTGGTATACCGATGGTGATCAGTTGTAAACTTTCCAAAGAGGATGACTCAACATTGGTTGATGAGAAGGAATACCGATCAATGATTGGTAAGTTGCATTATGTAGTGCATAGCAGACCAGATATTGCACATGCAGTTGACATTACTACAAGGTTCTAGAAAAGTCCAAGAGAATCCCACTTGGTTGCAGTCAAGAGGATTCTTAGGTATCTCAAGGGAACTATTGACTATGGGTTATGGTATCCATACAATAATGATTTTAACCTGAGAGTGTTCACAGATGCTGATTGGGCTAGTAATGTAGATGACCGGAAGTGCACAACTGGTGGTGCATTCTTTCTCGGTGGTAGACTGGTCTCATGGATGAGTAAAAAGCAGAGTTGTATCTCTCAGTCTACAACAAAAGCAAAGTATGTTGCAACTTTCATGAACTGCACTCAGACAATTTGGATGAAGCATTTATTAAATGGCTTCAAAGTTCCTATATCTGAACTGATAAGTATATTTTGTGACAATACTAGTGCAATTAACATCTCCAAGAATCCGGTTTTACATTCAAGAACCAAGCACTTTGAGCTTAAGTATCATTTCTTGAGGGAAAAGGTTCAAAACAAAGAGATTGCACTGGAACATGTTTCCAGTAAGGAGCAGTTAGTAGACATATTCACCAAGCCTCTCCCAAAGGCTACATTTATGTACCTAAGAGGTGAATTAGGGGTGCTACCCCTTCAGGAGGTAGACTAAAGGTATATGCTCCACATCAGTCAAGTATTGCATAGTCAAATTTTTATTTAGGATTGATGTGTTGAAGGATGCTACTCCTCAGGGGGAGTAGCATAATGGAATAGGGAAGCTTGTGCCTCCACTTTGGCATTGTCGTCAAAGGGGGAGAAGAAGTAAAGCAGAGAAGATATCTACAGAAATTGGGGGAGAAGATGTGAAGCAGAGAGATATCTTTGTATATTGCCATCAATGCCAAAGGGGGATATTGTTGGCATTATGTGAACTAGTATGAGGACATAGTATGTTGTCATTGATGTCAATATGCTGAAGAAGTGAGAACTGGTATGTTACCAAGAACCAGTGTATGTGAGAACCAGTATAACATTGTGAATCGGTATATGTGCCAAATTGAAGTGGTATGTTTGTTCCAGGTGAACTGGCATGTGGTTATGGGAACCGGTTGGTAGTCTCAACTTCAGGATTTTTAGTTGAAGTGCTTCAAGCTTGTATGACTCAACTGATGACTTTGTGTGATGAGTTAGCATTGTAACAAAGAACAGATCATGTTGCCACATCAGCCTTGTGTGTGTGAAGGATATTGCATGAAGGAGATTGTTCCTATCTACCTCGAGAATGTGCGAAGCCTGTAAACGGTGATAACACGTGATGGGTTATCAACTGCCATGAAATCGGTGGAAAATAAATGATGGAGAACATCTTGAGATTGGTTCAAGACTATTGCATTTAATGCAATGTGCTCAATGGTCAGGATTGAACCGTTTGAACTGCTTAACCTAACAGGTTTAGGGTTTAGGGTTTATGCTACCGACCTATCTGTTTCCTATAAGGTCAATGTTGTGTTTCTTTCTGAAGTTGTTTGCAAAAGTTGTGTGTGTGTATCCAAGAGAAGTGATACGTGATTCTTGCTAGACCAGAGGAGAGAAGTGATACCTGTAGAGTGTAAGTGCAGAAGGTGAAGAGGAGTTAAAGCGGATCTGCATTGGCATTGAGTGCTGTTACCAGATCATTGTAATACCTGTTGATCTCTAACTACCTCAACAGTTGAGAAATCCCTTAACAGGGTAGCTTTAACCAGTTTGCTATAAATCCTTTAACAGGGTGACTCAAAACCATTGAGTTCTTGAAATCCTCTAACAAGGTAACCTTTAACAGGGTTTAACCCTTAACTGGGTATTCTAGCCATCCCTTAACCGGGTGAGCCTTAACAGGATCGGTTCCTAACAGAACTTATTGTATCAGTCTTTAACAGGACAAGGCTCCTAATAGAGTGAACTTCTAAAGAGTTCAAAAATAGCTTGTGGGTATTCATCCCCACCGTGGTTTTTCCCAGTTGGGTTTCCACGTGAAAAATATTTGTGTCATGTGCATTGTTATTCATGTGATGGTTTAAGTGATGTGTGTCTGAAGGTAAATCATGTTGATCTAACTATGTATATATCTTTGATGATAGATTACCTATTCATGCACCAGGGTGAAATGGAAATGAAGTATTAGATTGTATGAAAAGATAAGTGTCAACCGGTTTATGCTTGTCTCAGTTATTCTGGACTTTGCCGGTTGTACTCTGTTTAAGACCGGTGTTATTGTTTGTCTGTCAAAGCACAGTGTCTGCAGACAAACCAGTTTAGGATTGTGTTTTTGTCTATACTGATTCACCCCCCCTCTCAGTACCGGTTTGGTACTATCCGTTCATCATTGAGTTATTAAAAGCAACATGATAAGTCAGAGTACCTGCAATATGTTTTTCAAAATAAAACAACAGGTAGGAAGAGAAAGATGGAGAGTAACACAGATGATGTCCTGTAGAATGATAGTGGTGGGTATGCGAGAGTTCCCATGTTGTTACACAATGCCTGTCACCTAAAGAAATTAAAGTTTGTTTTATGCATGGCGGTGGTAGTATATGATGATCATCACTTGTCAAACAGCTTGGAATGGTACATACCCATGAAAGAAATCAAGTGTGTAATTCCTATAGTCACAATCAAGACTAGTCTTATAACCTTGCAAATTTAATAGTGCATCATATGTCTTAGAACATAGGCAGTACTCTTAGGGTTAGGTCAAGCTCTTACACTTTCTTTTTAGTGAAGCCTCGTTGTTTGTTCGCTTGGAGTCTCGTTGTATGATGTTCTATTCATAACTTTAAATTTAATATATCATTTTATTAGCCCACCATATGACCCTTTAGGTGTCATTAGAGGTCGCATTGTTTCCTAAGAGGTCATATGGTACCCTATGACCCCTTAAGACCCCTCCTCTTTCCCTCCCCCTACTCTCCCCCTCTCCCTCTCTCTCTCTCCCTTTCCCTCCGTCTACCTCTCTCCCCCTCTCTACCTTCCCTCCTCTCTCTCTCTCTCTCTCCCTCTACCTCTCTCTCTCTCTCTCTACCTTCCCTCCCCCATCTCTCTCTCTCCCTCTCTTCTCCCTCCCTCTCTACCTGCAATATGTTTTTCAGAAGAAAACAATAGGTAGGAAGAGAAAGAGGGAGAGTAACACATATGATGTCTTGTAGAATGATAGTGGTGGGTATGAGAGAGTTCCCATGTTGTTACACAATGCCTATCACCTAAAGAAATTAAAGTTTGTTGTATGCATGGCAATGGTAGTATATGATGATCATCACTTGTCAAACAGTTTGGAATGGTACAAACTCATGAAAGAAATCAAGTGTGTAATTCCTATAGTCACAATTGAGATTAGTCTTATAACCTTGCAAATTTAATAGCATCATATGTTTTAGAAGTTAGACAGTACTCTTAGGGTTAGGTCAAGCTCTTACACTTTCTTTTTAGTGAAGCCTCATTGTTTGTTCTCTTGGAGTCTCATTGTATGATGTTCTATTCATAAATTTAAATTTAATATATCATTTTATTAGCCCACCATATGACCCCTTATGTGTCATTAGAGGTCGTATTGTTTCCTAAGAGGTCATATGGTATCCTATGACCCCTTAAGATCCCTCCTCTTCCCTCCCCCCTACTCTCCCCCCCCTCTCCCTCTCTCTCTCTCTCTCTCTCTCTCTCCCTTCTCCTCTCTCTCTCTCTCTCTCTCTCTCCCTTCCTCCATACCCCTTCTTCTCTCCCACCCCCCCTCTTCATCTCTCCCTACTCCTCCCTCTACCTCTCTCTCTACCTTCCATTCTCTCTCTCTCTCTCCCTTCCTCATACCCCTTCTCCTCTCCTCTCTCTCCCCTCTCCCCTCTCCTCTCCTCTCCCCTCTCCCCTCCCTCTCTCTCCCTTCCTCCTTCTTCTCTCCTTCTCTCCCTCTCTCCTTCTCTCTCCCTCCCCTCCTTCCCTCTCTCCATCTCCCACCCCCATCTTCTCTCTCTCTCTCTCTCTCTCTTATCTCCCTCTCTCTTCTCTCTCTCTCTCTCTCCTCTCTCTCTCTCTCTCTTCTCTCCCTCTCTCCCCCTCCATACCCCTTCTTCTCTCCTCTCTCTCTACCTTCCCTCCCCCCTCTTCTCTCCCTCTCTCCCTTCGTATACCTCTCCCTTCCCCCCATCTTCTCTCCCTCTCTCCCTCTCTACCTCTACCCTCTTCCTCTCTCACATCACCCTCTCCTCTCTCTCCCTTCCCTCCCTCTTCTCTCCCTCTCTCCCTCTCCCTTCCTCCATACCCCTTCTTCTCTCCCACCCCCATCTTCTCTCTCTCTCTCTCTCTACCTTCCCTCCCCACTCTTCTCTCCTCTCTCCCTCCATCTACCTCTCCCTTCCCCCATATTCTCTCCCTCTCTCCTCTCCTCTCCCTCTCCTCTCCCTCTCCCTCTCTCTCTATCTCTCTATCTCTCTATCTCTATCTCTGTCTCTGTCTCTATCTCTCTCTCCCCTTCCTCCATACCCCTTCTTCTCTCCCACCCCCCCTCTTCTCTCTCCTCTCCCTCCCTCTCCCTCTCTCCCTCTCTCTACCTTCCCTTCTCTCTCTCTCTCTCTCTCTCTCTCTCTCTCTCTCTCTCTCTCTCTCTCTCTCTCTCTCTCTCCCCTCCCCCCTCTTCTCTCCCTCTCTCCCTCCCTATACCTCTCCCTTCCACCCATCTTCTCTCCCTCTCTCCCTCCCTCTCTCCCTCTCCTCTCTCTCCCCTTCCCCCCTCTTCTCTCCCTCTCTCCCTCTCTCTTCCTCCATACCCCTTCTTCTCTCCCACCTCTCTCTCTCTCTCTCTCTCTCTCCTCTCTCTCTCTCTCTCTCTCTCTCTCTCTACCTACCTCCATCCCCCCTCTTCTCTTCCTCGCTCCCTCCCTCTACCTCTCCCTTCCCCCCATCTTCTCTCCCTCTCCGCCTCTCTCCCCTCTCCTCTCCCTCTCCCTCCCCTCCTCTCCCTCTCCCCTCTCCCCTCCCCCCTCTCTCTCTCTCTCTCTCTCTCTCTCTCTCTCTCTCTCTCTCCATACCCCTTCTCTCCCAACCCCCCTCTTCTCTCTCCCTCTCCCTCCCTCTACCTCTCCCTCTCTCTACCTTCCCTTCTCTCTCTCTCTCTCCTCTCTCTACTCTCTCTCTCTCTCTCTCTCTCTCTCTCTCTCTCTCTCTTCCTCCATATCCCTTCTCCTCTCCCTCCTCTCTCCCTCTCCTCTCCCCTCTCCCTCCCTCTCCCTCCCTTCCCCCCTCTTCTCTCCTTCTCTCCCTCTCTCTCCTCCCCTCTCTCCCCTCTCTCTCCCTCTCCCTCTTCTCTCCCTCTCTCCCTCCCTCTACCTATCCCTTCCCCCCATATTCTCTCCCTCTCTCTCCCTCTCCCCTCTCATCTCCCTCTCTCCCTCTCCCCTCTCCTCTCCCTCTCCCTCTCTCTCTCTCTCTCTCTCTCTATCTCTCTCTCTCTCTCCCTCTCCCTCCTTCCCTCTCTCCCTCTCTCTCTCCCTCTCCCTCCTTCCCTCTCTCCCTCTCTCTCTCCCTCTCCTCTCTCTCGCTTCCCCCCCTCTTCTCTCCCTCTCTCCCTCTCCCTTCCTCCATACCCCTTCTTCTCTCCCACCCCCCTCTTCTCTCTGTCTGTCTATCTCCCTCCCTCTACCTCTCTCAAGAGCGCGTATGAGGTACTGAAACTATTAGTTCCTTGCCCTGCAAAAACTTTTTAAAGGCTTAGTAGTGCGTACAGGGTACTATTCCCATTATTCGTTACCCTGCGATAACATTTTTAGGCTTAGTAGCGCATACGAGTTACTTATCAGCCCAGAATGGGAAAAAAGAATACTGTTGGGCTTGTCAACATTTTATGGTCTAACAGCGTGTACACGATTTATAGACATATTTTTAGTTACCCAAGAGCCTCAATGACCTCAAAAGAAGTTTTTGAGGTCATTGAAGGCCCCACTGGAACTGTGTTTGCACTTCTATCACTATTGTATACATAAAAGTAAGTGAATCTTTTGTTTTTGCATGATTTCAAATGATTTAATTTGTTTTTATTAGTTTTTTGTTTTTGCATGGTTTCAAATGATTGAATTGTGATTGTTTAATAGTTTGATTCCAAAAAATACTGATAAGATGCATATTTATGGTTATTTATTTATTTTTGAACTTTTCATTACATATATATGTAATATGATTCTATTTAGGTCAATTGATCTCAACCATGGGAAAGAACAAGTGAGGAATGATGGAACACTAAGAGGCTTAAAAGGAAAGACAAAGGTAGCATATGAAGAAATTGCATGACATAAGAACAATGGGAGAAGAAGGTATGCCAACCTCAACATCTCAATTCGATTTACCAAATGAATATAATGCACCTAATGCAATTGAAGAAGAAACATTTGATAATTTACCTTTTGAACCTAATGCATTTGAAGAAGATACCGCATTGAATAATCAATTAAATGATGAACATATTACACCTTCTCTACTTGATGAATTGAATGTACATAATGCACTGATGTTAACACCTCCTAGAATCATTCGTAGGAAACCAAAGTATCTAATTGGCATTGATGAGAATATATTGAAGTCAATGCCCAATAAAATGAATGAATGAACTTGTAGGAGAATGGTTAAAAGAATATGGCAAAACTATTTTAAAAACTTAAATCAAACTGCAAGATGTCAATTAATTGTTCAAATGATTAAAAATTTGAATTTTAGAGAGACAATGAAAATTCTAGGCCTAAGATCATCTGAAAGTAACAGTGAAAGAATTATTGCTAGAAATATATTTGATGCATATCAATCTATTGGTTCAAAATCACGTAGTAAAGATTCTAATGCTACTCGATGTGTCATTACATCAACCATAATGAGCAAGAAAATAAAAAAGATCATTTGATAAGCAAAACAAGTAAGTCATTAAACGTTAGTAGAACAACATTAAGTAAAGCCTTAAAGAGGCGAGAAAAAATAGAGGAACCTAACAATAATTCTGTTTGGGCATTCTCAGGTAGACTACCATGCAAAGACAAGGTTGTTGTAGATGCACTAAAAACATTAATTGAAAATTTTTGGCACGATAACACAAAAGTATCGCACAACCAAAGAGATGTTATTAGAAGGTGAATTGGGTCTAAAAATCAGGAGCCACATGCAAAACACTATTTGGATATGACTCAAACTAAATTTTATGAAAGATTCCTTCAAAAGTTTCCTCAAATAAAAATTTCTCAAAGATTTTTTGAAATAGCAAAACCTTTTTATATTAAGATTAATCATGTATGCACCACGTGTTGTTGTAGGATGCATATTGAATTTTTCATGCATTATGATATTTTTCATCATATTTGTTCTACTTTGCACACTAACGATGTTTTGTAGGAATGTAATATACAAGCACCTCCTAAGTCGACAAGAGAATTTATTTCAAGTGTGTTATGTAATAGACATGATGGTTGCATTTATTATAAGATGCCTTGTTTGGAAGGTTCTTGTGCTATATGTGGTGGTTTGCAATGTTTACCAAGATGCATACATTTGGAGAGCACACATGAAATTGGTATGAAACTAGTTTCTTTTGAAAAATACAAGATAGTCACCTATGGAGTTAAAGATGGAAAAGATTTGAAGAGATGTGAGCTAGTGAAAAATGATATATGTGTAGCTCAATTTATGAAAATGTTTCAAGAGAAACTAGTTTATGAGTACATAATGCATACACATAGAGCTTGATGGTTAGATGAGCAATCCAAGTTGTGTAAGGACACATTTCCTCTTGGCACCATTGTCTCTATCATTGATTTCACTGAAAATTATACACTACAACCTCAAAATGAAGTACAATCCATGTATTATCACTCTACACAAGTTTCTATTTTTGTACACATAGCATTCATGCATGTAGATGATAGCACAGAGGAGGATAGAAAGGTTGTAAGAGAGTATCACTTCTACATAAGTGATGATCGTACTCATTCATCAAATTTTGTACAAGGATGCTTTAAAGTTTTCTATGATAGTTTAAGGGAAAGGAACATACGATACAACTGACACTTAATATGGTCAGATAATTGTATTGCACAATTCAAGAATGTAAGGATGTTTTATTGGCTGACAAGGATGCATGTGACAAGTGGTGTACAACATTTTTGGAATTTTACTAAGGCTATACATGGTAAGGGAGAGCATGATGGTGCAGGAGCATGTGTGAAAAGACCCCTAGCCAAGGAAGAATTGAAGTACGAAGGTGGTGCTGAGTTGGTAGATGCAGAAACAATTGTGCGATGGTGTAAGTCTACGATGGGTCCAGGTAATCCAGGTACGTCATTAGTTCATAGATATTTTTGGTTGATTACTGAATCTAACATTGAAAACTATCTAGATTGTTGTACATTTGTAGGATCGAGTGACATGCACTCATTTATGAGTTCAAATTCAAGTTCACTGGTAATTTATATGAGATAGATGGTATGTTTTTTCTCTTCATGCATGTATTGTTTGTGGGAAGAATGTGAATCAGAAGAGTGGGTTGAAAAATGGTCTTGTAGACCATTGGTTCCCATTGATTCATATCAAATTCCCAAAGCACTACAATTGAGCCAGATGGAGACATCAGTGGATTTTGACCATGTATCTGACCTAGTGGATTCAGGTGATTTTTTGAGTTAATTTTCTTGCAAGTATTCTTTTTGGTTCATTTTGTTGTACATCATACTTTATTTTTAGTATTAATTAACACTTTATAAAATGCAGGTCATGTGTATGCAGTTGTTACAGAACAGAATAATGAAGAAGGAACATATTACTATTTGTGTCGTTGTGTTGACCCTAAAAGAAAATTGAAAACCACAATCATTGATGGAGAGGGTATTGAGTACACAATAGGGACTGTTGTCATGACAGGAACATGGCTTCGGAGATACCCTATCAAGAATTATGATGTTTGGTTGTTCGAGGACTTTGAAACACATAGACATATTCTTCATTTCTCTAACCTTGTTGTTGCAACAAATATTCATTTGATGAAGTATCATGGTAGACCTCATAACAAGATTTTATGGAAAGTTCATGAATATGACCACGAGGCAATACTTGACACAATACGGGTTAGAGCCAATCCTGAAGGCTCACTTGATTGATTCTATGGTTCAGAGTAGAATGATTTTAAGAATTTTGTATAAATCATCGACGAATTGTTTTATATTCATTTTTTGTATATATAAATGCCCATGAGCTTATTTTTACATGTTTAGGGGCATAATTTTGTATATTTAAGTAGCAATGAGCTGATTTGTACATATGTACATGCCAAATTTTGTATATTAAAATGGTGATGAGCTGAATCGCACATATTGTAATGCCAAATTTTGTATAAAAGCCCATGAGATGATTTTTATATTAAAATGGCAATGAACTAAATCACACATATTGTAATGCCAAATTTTGTATAAAAGCCCATGAGATGACTTGTAAGACAATTTTTTGTATAATCTAATAACCAACAGCTGATTTGACCATATTTAGAGGCAAATTTTTGAATAATATGTGACAATATTTTGTGACTATTTTGTGTGTCAATGTTTTGTGACTATGTTTTGAGTATATGTGATGTGTCCCTGGTCAATCATGAGCATTCTTGATTCTTGTATAGTCATGGATAATTATTTGAGTCATTGTCGGGTCATAGGGGTCATAGATTGAGACTAGATAAAATTTGAGCAAAAAATGTCATTGTTGTCAAAAAAATTGTCAAAAAAGTTGTCAAGCAACTTCTACATTGCGTCAGTAGGGTATGACTCTCGATGTTCTGGTGCTTTGGGATCCATGACAGGGCCATGCCTAGCGTAAACCTGCCCACTCGGATGCGCTCGCGACATTGGTTTGTGAATAAGACAAACAAAATCAATTCTAGCCAATCTTGCAACTTTTCTTTGCAAGCAACTGCCGATTTTTGGAGCAGACGAAAAAATGCTACTAATTGAAAATGGCTCTGAGTCATCAAAAAATGAGATAGGCCATTGTAGAGGAGCCTCACACAACCCCATGAGATCAAACAGATTGACTATATGTGTCATGGATTGAAAGAAACAATCCGTCAAATTTTGACAATTTTTTGGACTCAGGGCACTTGAGAGATCACACCGGTAGGGTATGACTCTCGATGTTTTTGTGCTTTGGGATGCATGAAAAAGCCATGCATAGCATAAACCTACCCACCCAAACATTCTCGCGATGTTGGTTTGTGTACATGACAAACATAATCAATTCTAGCCAATCTTGCAACTTTTCCTTGCAAGCAACTGACGATTTTTTGAGCAGGCGAAAAAATGCTACTAATTGAAAATGGCTCTGAGTCATCAAAAAATGAGATAGGCCATTGTAGAGGATCCTCATGCAACCCCATGAGATCAAACATATTGACCGTATGTGTCGTTGATTGGAAGAAATAGTCTGTCAAATTTTGACAATTTTTTGGACTCAGGGCACTTGCGAGATCGCACCTGTAGGGTATGACTCTTGATGTTCTGGTGCTTTGGGATGCACAATAGGGCCAGACCTAGTGTAACCCTACCCACCTAGATGCACTTGCAACATCCATTTGTGCACATGACAAACCGAATCAATTCTAGCCAATCTTGCAACTTTTCCTTGCAAGCAACTGATGATTTTTTGAGCAGACAAAAAAATGCTACTAATTGAAAATGGCTTTGAGTCATCAAAAAATAAGATAGGCCATAGTAGAGGAGCCTCACGCGACCCCACAGGATCAAACAGGTCAACTGTATGTGTCATGGATTGTAAAAAATAGTCCGTCAAATTTTGACAATTTTTTGGACTCAAGGCACTTGAGAGATCACACCAATAGGGTATGACTCTCGACGTTCTGGTGCTTTGGGATGCATGATAGGGCCATTCCTAGTGTAACCCTACCCACTCAAATGTGCTTGTGACATCTTTTTGTGCACACGACAAACCAAATCAATTCTAGCCAATCTTGCAACTTTTCCTTGCAAGCAACTGACGGTTTTTTGAGCAAGCGAAAAAATGCTGCTAATTGAAAATGGCTCCAAGTTGTCAAAAAATGAGATAGGCCATTGTAGAGGAGCCTCACACAACCCCATGAGATCAAATAGATCGAGTGTATGTGTCGTGGATTGGAAAAAATAGTCCATTAAATTTTGACAATTTTTTGGACTCAGGGCACTTGAGAGATCGCACCGGTTGGGTATGTCTCTCGACGTTCTGGTGCTTTGGGATGCATGATAGGGCCATGCCTAGCATAAACCTTCCTACCCAAATGTGTTCATGACATCCGTTTATGTACACAACAAACCTAATCAATTCTAGCCAATCTTGCAACTTTTCCTTGCAAGCAATTGACAATTTTTTGAGCAGGCGAAAAAATGCTACTAATTGAAAATGGCTCTGAGTCATCAAAAACTGAGATAGACCATTGTAGAGGAGCCTCACATGACCTCACGGGATCAAACAGATCAACTGTATGTGTCGTGGATTGGAAAAAATAGTCCATCAAATTTTGACAATTTTTTGGACTCAGGGCACTTAAGATATCGCACCGATAGGGTATGACTCTCGACGTTCTGGTGCTTTGGGATGCATGGTAGGGCCATACCTAGTGTAAACCTTCCCACCTGGACACGCTCGCAACGTCCGTTTGTGCACACAATGAACAAAATTTGACCATTGTGAGCGTGAGGGTTCTCTCGTACCAAACACATTGTTGTTTATATTCATATTGTTGATTTTTGTTGTTTATATTCATATTGTTAATTACATATGCAAATATTCATTTAAATTTATAAAAGGGCAGCCACCAAATACAACGAATACACAATAATTAACTGAATACAAGGAGTTTTGTAGGGTTAATTCAACATTTTAGAAATTTTATCAAATCATATTCCATGATTGCAATGCTTTATATCATATATTTTTGTTGTTTATATTCATATTGTTGATTACATATGCAAATATTCATTTAAATTTATAAAAGGACAACCACAAAATACAATGAATACAAAATAATGAACTCATTACACATTTATTAGAAATAATATCGATATTTATATATATAAAAAGAGGCATGTCTGCCAAGTCAATACAAGTATTACAAAAATGTGGCATATGCCATGTCCAAATTGATATACAATAAAAATGTAGAATATATCTACATGTATTGGTCATTATATGACCAAAACTAACACTATATGATCCTAAACTTGTGGTGGATCATCAAAATCAAGCCTCTTCAACGTAGTACGTGGCTCTGTAGATGGCTGCAAAACCACAATTCAAAAGCCAAGTTAGAATTCTTTTGTAGAAAATAGTTCACAATTAACAACATAACTATGCATTTAACTTTAATTCCTTTGTAATTGAAATGTAGATTACCTCATCGGCTGATCCAGGAGCTAATGTCTTTTCTCTCCTCTCCTTGTCACTCTTAGGAGTTTTCTTGAAGACATACTTAAGTGGATCCACGTTATGGCCATACCGCGAAGGAGTCTATTGTAGATTAAATGTACAATTAATACAATGTACTAACATAAATATATCAAAAACACTTAAAAGCTATAATATAGAAAACAATGACGTACCTATGCCTGAGACGCTTCTCCAATGGACTGAGGATGGCTCACCATCGATGTAGAAACTACTGCTATCACCTATACAAAAAATGTACAAAGATTATATACAATTAATATAATGATAAGTATTGAAGGTTGAAAATAATTAATTTTACATATCAAAAAAAAGTGTACCGGATCCTGAGATGCTTCTCTAGTGCAAGGAGGAGGGTTCGCCATTGACGAAATAGGTATGGATATTTCTTGTATGAAAAAAATAAGATTATAATATATCACAAGTTCACATGTATGCGTGCATATAATCATGAAATCAAGAAAATAAAGTAGAGATACATACCTCTTCCTTCTCTTGATCCACGGGCGAATCAAGTGCATTCAACATATCTACAAAGCTCAATGGTCGTTGTACATGTAAAATAGACAAAAAACACTAATCAATCTACAAACCCCAACTAATACTTGATTTCTACATTTTCAAATAATTGTAAAACTAAAAATGTGTTCAATTACCTTCTTCACACATTTTGGCATCTTCGAGGAATTCTTTTTCTTAGGACGAGCCCTAGATGTGGAGGGGGTACCCTAAAAACACAAAATTAACATGAGATATTAGTATAGATAATAAATTAAACATAATTTTAAAAATCTAAAATTAAATGACTTGCATATTCCATCAAAACAATACATAAAAAGAGTTGTATAAAATATGATGCCGTATAGCCTTGTAGGCCAAAATCGATTGCTGAGAGCGTGATGTCATCAATTTGGGAAATTTCGTCCCCTGTCAACACCTACAAACCAGAAATTGGACCAAGCATTAAAGATAGTTAGTATATCTTGTATTTTTTTGAATTCAAAGTGTACTATTCTATTTTAACATGTTACAAAATCTATACCTCAGGCATCGAAGTTGCAGCTATGGTAACTGGGGGAGGTGTATGGGATATCGCTGCTGCATCCTGAAATGCATATTATTTGTCTCAATTTAAATAAATGTATAAATGAAAATTCATTTATGTAATTACAAATTTAAAGTGATTGATATATAAAATGTTATGAATTCAAATCAACACACCTGTGTCTGTGGCTCATGGGCAAACACCATGTCCATCAACTCATCTGTCAGTGCGACATCCTCAACTGTGTGAGCTTGACATCTACAACCACAAATCGTGCACAGATGATATGAGTATCCATCCGCACCGACTGCATCATCTATCCTTGAGCATATCCCTGAGCAACTGACACACATATGCTTGATGGGCTCTCTGTCGCCCTTTAACGACTCATCATCCAATACAATAGGGTGTGCTAATGATGTCCCATGCTAGATGATGGCACTAGTCAATGTTGTGGCCACCTGAAGAGTTTGTAGCTCCATCAACTCTTTCAGCTCTAATGGGACAACTTGATGTACCTTGGGTTTGGGTGCTAGGGGGCAGCGACTCTCTGCAGCTAATCGCCTACCGGCTCTAGGTCTATCTTGGGCATAGCCACCACCTCTACCATGAAACTCTCTCATGTCAAAATAGTTTGGCCGCACATTGAGCACAAACTCACAATAAATTTTTCTCAAAAAATATAATGGCACCTCATAATTATTACAAGGTGGATCATCAAAGACCATCCACCACCTCTACCAAAAAAGATTCTTCATCTGCGCATTGGTACACCAATGTATGGGAAACCTCTTTGCATTAAGAGGTAATGACTGACTAGTTTTGGGATCAATAAAAAGGGCACATATTTGTTGTTTAGAAATATTTTTGCTTTTTAGTCCATCGTATGATATCCCATTGGCATAGAATTGATGACACCTATCCCTAAAGCTTCCCCATTTGGTAATTTTTGTGGAAACACCTATGACACCACTAGCTAATGTTTCTAGGCTAGTGGCGAGGGATTGATGATGGTCAAGTTCAGAATTTTTCAATTTTACAATCAGTCTATTGATTTTAGATGTATTTTGTCCGAACTGATTAATTAATTCTTCCTATGTTTCGTCTGTACGGTCAAAAGGAAGAATTGGGGGTTGTTCTTCTGTGTTTTTAGGAGGTGCATTTGGTTATTCTTGTGGGTTTTCAGGAGGTGCATTTGGTTGTTCTTGTTCTGGATTAGAAGAATCTGGTTTTTGAAACAAAAAATGAAAAAACCTAATCAAAATTAATGAAATTAAATTCAAAATGTAAAACAAATTGCATAAATCGGAAAGAAAGACACAAATAAATAAAAAATAACCTTGATCCATAGATTGGAGGACAAATTTAGTACCTCATTCGCAGTTTAGGTGAGAAAATGGGGAAAAAACGAAGTTACAAATGCGATTTACAGGTAAATGAGACCCAGTTTTTTTTTAAAAACTTTTTTTACTAGGCACCACGTACACGGTTTTATTTGGATTATTAGCGCGTACGCACTCATTTTCCTATGAGTAACACATATGTGCTCATTTTCCAAGGCGTAGCGCGTACGCGCTCATTTTCCTCAGTAGCGCATACGCGCTACCTTTTCTAGGCTCAGGAAGAACAAACCTAAGCGCGTACGCGGGAATTTAAAATTTTAAAACCGTGTACACGCTGCTTGTTTTTCCAAGTTTTTTTTGGGTAGTGTCCACTTTTCTGACCACCATCTTTGTGCACATGCCCTGATATAGTGTATCTCAACTTGCAAGTCTTCTAGGTATTAGTGTGATGGCTTGGCAGTGGTTGCCTAAAACAAATTTGTAATGGTTTCCTATATATTGTGAGTTGATTGTCACCATGTTTTTTCCCATTAAATTTGGTGTTCTCTTATGAATTGTGTTTTGTGATTCCCTATTTCATTGTTGATGATAAAGTTAAAGATAAGTTGATTATGTTTTTGAGATTAAAATTTTAAGTGTTTTAAGATATGGATTGATTCAATCATCCCCTCTCAGTCCTAATATGTGTTCAATAGTTTGTTGTAATAAAAAACAATTTTAACCCTTAACAAAGTATCATAAGTAACTCTAAAGATTAACTATATTCCCCAAAATTAAGGATCTAAAATTGTTTAACTAGAGTCAAAACTGGGCTACAAGATCTAAACTAAAATTGACTACCAATTATTAGAAACTTGGATAAAGTCCATGCCATGTTAGAAGATAGAAAGCTTTAGTTCATTTATTACATTTATTTTAGGGAATAAATAATGTAATAACTAAAATAAATATCCATTATTGCATAGGTTCAAGGAAGATATCCAAAAAAGCATTCACAACTTCATTCAAGTTGTTCATAATAAGAATTTTCTAATATTTTAATCTATTTTAGAGAAAGTTGACCCCACTATCTTTTTTTGTAATTCATCAAACACAACCAATATTTCTTGGAACTTTTGAATAATACGCTATCTTTTGTCATCTAATCTATGGAATCCTTAGATACTAACTCACATAATGAGTCCAAAAACTCCTTAACCATATTGGTAGGTCAAATCACTAGTGAGATTACCTCCTAGAATGTGCATGAAATATATTTTATGAATTCCTCAATCTTGGCCATTTCTTGAATAAATAAGTCTCTATTCATACTTAATATTTTTTTATATTTATTGACTTTGTATCACTACATGGCAAAGGGAGGGAGAGGTGGGGGAGGTAGGGTTTCTAGCAGTGATAGCAATGTAGGAGAGGTGAAAGACGAAGGTGATGATGGTGAAAGAGGAGTTACCCATGGTTGTATTCTTCTTGGTCATGCTGTGGGTTTGGTTACCACGTGGCCTCTTTCCTTGCAAGGCCCATTGGGATTTGTTGTGGGTTCCCATTGTGGAACTCTAGCCCTAGTGTGTGGTTTTTATGATGATGGTGAAGAGGGTGAAAATGAGAAAGGTAAGGTTCAATGGTTTATTATGAAAACGAATCAATAAAAGCATAAAACAAACCAATATACTTTACTAACTTTACCTTCTCCTTTCGATTGAACCTTTAGTGAAGTGAAGAATGTGCCCCTTCTCCACTTGATTGGATTGGCTCTTTGATATAATTATAAAATTCTCTCCACTACACAATAAAATGGGATATGATTCAAATGATGAGCATGGGTGTGATAGATTGGATTATGAGGCAATATTTTGGCATTATGATGGCATTATGGATGATTTTGGATCTCAAATGGACAACATAAGTTTAGATAAAAAATGGATATGAAAATGAGGAGAACAAACTCCAATTTATAGATCGGAGGAGACCAAACTGAAGGGCTAAGATTGAGTTTGGGATGAAGGGTTGAGATTGATTTGAAAGGGAGCACATGGATTGAGAGGACAAGGTGTGGAGACTAAGAGATATGCCATAAGGGCATGTCTTGTCTCCACACCTCTCAAGGTTCATGGGGAAGAGCTCCCAAGGACATTGGGAAGAGAAAAGGGAATATAAAATTCCTTGGGGGTAGATAAGAGGAATTGAAAATTCCAAGATAAGAGGATGCATTGGGAGATTCAAATAAATTGAATTTCTTTGAAAGGATCAAGGTGATTAGGGATGTGAAAATGATTAAGGGGATTGATTAGGTGGCTTAATGAGGGATTAGAGTGCAAGTGGGAAAGTTAGGAGGATGTGACTTGAGGAGAGAGAATGAGTAGAGAAATTTAAAATTAGAGAAATAATGATAATCATGCTTCTAGAAGAACTAATTAGGCTAAAAGGGGATTAGAAGAAATAAATGATATTTGAATTTAGAAGGATGGGGAAAACAATTAATTTATTAATAAATTAATTATTGGACTACAGTGATAAGATTGATTAAATTTGATTTAATTATTCTTAAGAAGAAGGGAATTGACACAATTAAATTGGTTAATTATGTTGATAGGTTTAAATTAATTAAATATTAATTTTAGGTGTCTACATTTTGCCCCTCTTTGATATAGCATCATGAAGTGATGTTATATCAAAGAAGAATAAAACATAGGATGGAAAGAAAGAATAAGGACTAGTAGTATGATGCCCCAGTCATAGGTGAAATGAGGAAGGATGATGAGGAGGTAGCGGTATGCCCCCTTGAGAGGACATGCGGGTTATAAGAACACAGGTGTGCTCTCAAAATTGATAGGACGAATAGATAATGGAAAGATGAAGATGATGAAGGGGGAGTGAATAAATAAATTGGAGTCTCCAAGATAAATGGGTGAAATGGGATGAATGAATGAAATGGAGTGGGGGCATACCGAATTCTCTTACCCCAAAGATCTGAGTATCTATTATATGAGAATTTTCTATCTCACCTTGAGTGGGTACATGAGAGGTAACTTCAGGGTACAATCATCCCCTGCACTATGAATGTAGGATTTTGGGACACTAAACAAGGTTCTTAGTGTAATTTCTAATGGTTCACCGATCCAACGATAGATTATCAAAGTAAGCCACTTAAGGATCTAAATGAGCTTATCGGTGCAGGGAAGGCCCCTACATACGTCGAATTCACTTAGCACCTTAGCCGCCTGACTAGTTTATTTATATAGTGGCTCAAAAAAACCTGCTCGAGATTGCATCAGAAGAGTCGATATCCCCGATGTATCCCTATTCTAACTACCCTTGTGAGGTGATGAAATCCCCAGTCAAGAATAGCCCTCAACTACAAAAGAAAAATACAGGTGTTGTCAATCACCTTTATCATCACCCAATGTCAATGAAGGTGAGGGGAGAGGATAATGGGTATGACTGTGGGTCCACCCTACACAATGTGCTGCTGCACCAAACACAAAATACACATGTTATTTTTAGGCCCAAATGAAAGATTTTTGCTAATCTAGAATGCAAGAAAAATAAACTAAATCTAGTGAAAAAAATGGTGGTCTTCAACAAAACGTCCCACAAAAGGGTGCTAGTAATCTGATTTTATGTCTTGGATATGCGAAAAAGCTGCAAGGATAGAGTAAAGTTAGCAAAAAATTTAAAATAAGCACTTAAAGTGGAGATGTTGAAGTGCATGAGCAAACGTTTGTGTAGATGTTGATTAAGGGCCTAGAAAAAGAAAGTTAGCATTCAAAAATTCAAATTTTTTTTAAAAAGCAGGAAAAGTATCCAAGCGAAAATGTTGAAGATATGCACATACGTTGATCTGTGAATTGAACCATGCTCATACATTGAAGGCATGTGCATATGTTGCAAGACATGTGCAGACGTTGATTTGCATTTTTTAATGAAAAATTCAAGAAAAAAAAAGGTTATTGGGAAAAATTCAAAATTAAATGAAGATGTTGATGCCTAGTGGAAACGATGAGGTAACTAGGGAGAAAACGTTGAAGGGCAGGTGGAAACATTGAAGTGTCAACCTGCATGCTAAAATCGTAAAAACTCACAAAAACAATTAGTTTTAAGGGACGTGGGTCCCACCGGGCATGCCAAAATGAAGAGGGTGAAAATGAGAAAGGTAAGATTCAATGGTTATTATGAAAACGAACTAATAAAAGAATAAAACAAACTAATATACCTTACTAATTTTTCCTTCTCCTTCGGATTGAGCCTTCGGTGAAGGGAAGAATGTGCCTCTTCTCCACTTGATTGGATTGGCTCTTTGATAGGATTGTGGAATGCTCTCCACTACACAACAAGATGGGATATAATTCAAATGATGAGCATGGGTGTGATAGATTGTATTATGAGGCAAGATTTTGGCATTATGATGGCATGAGGGATGATTTTGGATATCAAATGGACATCATAAGATTAGATAAAAAGTGGATATGAAAATGAGGGGAGGAGACTCCAATTTATAGATTGGAGGAGACCAAAATGAAGGGCGAAGATTTATTTTTGGATGAAGGGTTGAGATTCTCTTACCCCTTCTACACATTCACTCCTCCTTTTCTGAGCACAATTTCCCCTACAAATGATGGTGGTTTGGGGGTTGATTGGGCTTTGGAGGTGGCTGTGGTTGGGATCTTGTGTGTGCTAGGGAGGAGAAAGGATTGGCATTTCTCTTCTCTCTGTCGCAGTGTAGATTTGTTGAGAGGTGGTGATGGAGAGAGGTGCGCGGATAACCATTGGATGCCTCTTCCATGTTAGGCTCCCCATGTTTCCCCTTCATACTTGTTGTATGCAAGGTCATGGGGTAGAGGGTTTGTTTGTTTTGTATTTTGGGCTCTGTGGCTTGTTTCTTGGGCCTTGATAGGTGTTGGGTCTAGGCCTTCAGGTTCTTGTGTGGATGCGTTTTAGGTTGGCAGTGGGAGAATGAGGAGGGTGTTTGTTTGTCCTGCTTCTAACTCTAAATGGAGATCATTATGGATGTAAAGCCCCCATTTGGATGTGTTTTGGTTAGGCGATGAATGGGTGGATAATAGTGGTGAAAGGAGGTGTGTTGGTTTGGAGGTGAGATCCCTTTACCACTAGTTCTTCATTGCTATTGGGGTTTGACAAAGTTACACTTTTGTCAATTCTCCCTTTGTTTGTCTTGGTAATGGTGTTTTCTAGCTTGTGGTTGAGAGGGGTGTTCTTGTATTTCCCCTTCTCAAGTTTTCTCTACCTATTTTAGCTCTTGCCCATCATATTCATTGGATGTATTGGGTTTGGTGGGGGGAAATTCCTGACCCCTTTGGCTAAGTGAAGTTTTCTTGTATGTGTGGTGGGCTAGTGGGTTATGCTAGAGGTGGTGTTTGTGTTCTCTCCAATAGTTGCTACTCCTCATGATGATGCAATGGAGAAGGTTATTTTGGGTTCTAGCCAATGCTGGTGGAGAGCTGTCTCTCTCTATTACTATTGAGGAGTGCTTTTTCTATGGTGTTCATCGTTGGTGTTTCTTTTTGCACTGAGTCTGATATTTTTAGTTTTTATGTTCTGGTGCCTAGAGGCTTGCTATAAGTTTTAAAGGGCCCTTTTTGTCTATGGCTTTTTTTGGTTAGAGATAGGTTTGATTGGGGTTTTGTTAGCTTTGGCTTTTTCTCCCTGTTGGGTTCCTTCTTGTTTGACTTCTATGGAGGTGAAGATAGCTCCTATTGAGGTGGGGTTTTTGATAGTTCCATTGGTGTGGGAATGGCATATTCTACTTTTGTTGGTCTCTCTTCTTTTTTTTATCAAGGTGGGGGATCTCCTATTGAGACAAGGATCTACTTGTGGAGGGAGAATGGAGGTCATTCTATGTGGTTTTGACTCGACGGTTGCGTCTCAGTTATAGGGACGAGGCTAGTATGGTTAACCTCCCAATCTTTCATCTTCTCTACTGCCCCTCTTTTGATGGGATCCTCTCCTAATAAGGTGGAGAGGAGTTTGGAAGGTGAGGAGTTGTTCAGTTGTTGGGGTTTTCAGACTAGTTGCAGTTGGTTAGTTCAAGGTTCCATTTCAAAACCCTTTGTAAAGGTTTGGGGGATCCTTGGAAAAATCCCTCCCCTTCTCCACTTTTCATGGGGGTTCTATAGTGGATGGTTTTGTTTCCATTCTTTGTCTACCTTTCTAGATAGTTAGCTTTGGGTTCCTTTGAAAACCCTTGAAGGTTTTGGGTCCTTTTGAAAACCCATTAGTTTGATCTATTGTTCAACTGATGTGTTCTAGTCTCTCTTTTGTACTAGGTTTAGGGCGCTTCAAACCTTGCTAATATAATAAAAAACATATTTTTATATTTGTTAAGAAATTTATCTCTCAACTAACCTATCTTTAGTCATTCCCTAAGCTTCTCCTCATCTCCATATTCAAGGATAACTACCTTAGCTAGCTGATCAAAAGGAGTACCTTTTATTTTCTTAAAAAATGAAGCATAATATTTCCATGTGAGAAGATATTAATCCACTTGAGACTCTATTTAGTTGGGTTAAATAGCTTCATCAGTGATATTGAGATAAGCTCTTATTTTCTTCTTTATTTCCCTATTGCCAAGTGCTTTTATATTTTATCACCATTCCTAATTAGCAACTAAGAGGAGATCTTTTGAGTCTAGATATTAATAATCCTAATTTAATATATTATATTAAATTGGTGCTAGTGTAGTAGACTTATTAGTTCCTACCATATGGATAGTATGGGACTCTAGTTGTGGTACTTGAGCATTAAGCTCTTCTTTTGTGTTCTCATCCTTCTTCATCTTTTCTAGTATTATTGACAACTAGCTATAAAGACTATTTCTCTCATTCTTGGATTTGAGTATCCAAATTTTCTTGTTGTATTTGATAGTCCCCTACTATCATTTCAAATTCCAATTTGTGAACAGTGGAGATAGAAACTTGTGCTATTTTGTTTCCTTACTTATCCACTACCATAGCAAAGATTCTTCTTTTTATCTACTTCATGCTTGTTTGAATATTGAAGAATAATAAAAGAATTGAGAAATCCTCTTCATCTAATTGGATATATATTTTGTTTAGATTCTATATAGTATGGTTGAGCCATATTGGGAGGCTATACATATTTTCTTGTGATTTTCAAGGGGAGAAAGAGGGTTTGTCCTTGTAGCCTTTGCATCTATAGGTTTTTTCTTGGCTTGAATCCTAGATGAATGAGTTTTGTCAATTCAAATTCATTTCTTCCATTACGTGCTGACTTACATTTTCTTGATAGAATGGTGGAGGTGAAGGTTGGGTCCAACTAAATTCTTAATCCTAGTAGCATATTAGGTACTCTTAGTGTTGGCTTGATGATGATTGTAATGGATGACTTCATGTGTTGTCATTGATGGCACATGTATACACACACATATATACGTATTGTCAGAGTCATCTTAGTTAAGACAAACTGGTATCACTCCTAAGTCTTTGTATTCCAAACTGATATTATATGTATAGTGAAGTTCAATCGGTATTGAGGGTGTCTAACTGGTATATGTAGATAACCGGTATATGCAGGAATGACATGACACCAACTTGGAGATTCATCAGAGATCAAAAAAGAAGCAAATGGAGGACAATCAATCTATGAGTTCAAAGTGGTTAACTCTTAACCGGTATTGGTGTTCCAACCGGTTTCATTGATTGTGTGATGAGTTATCACTGTACACCTAGGATATTGTGATGGAGTTCCTAAGCCGACATGAAATCTAATGTCTATATAATGACATTATGATGAACTATTTTTATGTTGCAAGATAGAAATGTTAAGTTGTTGTGATTTACTGAAGGCATTGCAGAGTATGTCTATGATGTCATTTTGAGTGAGCAGAAGAGGATCTATTCAAGCAAGATGTGCTACTTCTAGATCGCACCACTTGTTGTTTTCTAATCACTGCAATAGTCAAATCCCCTAACTGGGTAAGCTCTAACAAGCTTCATTGTACAAATCTTCTACAAAGGTTACTCCTAACAGGGCACTACCTTTAACAGGGTATAACTCCTAATAGGGCTTTGAGATCTTTAATAGGATTCGCTCTAGCAGAGCACTTTTATACACCTTAACCGGTTAGTTACCTATTACTGCAGATAGTTAACTTGTGAGTCTCATCTCACCATGGTTTTTCCCAGTTGGGTAAAATCACAAAACCGTGTCACGTTTCAGGCTGACTTATCAACACAAGTGAATTTAAGTAATTCTAACTAAAAATTAATTCTAGTCAAACATATGGTCTATATAGATTCATTATAACTAAGTTATATGTGGACCAAAACTTTTCCAATTGGAAGTGTGTACTAAATGTATATTATATACTGCTTTGGGTCTAATTGCAAAAAAAACAAAACTCGATGTTTTACCAACTCCTACTCTTATAAATAATATTTTTTTGAAATATAAAAAATACCCTTTTATAGATCTATAAGTGAGTTTTCAAACATATATATCTTTTAATATTTTAATTAGTTTTTGTATTTTATATTTTATTTTTATTGAAAGTAGGTCATCAACACTAAAATATAAGGTTGATTATCTTGTCAAGGAAAAATACTAAAATTTATTTAAAATTTTTGAAAAAAATATGATGTAGTAGAGAAAGAAATCTATGTCAAGGTGATATAATTATTTTCAAATGTGGATAAATAATTAAGAAAAAAATTGGTGGGAATTAGAAAGAGTTATATTTTAGCACACGCAACTTTTCAAATTTATTGAAAAATATTTATTTATAAAAAATTGTAAAAAATATATCCATGCACTAAAGTTTCAAGTTATCAATATACACAAAAAAAATTGTTTAAAAAAAGAGTAAAATTTATTAATTAAAGTGTGGTGGCTTGTGTAACTTCAATTTCAACATTTTATCAGCAACTAAATTATGGTGTTTACTTTAAAAATAACTACATTTAAATAATTTTTTTTAATTTTGTTAAAATTACAAACATAAAATAGACAAAAGAATATAAATTTTATTAGTTTACATCATTTCAAAATTCAAAATATATATTTCAATTTCTATTGATTTACTATAAAACTTTGAATCAACATTTGACCATTTCCTTTATAAAAGTGTGACACAGCTTTGTACTTTTACCTAGTTGGGTTTTTCACGTATAAACACTTGTGTTATGGTGGATGTTTTACTTGTTGTAGATGCTTTAATATCATTTTGGATTGCATGCATAGTATTAAGTAAGCAGATTAACTATCATTACCAGTTAGTGTTTGAAGTGGTATCATTTTTGCTATAACTGATTCACCCCTCCCCCCCTCCCCGCCTTAGTGCTTTATAAGTCTATCACTTATTAGCTTGCACATCCTAAAAAATAATCAAATTCAATAAATTAAAAATTATTCTTTTTGGAAATGTTATAATAAGGTCTACACACTTAGAAACACAGTTTTTAAATGACATTATTTGATCCTCCTAAAGGTTAAAAAAATAGTCTTTTGTTATCATTTTGATAGGTGCAAATAAGACTTGATTGCAAGTATGATTATCTAAGGGGGTTTGATTTAACCCTCTTCAATTAACAAACTTTACACAAAATCTCTCAATGGTTAAATAATTAATTTATTTTTTAAATATGTGATTTTACACAAAAATTAGGATGCCCCAAAAGTGGGACAAAGTATTGTGGTTGCATGTATACCATTTTCTTCCATTATGATCTTCATCTTCTTTGCCAAAACATCATAGTTCTACCCACTAAAAAATGGTGGATATTGGCAACTATTGTTTTCTTCTTTAGTCATATTTGAAACTACAACAAATATTCAATACCTAGTTCACCCTATAAGCTTTGGCTCTAATACTAGTTGAAGGGATAAAACCATAATAGAACACATAAAAATACATGAAGACTCCTACTTTGTAGCCAAACGTTTCGAAATACACTTGAAAAACACTTGATGGAGACAACTAGACACAAACAACACTCATAAAGAATATACTAAACATATTTTCCATTTAACTAAAAACTTAACATTTAAAAAAATTTCAAACTATTACATTGGATTGGTTTTCCTACAACTATCTAGAGCTATTGTGAATCACTATTTTCCTGTAGCTTTCAATAGCTGGTACCCATCTTCTCTTTTTAGAGATGCACATTGTTCTTTCTTCCCTCTAGAGTTGTCTATTATTGCCTTGCACTCTCTACTCTTCTATCCTTTTCTTTCTTTACAAATTTTTCTATTGTAGTAACTCTACTTTTTTTCTTTCTGCTGTCTCTACCACAATTATTCTCACTCACTTAAAAATTCAAACTTACCTACTTATATTTACTTCATTTCTAACCAAATAACTACTATACTAAGTGTCAGACGAGAGGATGAGACTAACATCCTTAGAAGATTCTGATGCATTTTTGTCGACAAGATTAGGAGAACAATAAATTTCAACATCTATTTTGACACATTTATCCAAACAATTATAAGATGGGAACAACACATTCCTTGCATCATAATTTGTCGCTATCTTAAAAGCATGAGAAATTTGGTTGTGACTATTGAAAAAAATATATCTATTATCACTAATCATTAACACTTATGACCATCTTAGATACCTATTAAACAATCTTTGTTCAAATTAGACTAATTTTTTTTAATAAAATTTGATCATTTCACTTTCATTATCAAAGTTAGTAAAAAAATGGGAACAATCGGAATCAGCAAAATAAAATAAAAATCTGCAATCGATTTGCCTAATGGACTGTAGAAATATCATATCTTTTTCTTATATCATAAGAAATCAACACCAATAAGAAATTTATTCTCTCTAAAACCATATGATTTATGAATAGCTGTATTCTATTAATGAATTTCAGACATTTTAATGAACTGGCCATTGGAGATGAAAAATCAAAATTTGGATGAATCTGCATAGTTCCATAGCTCAGACTTAACCTTCCTTTCAAAATAGTAGGTTTTTCGTAGAATTTTTTCAATAATTATTTGGGATCCGAATCTAGGTGTAAATATGAATTGTGCTTTATTTTGAGTCAAAATTGACGTCGTAAGTCTGATCCTAAAATTCATGTACCTTTATACTAATAATTTTAAAGTCTTGAACTTCTACACAACCCTAATCTATCTTTATCTATATGAATAAATGACTATATTGCCATTACTCTTGAAAAATGTACTTTACGAGATGTAGATTTAAGCTTAAAAGGTGACTAAAATGAACGATAATAGGGATAAAAAGTAGGGGGCGCGACTCATATTACAAGCAACACTCATCACTTAGCTTTTCCATTGTCAACTGCTCAGAGTTTCCTAGAAGCTTCAATAATGAAAAAATAATGCAGAAAATATAATTTGATATGGTTGAAGACTGTTGAAGAGTTAACCAAATGAAAATGAAAGAGCATCCACGTTTTCACTTCAGTGTGTTCGGACTGTTGAATAGGAAGCCACATGAAAATGAAAGATCACCTACAACATTAACGTTTCAAAGTGGAATTGGATTGAAAAGTATAGTTGGAACAAAAGTCAGTTTTATATCTTACTGATGAGATAAGGTTTCCCTTTTACATGCCTTGAACATTTAATTATGGAAAGATTCACGACTCTATTCAATATTATAATAATTTTTGAAAAAGTACATACTTTGAAAAAATTGTTGGGAAACCTACTCCCACCTTCGAAAGAAAGGTTGAATGACATAAAAAAAATCTGAGCTATGAAATTAGGGAGATTCATGCACACACTTATCTGAGCTATGGAATTAGGGAGATTCATGCACACACTTATCTGAGCTATGGAATTAGGGAGATTCACGCACACACTTATCTGAGCTACGGAATTAGGGAGATTCATGCACATTCTTCCTTTTTATTTCTAATGGGCAACTGGTGCGAACTTTGGAATTGTTGGAATATGAATTTCTTCCATCATCACCATTCATTAAATGGAGCACTTTAGAATGAAACTAATACATTTCAATATAAGGATAAAAGAGAAAAATTAAATATTTGTTATTTAGGACAAGTTAGTTTAAGTTCTTGAATCATCATTGTAATCTCTAAGACTTTTATAATTGAGACATTTGTAATGGTTTCATCATCATTTAATTACACAATCATATAATCAAAAGATGGGTTGTGAAGTGAATTGTTAATTTATATAACCCAACAACCAATTAATTGCTCAAGAAATATCACAAAAAATAAACTATCTGATTTGTAACGATTAATACTGTAGATTATTTAACTAAATGAACAACAGAAGTGAATTCAAAAGAAACCAAACACATAAACACATATAACATAGATGTACCCAAGAAACCCCAATGCGGGGAAAGAACTGCAAATGTTGAATCTTCTATTCAGCTTCAAGAGAAAACTTTCCTTCGAGAAATCACTTCACGAATCTTCCAAACTCAGAAGAATCTCATACTAGTTGCTACAACGATCTTACATATATAGCCTTCTTGATGAAAACATCAACTATGCAAGATAAGTGAAACTTTCCTCACACAACACATCCTAAGAGAAATATTCCTTACATGACTCAGGAAAGGAACTATATCCTTACATGACATGCAAACTGGAAGTTTCCTTACATGACACATGAGAAAGGAAACTTGTCTTACACAACTAAGACTATCCACACATAAAACCGTTCTTGGAAATAACCTCACAACTCTAAGAAACATTCTAAATACAAAATACAAAATATCCTCTTGCTGAATATCCAACACGAGCTGCACTTAAGCAACTTCCACAATCACACCTTCCGAACTATAGAAAAATTAACACTCCCTCTTAGTGAGGAAGGTGTTCTGCACAACACCCAGTTTATCCTTGAAGAATAGAAACTTACTCTTCACCAAAGCCTTAGTTAGAATGTCCATGTTTTGTTCATCCATAGGAATGTATTGCAACTTCATTGTCCCCTTCTCCACACAATCCCTGATGAAGTGGTACTTGATCTCAATGTGCTTTGACTTGTTATGAAATACTGGATTCTCAGAGAGTTTGATGCAACTCTAATTATCACAGTAAATGACCGTAGGATCTAACTTCTGATAAAAAAGCCCAACTAGAAGTTTTTGAATCCAAATAGCCTTAGATGTAGCCGTACTGGCTACCATATACTCGACTTCTACATAACTCAATGCAATTGACTTTTTTTTCCTGTTGTACCAAGAGACTACTCCTGATCCCAAGCTAAAACAATACCCTTAGGTTGTCTTTCTGTCAACGGTACTACCTACCCAATCTGCATCGATAAACCCCTTGCGCTTCACTCCATCCTATTAATATACTCCAATCCATAATCAACTGTGCCTTGGAGATATCTCAAAACATGCTTTGCAACTATCTAGTGCACACATTTAGGTTCCACCATAAACTGACTAAGTGAATTCACTGCAAAACAAATGTCTAGCCTAGTGTTGACCAGATACATAAGAGAGCCTATCAACTCATTGTACAAAGTTAGGTCCACTGCCTCTGATCTAGAATCATCAACCTTCTTTCAGTTGCTTACAAGTGGCATGTACATTGGCTTACAGTCCGCCATCCTAAATCGCTTCAGGATATCAATTGTATACTTTCCTTGTCCAAAGAAGATCTCTCCCTCTTTTTACCACAATTCCAAACCTAAAAAGTAGTGCATCAAACCCAAATCCTTCATCTTGAAATCTCCTACAAGATCCCACTTGCAATGTGCTATGAGCTCTTCTGACCCTGTAAGAAACAAGTCATCAACATATAACACCAATATGAGAAGCCTGCCCTTCCCCTGAACATAGTATAGGTTAGGATCTTCCTCACTCTTGGTGAAGCCCACACTATGCAAGTAACCATCAATACGTGCATACCATGCTCTGGGGGCCTTCTTGAGGCCATACAACGCTCTCTTCAACCTACATACATGAGAATATCTCCCATGCACTTCAAAACCCTCTAGTTGTTCTATGTAAATCTCTTCCTCAATCACTCCATTGAGGAAAGTTATCTTCACATCCATCTGGTGTATCCTCCAACCCATCTGCACTACTACATAAACGATAGCCCTTATCGATGAGTACCTGGCTATCGAGAAAAGGTCTCATCATAGTCGAACCCTTCCTTTTGAGAAAACCCCTTAGCCACAAATCATGCTTTGAACTTTTCCACACTACCATATGCAACATGCTTGATCTTATACAACCATATTGACCCTACCACAAACTTGTTTTTGCATTGTAGCACTACCTCCCACATATTATTCTGCATAATGGAAGAATACTCTTCCACCATGGCATCCCTCCAAACCTGATTCTTAGATGTCTCTTGAAAGCTGGAAGGCTCCACCTCAATCACTTCACTCATGAGTGCCATATAATTAGAAAAAAATTTGGGAGCCTTTCTCTGTCTGACTGGATCTTTAGGATTACCAACATACTCTTGGGCTTCTCTCACTATTTGCTCAGCTGCCCTATTTCTCTTTCTCCCTGTGATAGGAGTCTGAGGCTGAGGAATACTTTGTTCCTCCTATTGATCAACTTGCTCGACCAACATGCTCTGCTCTCCAGCTTGCGTGACTAAAGTCTGAGAAATTTGTGCAACCTCAACCTTGGGTTCCTGCTCCTCCTCCTGGATCTCGATCAAACTACTAGAATTCTAAAGAGCCCTTCCCTCCTCAAACTTCACATCTCTATGAACAACTATTTTTCTGAGAGCAGGAATGTAAACCCAATAGGCCTTAGAAGTTTCATTCTATCCCACAAGGATACCCTTCTCTATAATTGGTTCCAACTTGGTTGTCTTCTCCATGGGAATATGAGAATACATAAGGCATCCAAAGATGCGAATGCACCCCAAATCTGGTTTCTTCCCGGTGAACACCTCTTTTGGAGTCAATTTTCCCAACACTTTATGTGGGATCCTATTCTGCAAATACATAACAGTGTTGTAAGCTTCTGCCCATAAAACCAAGGCAAATCCTGATCATGAAGCATGGCCTTAGCTGCTCCAATTATAACCTTGTTTTTCCATTCAGCAACCCCATTCTATTGACGGTTGTACGAAACTGTCTACTCTTTCTTGATACCTTCCTAAGAACAAAAATCTTTGAAGGAATTCAAGGTATAATCGCCTTCATTATCAGACCTTAGTATATTGATCTTCCTCTCTGTTTGGTTCTCCACGAGAGATTTAAACTCTTTGAACCTATTGAAGAATTCATCTTTATTCTTCATAAAATATATCCACGTCTTCTTGGAGAAATCATCAATAAAGGTAACATAATATTTATATCCACTAAGGGATCCTGTTGACATGGGCCCACTTACATTTGAGTGTATGAGATCCAAAATTCCTTTAGATCTAGTATCGCTACTTGAAAACTTGGTCTTAGCATATTTCCCAAGAGCACAACCTTTGCACACCTCATGCTTATCAACCTTCATTTCAGGCAGCCCTGTTACTATTTATTTGAGGACATTAAGTGCTCCATAGTGAAGATGAACCATCCTCATGTGCTACAGTTCTCCAAGCCCTTTACTATTACTCACCAACACATGTGGTGGTTCAAACTATAACTAAAACAAACTACCATGCTTGACTCCAATCACTTGTGCTACCTTGGAGTTCTTAGGACGGATACAAAATTTGCCTTCTTCAAAGGACACGATGTAACCCTTTTCCTCCAAAGTAGAAATAAAGATTAAATTCTTTTTCATTCTAGGAACATACAACACGTCCTCCACCAATAGAGGTTTTCTGGACTCCCTCTGAAACTTGATCATGCCAACACCAGTTGCATGGTACTTGGCATTGTCCCCAAGCTCAATGAACAAATCCAACTTCTTCTCCTCCAACTTGGTGAAATATTCTTTGACTCGCATCATGTGGCAAGCAACCCCACTATCAATATACCAAACATTGTTGATAATTGAACTTGAGAGACAGGCAATGAGTGAAAACTCATTCTCAAACCGCGTTGAAAACTCTTTCACCTCTGCAATAGCTGCAACTTGCTTCTTCGGCTTACCCTTGTTTTTCTTAGTTGGGCATTGACTAGCATAGTGACCCATCTGACAGAAACAAAAACAATTTATCTTACTTAGGTCTTTCTTCTTCCCATCCTTGGAAGATGACCCTTCTGTTTACCCTTTACTGAATTTCTGCTTCCCTTGCTTGCAAGTACAAGATTTTCTTCATTGTCAACCTTCTTTGTTTGGCCCCCTCGATGACTGCTTTCACGAATCTCCTCTTGGACGAAATCATCCCAAAGCCTTGCCCAATCAGGTAGGCGATCATGACCAATCATGCATTTGAAAAATACTTCCCAGTGCTTTAAAAATCCATTTAGGGCTATTTGGACCAACTCATCTTCAACAATCATCTCTCTAATAGCAGCCAACTCATCCTTGACTTGTGTCAATCTAGACAAGTAAGAGGTCACTCTCTCGCCTTTAGAAATCTTTATGTTATGCAACTTTTCCTTGAGCATCATCTTACAACTTTGATAGTCGCTCTGATAGAGTTTTGTGAGCGTATCTCACATTTATTTGGTAGTGTCTTTCCCAAATAGATGAGGAATCAAATGATCTTTTAGCCCATCAAGGATAATCTCCTAAGCTTTGGACTCCTTGATTTCATGCAAATCTAGGGCAATAGGATCATTTGTTGGAGGAGTCACTTCTGTACTAGCATAGATCCACAACCTATTCTCCTTGAGAATGGATGTAATCTGAACGTTCCACTATAAGAATTGAGATGCACCCTCAAGCCTATCCTCATACCGAACAGTGGTTTCCATTGCAAACTAAGACCCTCGAAGAAGTCAAACAATAAAATCTGAAGAAATCTATGAAACAAAACTTGGCTTCATATTAATAGTTTAGATCTCTAATACCATGTTAATTTCTATAACCCAACAATCAATTAATTTCTCAACAAATATCACTGGAAAATAAACTATCTGATTTATAACAATTAATACTTTTGATTATTTAACTAAATGAACAGTAGAAGAAAATTCAAAATAAACCAAACGCATAAACACAGATAACACATATATACCCAGGAAACCCCAATGCAGAGAAAAACCTACAAATGTTGAATCTTCTATTCAGCTTCAAGAGCAAAATTTCCTTCGAGAAATCACTTCACGAATCTTCCAATCTCAAAAGAATCTCATACTAGTTGCTACAATGATCTTACATATATAGCCTATTTGATCAAAACATCAACTATGCAAGATAAGTGAAACTTTCCTCACACAACACATCCTAAGAGAAACATTCCTTACATGAACTGGGAAAGGAACTAAATCCTTACATTACATGCAAACTGGAAGTTTCCTTACAAGACACATGAGAAAGGAAACTTGTCTTACACAACTAAGACTATCTACACATAAAACTGTTCTTGGAAATAACCTCACAACTCTAAGAAACATTCTAAATACAAAATAGAAAATATCCTCTTGTTGAACATCCAACACGAGCTACACTTAAGCAACTTCCACAATCACACCTTTTGAACTATAGAAAACTTAACATGAATGACATAGCATTCTCATCATATGTAATGGTTGCAATCAATTCATTAATGACGAGTTGAAGTGTTGTAGCACTGAAGACAATTTGGTAAGAAATTATGTTTGATATGTTCTGCATATTATGTGTTGTGATTGATTCATGTCTCTCCACCACTCAACTAGTAATTCATTAATAGAATATTATCATTAATAGTGAGTTTATATGTTTTAGAGAGAATAAATTTTTTTATTGGTGTAGATTTCATATGATATAAAGAAAAACACAACATTTGTGCAATTCCTTAGACAGGTCAATTATTGACATTTATTTCCATTTGTCAATAGTTGATTTCTCGCAATTTTCTACCAACTTTAATAATGAGAATGAAATGATTAAAATTTAATGGAAAAATTCGTTTGATTTGTACACAAATTGTTCAATAGGTTTCACAGCTAGCTATAACAATTAATGTATTGACGCCTCCTCTACATGATGCAAGATAGCATAAATTATAGGCTACAAATCATTCATATTTTCACATATTTTGAGCATGGTTAGCATAAACCAATGTTTTAGGTTTGATGCAGGATTGATTACTATCTATTGTCATAGTCAGAGTGCCATTTGTTTAACAAATAATCTAAATTTCTAGGCTAGAACAAAGAACATTGATGTTTAGTCTCTTTTTGTTTGAGATATGGTAGAGGATGAGAAGGTAAAATTTGAAAATTTTGACACTTCGATGAATGTTTTAGATGCATTGACAAAAAACTAATCAACATAGAGAATTTCAAATGGTGTTCTAGTTGTATGGGCCTCTTGGCCCCTTATGGTTGATCAATGAGCTATTTGAAAGGTTTTCGACAAGTGGGAGAATGTTAGGATTAAAGTGTCTCAAATTTTGCAAATCCTAACATTTATTTTGATATATTTATTTGATTTATTAACTGCCTGCAAATTTCTAGTTATCTAGTGGGATCCATGGGCTTGGTGGCATCTGTTGGTATTATGGATGACTTCATCATGTGTTGCATTGGTTTTGTCATTGATGTCAACACTTATCTTCTTGGAGGTCTACATTGTTGATTTGGCACTCTGGTTATATTGGTGTATTGTTGAACCGACACATTATGGTCCTGACATGGTTAGTGGCCTATGCATAGTCACTGGTATATGTTCACTAATAGGTTATATGGTTCATCGGCAATGATGGTAACTTGTTATCATCTAGAGATAATTTGGTTATGTCGAAGACATGGATTAGATGTTTGGATTTGGTGTTTTTCTTATTGGTCTAATCGGGTTGACAAATTTTCCTTTATCGATAGATAGGTCTAGGTTATGGACCAATACATGATATCTATTCTTGATCAGCATGACACATTTTGGAAATGGTTTATTGATTGGTTAATGTGTAAATATATTGAGCTAACATATTGTATCATATCAAGACTTATTTGTTATTGATTTAATTATAATATCTTTAGTGAGCCGACCTTAACATTTGGTCTTAGGTTTTGTATAAATGATTGTAAGATCTTATTCAAGATCATCATTATGAGTGTGTGCAAATATTGAAGATCATTGAGAAGCAAAAATAAGCAAATCATTATGCAAATCACGTAGACATTATTTGAAGGTTAAAGGAAGGTTATGAAGGTGTTTGGCACTTATGTTCAGAGCTTAAATCGGTACTGAATCCAGCATTGTAGATGCTATATTAAAGAAGTATATTGTTATTGGATTTAACCATCCAACTATAGTCAGTGTGATTCTTATCTTGTGATTGAGCAGTGAGCTCTAGGCGGTTGGCCTTTCAGAATGTGCATACCCCATTTGTATACACTTACTATCTGTAGTAGTATCATCTGATTGTGGGTAAGGTTTGCCACCATGGTTTTTTTCCCTTATAGGGTTTCCACGTCAAAATCTCTGTGTCATGTGTCATGGATGTTGTTTCTCTTTTTGTTTCATACATTAAGATATAATGGCATTGCTATAACTGTTAATCTATTTTACTAGCATTATAATTTGTTTTACCAGCACTAAGTTTCAAGTTGGATTAACTGGTTTTGGGTTGTAATTTATTGACAATTGGTTCACAACTGATTCACCCCACCCTCAGTTGTCCTTCCCGGTTCCTAACAATTGGTATTAGAGTGAATTCCTCTTTTTGTAGAAGCCTAACAGCTTGAGGAGATCCTATGGCAGGAAATATTTTTAGGAAGGACAGTCCAAAATTTGATGGAACTAACTATTGTATATGAAAGATCAGAATGGAAACACATCTGAACTGCATTGGAAGAGATATATGGGATGTTACTAAGAATGGCTATGTTGGTCCTACTCTGAATCAATCTCATACACTGACATTGGATAAAGAGTTGGAGAATGATTGCAAAGAAAGAGAAGCACTTCTGAGCGCATTATTAGATCAACAAATCATGGGATTATCAGACAAGTCTACTGCAAAAGCTATTTGGGATAAATTGGAAACATTGAATGAAGGAGATGGGTTAGTGCAGAATCAAGGGGGGCCAAAAAGTGGCGATGTGAAAAAATAGCCTTCTTTACTCGCCTAAAAATGCGAAAATCCATGTTGACTTTTTGCTTGGCCTGGGTGTCAGTACACCTTGGCTTGGCAATTACCTATGCAAATCGGATATCCGATTTTTATTTGTAATTTTAATTTAAAAAATATATTATATGTTACATATTATATAATATATATATTATATAATAATATATATAATATAAAATAATATAATATTATATTATATATAATATAATAATGCAATATTATATTATATATAACGTAATAATGCAATATTATATTATATATAACATAATAATGTAATATTATATTATATTATATAATAATAATATATTATATTATATTATAATATATTATAATATTATAATATATTATAATATTATAATATATTATAATATTATAATATATTATAATATTATAATATATTATAATATTATAATATATTATAATATTATAATATTATAATATATTATAATATTATATTATATTATAATATTATAATATATTATAATATTATATTATATTATAATATTATAATATATTATAATATTATATTATATTATAATATTATATTATAATATTATATTATAATATTATATTATAATATATTATAATATTATATTATATTATAATATATTATATTATAATATAATATTATAATATATTATATTATAATATTATATTATAATATATTATATTATAATATAATATTATATAATATTATATTATATTATATTATATTATATATAATATTATATTATATAATATAATATTATATTATATTATATAATATTATATATAATATTATATTATATTATATTATATTATATTATATAATATAATACAATACAATACATATTATATAATATAATAATATATTATATAATATAATATTATATTATATATGTTATTTAAAAATAATTTAAGTATAAAAATCGGATATCTGATTTTCTAAGACTTTTATATTTTGACAGTGGTAGCCTGTGAGTCATTTTTAACTCACGAGCTGCGCGATTTCATCACAATCCGATATCCACTCCATCTGATATCCAGTTTTTTCACAAAAAAATGCTAAAAGATAGATTCAGAGGTAAGAATTTTATCGTTTTGAATCATTTTCATTCATTTTTTGTATTTTTTGTTAATGTTTATTTGATTTTTTATTGAAAATATGGTTTTTTTTAATGGAAACTAGGTTTTTTTTAAATCAAATACCTAATTGTTTAAGTTTGTTAACTAAATTTAATTGTTTACATTCAATTAGGTTAAAAATGGGGGATAACAATGAAAACACCGACGAACAATAACTGCAACAGCCAAACCCTCATTTGCCAAACCCCCCATCAATTCAGGATTTGATTGCACAAAATTTGAATGAATTGAGGGGGATTGCAAAAGTATATCGTAGGATCCTTTGTCTAAACCTAATGTTTGATCCTCTCACGTCGATCATAAAAAGTATGGAAACCATGACTGAGGAGCACGATGCCGCCCTTTTGTGGTGAGATTCTATGAGGGAAAAATATGTAGATGGCTTGTTGTATAAGGATATCAAGGATCTTGAGATATCCAAAGCCGAAATCGCCTCATTGTTTGTCAATCCCCGTACTGGTCAGCCCGTAGATCCCCCCAAAAAAAAAAATTCTATTAAATGGTGCACAAATGATGGGATTGTGAAAAAAAATTTGGATTGTTGGTGGATGGTTTTCGACAAACCACCCAACAACAATCTTGATATCCCCTTCTATTTTATAAAAAAATTGTATGCTGAGTTTGTTTTACACAAACATGTGAACTACTTTGACATCCAACCTTTCCAGGGTGTAGGTTTAGGTATGCCCCAAAATAGACCTGGGGTAGTCAGAGTAGTCTAGGGCCCATATGTCCCCCCTCCTCTTGTTGATCCCCCACCTGCAGTGCAGCATCCTGATATCATTCGTGAGGCAGCTTCACGGACCATATCGGCTATTCACTCTTTGAGTAGCCTTTTGGTTTCTGAGGCCGCGTCAGTAGCTCAGCCTACTGTTGATGGTAGTAGTGCATCTGGTGGCGTTGACCTGTCATCCTCATCTCCACACATATGTGTGCCCTATAGTTGTGTCATGTGTGGACACGTATGCTTGGGTCCAGTAGGACAGCCCGTCGATCATCCCGTGGACAATGCAGATTATGAGGTGCATGAGATGCATGATGCACTAGATGTTATTACACAGACTGGAGGATATCTTGGGGAGTCCTCACATGCTAGAGGCGAGGAGGCACCGTCATCATACATTGATGATGTAGTGGTAAGATTTGTATTTTCACAGTTCATGTTATATTTTAATTAAATATTTATAAATTAGATAATATTAAGTACTAATTTTTATTTACATGGTCTATTTAATAGTTGATGACCGAGGATGAGTTGAGACAGATTCAGGAGGGCACCTTGTCGACCATTTCATTTGGCCTTGATAGCTTGATGGTACATATATTATTGCACCTAGTCGTTTGTATTTTATTGTACATACATGCTCATCATTTATATTGGTATTAATTAGATTATGTAGTAACTTGCATGTATATCTTATTTTACTCTTGTAGGGCACAAGCAGCATGAGTGCGGAGCAATGTGATTTAGGATTTGGTAGTGCAGTTGGAGACAAGGGAAAGGTAATTGAAAGCAAATATGATTGAATGAATAGTTTAAATAACTTATAGTGATTATACATGTCTAGACATAGATTGATAGTTTCATATACTTGTTGTGTATATATACAGAGAATCCTTGGCTTCACATCCTTGATGACTACACCCAGTATACCTAAAGAAGAAGAAGAGATGCCTCGAGTAGATGTGTGTTTATTTTATTTTTTGATTAGTAGATATAATTTGTTATTATCAGTGACAATTATATGCTAACTTGTATCAATGTCATGTTTCTAAACATATGTAGGTTGTTTATGAAAATATTCAAAACATACCTCCTCTACTGAAGACATACATCAAGAGCCCTGCAAAGCTGAAGAGAAAACATGGAGATGAGGTAAACATGAATAGTTCAATTATAGTTCATTTTTATGTTAGCTTTTCGAATGTGAATTATATAATATAACTAATATTAATCGTGGTTTGTTTTTCTTGTGCAGGATCCTTCAGAGCCGAGTAGTGCGGCGAAGAGGATCAATTTTGATGATCCATCAACAACTTAGAGATGTTATAGATAGTTTTGGGATGCTTACATGTCTAGTTGGCTTGTCTATTTTGTATATGGACATACATTCACGTATTTAGACATACATTTGTTTCAGTTGGCATTTATGCCATATTTGTGTATGGACATACATTTGTAATCATTTGACATTTTTTATATATACAGAAGTTGATATTCGATCATATAAATTGTTGCTCATCTGTGTGTGGTGTTATCATGGAAATCTTTAATCTTCATTCCAATAATTAACAATGGTTAATAATGGCTATTTAATGAACAATACAATTCATTTCATTTCATTTAATTGTAAGTGTTGTTTTTATAATGAACAATACAATTTATGAACAATACAATTCATTTAATCAACAATAAAATACAATTCATTCAATGAACAATACATTTCATGAACAATACAATTCATTTAATGAACAATACTTGACACAATTCATTATTACCCTATGCATGGTCCTATTTTGCCCCCCACCTTGGTCAAACGCTCAGAGTTTTATTAGGGCAGAAATTTTTTGATTGGCGAAAAAATCGTCAGTCTCACTCAATGGAATGTTGTCGCGTGGCCGATTTCTCATTCTGCTCATCGCGATGATGAACTGTCAGCTCTAACATGTCCAGTTAGACATTATTACCCTACGCATGCTCCTATTTTGCCCCCCGCCCACTCGATCAAACAATCGGGGTCATACCCTACTGGCGTCGTCCCTTGAGCACCCTAAGTGCTCAAAATTATCAAACTTTGACAGGCCCTAACTCAGAATCCATGGCACCTGTGAACATTTCATTTAAACCTATGGGGCCATGAGAGGGGTCCCTACAAAAGCCTATCTCAGTTTTTCAATTTTCCCTATGGTTTTATTAGGGCAGCAATTTTTCAATTGGCAAAAAAATCGTCAGTCTCACTCAATGGAATGTTGTCGCGTGGCCGATTTCTTGTTCTGCTTGTCACGATGATGAACCGTCAGCTCTGACATGTCTAGTTAGGCATTATTACCCTACACATGCTCCTATTCCCCCCCCCACTTGATCAAACACTTGGGGTCATACCCTACCGACGTCGTCCCTTGAGCGCCCTAAGTGCTCAAAATTATCAAACTTTGACGGGCCCTAACTTAGAATCCATGGCACCTACAAATGATCCGTTTGAACCTACGAGGCCATGAGAGGGGTCCCTACGAAATCCTATCTCGGTTTTGCAAGTTGCCCTATGGTTTTATTAGGGCAACAATTTTTCGATTGGTGAAAAAATTGTCAGTCTCACTCAATGGAATGTTGTCGCATGGCCGATTTCTTGTTTTGCTCGTTGCGATGATGAACCGTCAGTTCCAAAATGTCCAGTTAGGTATTATTACCCTACACATCCTCCTATTTTTCCCTCCCACTCAATCGAACACTCGGGGTCATACCCTACCGGCATCGCCCCTTGAGTGCCCTAAGTGCTCAAAATTGTCAAACTTTGACATGCCCTAACTCGGAATTCGTGGCACCTAAGAATAATTCATTCAAACCTATAGGGCCACAAGAGGGGTCCCTACGAAAGCCTATCTCGGTTTTTCAAGTTACCCTACGGTTTTATTAGGGCAGCAATTTTTCGTTTGGTGAAAAAATCGTTAGTCTCACTCAATGGAATGTTGTCGCATGGCCAATTTCTCGTTCTGCTCGTCATGATGACAAATCGTTGGCTTTGACATGTCCAGTTAGGCATTATTACCCTACACATGCTCCTATTTTTCCCCCCCACTCGATCGAACACTTGGGGTCATACCCTACCGATGTCGTCCCTTAAGCGCCCTAAGTGCTCAAAATTGTCAAACTTTGACGGGCCCTAACTTGAAATTCATGGCACCTACGAACATTCCATTTAAACCTATGGGGCCATGAGAGGGGTCCCTATGAAAGCCTATCTTGGTTTTTCAAGTTTCCCTATGGTTTTATTAGGGCAACAATTTTTCGGTTGGCAAAACAATTGTCAATCTCAATCAATGGAATGTTGTCGCGTGGTTGATTTCTCATTCTGCTCATCATGATGAAAAACCATCAGCTCTGACATGTCCAGTTAGGCATTATTACCCTATGCATGCTCCTATTTTTCCCCCCCACTCGATCAAACGCTCAGGGTCATACCCTACCGGCGTCATCCCTTGAGTGCCCTAAGTGCTCAAAATTGTCAAACTTTGATAGGCCCTAACTTGGAATTCGTGCCACCTACAAATGATCCATTTGAACCAATGGGGCCATGAGAGGGGTCCCTACGAAAGCCTATCTTAGTTTTTCAAGTTGCCATACGGTTTTATTAGGGCAGCAATTTTTCGGTTGGCAAAAAAATCATCAGTCTCACTCAATGGAATGTTGTCGCGTGGCCGATTTCTCCTTCTGCTCGTCGTGATGATGAATCGTCAGCTCTGACACGTCCAGTTAGGTATTATTACCCTACGCATGCTCCTATTTCCCCCCCCCCCCCCACTCGATCGAACACTCGGGGTCATACCCTACGCATGTGACATCCATGAAGAGATATGAAAGGATATTTGGTAAACAATCAGAAACCTTTAATGATAATCAAGTTGAAGCCTTGAGATTTATGCAATATGGTTCAAGTCCAAAACTATACCCTAAAACCACACACTCTTCCCTCTCCCAACATACAGTAATGAGTCACAAGTTAACATAGAATTTGGAAGGATTTGATGAGAGCGTTTTGATTTTACTTACGTCTTGTGTATTATAATATAGACCAGTTTGCCAATGTGACATCTTCATATGAGAGAAAAGCTTCATTTTATCTCAATATAGTTGTACCTATTTCATTATTAGAAAAAATAAATAAGTTCTGCACTAAATTGCAATAAATAAATTAGTATCCTCTATATTATGGATTTGAATTGATGTTCTCAATTAGTTATTATTCCTACACCTCACACTCACAAGATTAATAATGAAATGACATTTATGATTCATCAAATGTTGACAAAGTCTAATCAAAGTTCAACTTCAAGATGTATACAACATATCATATTCAACTTAAAGATGCATACAACTTACCATATTCAAGCTCATGCCAACCACCATTTGGATATTGTTATATGTGGATTAAAGTACAATATATGTAATAAAACCATATAGTCTTACAAAAAAGCCATCATAGACCATCTATGTCGATTAAAGTACAATTCATTTGTAACAGGGGCACACTCACAATTTGAAGTTGCAAAGCCTTGTGGGAAGCATCAAAATAGAAATTTACTAATCTGACTCATACTACTGTCAAAAGCATCAAAGATGCTATTGCTAGAGAACACCATGCTCCATTGTGGAGAGAATATTAGGTGCATCTGATGTCAGCATCTGAAAATGAAAGAATGTTATTCAATTACCAAAATCTAAATGACTTTATTTTATAAACCATTAATGAATAACAATAGACAAGGTTACCTGAGTGAAAGTTCGATGACCACCTTGACTAGGCAATGTCAAATGTTTGATTCAATAGATCATCTGTCATGACAATTTGATCCACTATAGATGTGTCCTTGCCACATGCATTCGAATCATCTTCATGATAATAAACACAACAAGACCCACAATTTAATCTCATTAATGCACAAAGGAATATGTACCATCACCAAGAGAGTGCCTTGTCAACAACGAATGAGCTAGCATGAACCTGTATTTTTAATAATTGTTAGTCTACACATAAATTGCATGGATGAACATAAGTGGTGTTGCAAAAATATGTCCCTTCCAATTATATCGAGTGTACTCACTATGTGCATGCAAAAACCGTGTTGCCCAAAAAAAACGTTCATCAATAGACCTGCATTTTGAACACATCCTTAATATACACGTAACAAACTTGAACATTAAGGTTTAATGATCATTGTTTGAAATGAAATGCATGATAAAAAAATAAGGCACCATTAAAGACCTACTACTCAAGTGTGCCTAAAGGGTCATCTCTTTGTTTAAGAGTATCCAGTATTGCTTCATGATCAATAGTAGTCACTGTCCATAGCTCTTTGGTCTTCAGTTTTGCTTGATGCTTCAACAACTTGACATTTGTAGCTATAATAAGGTGTGAATACATTATAATGGTTTTGTGTCTCTCATAGTCTTCAAATGCAGGTATGCCATTCTTTCTAATCATGTATGTTCGCAACCAAGTTCCCACAACAACAATTGAACTTGTAGGATATGTGAACCCATCATCATCTGTCACTGGTTGTGTTAGCTTTTGTTTTCCCTGTACACATCGTGCCAACCAATATTCTGATCTCTCTTCATTCCCTTGCGATGCAACAACTATAAAAACATATCCTGGCTGTACAAGACTTGATAGATGATCATACTCAAGTGAACTTTCCATGTCATCGTTTGACAAGGATATTGTTTGAGATAAAGGAGTTAGATACTGGGGAACCCACGTATCAACCCAGTCACTTGACTCTCACTGATCCCAATCACACCGAAGAAAACTCTAACAAAAAAAAGCCAACACTTGTGTCTAAATGGTCCATGTACTTGCATCTGAGCTGAGAAATGAATGCATCTTTGAAGAATCTTTAATTGTTTGACAATCCAATCTATCTCCCACTATTCCCTCCTTAACCAACCAAAAGAATCTGCTCACTGCTAAATCAAGAGTACCTCCATGTGACAATGCTAAACTACACCAATCAACAATATAACGTGCATTAGAGAAATTTGCACCTGAAATCCTCAATTGCTACTTAACTAGAGCTCTCTTCAAACATGCACCTGCTTCATCATGCTCTCCCTTCCCATGCCCTGCCTAAAAAAAACACCAAATATGAGGTATACGCCTCTCCACATGCATTCTACTCAACCAATAAAACATGCGGGCATTCTTGAATTGACCCGTACAGTTATTTGACCATATTATATGTTGGTCAATTGCAATATCTTTCTCATGCAAGAACTCAAAAAAATTCTCGAAAGAATGTTGCACATACTCGGAGGAGTGTGATCTATCATCACTCATATAAAAATGGTACTCCCTGATTATCTTCCTGTCCTCTTCTGTACTATCAAGAGCATGTCTATATGTAATGTGAACAAAAATAGCAATCTAGACTGAATTGTAGTACTGAGACTCTACCTCATTCTATGCAATGTATAGTTCTCTGCAAAATCAACCACCGATACAATAGTGCCAATCGGGAAAGAGTTCTTACACATCCTGAATTGTTGATCCAACAACTAAGACCTATGGGTGTGCCTTGCATACTTGTAGAAAATATTTTCCTTAAAATCCAAAATAAAATCAGCAATACTCACTTCTCTTGAGACTAATTCGCATCTAGAACCTTCACCTCCACTCTTCAAATTATATTTCACTGTCTCGTATCTTTTTTTCTCAACATAATTATTTCCAAACTAGTGTTCGCTGCCCTCATGAAAACATGAAACAAACTTTGACAACCCACCGCATTCTGAGCACTTCTCATTCAAACAATCATTTCTATAGAAATAGCAGCCATCATCTCTAGGGAATAAAAATAGATCTTGCAAGTCTCTTGATGATCTCGGAAATAGCATTGCACCACACTCCTGCAACATCTCATTAGTATGCATTGTATAACAAATATGACATAAAAGTTCATGGTACATTGAAAACTCCACATGGTACTTGCAACAACAGGTATTGCGAATCTTAAGAGGAACACAATAAAATGGTTTCAAAGATTCAAAGGCCCTTTGTGATATTTGCAAAGTTGGATGTAATTCAAAAAAAGATTTGTACAACATTGTTTGGCTTGATTCCAAGAAATGTTTGGGATGCGGTGTGGGGTCTCGATTACCGATTCTTAATTTCAAAATGTCCTTTACATTGGGTGACACTCTAGAATTAGAGTGCCAAAATTGTTGAATCTCTTCCTTCACATTGTCAGTCAACTTTCTATCAATACGTGGAAGCCTCCCACCAAATGCCCATGTATCTTGTTGAAGTGGATCATCAAGTCTTTGTCTTCGTGCAAGTGCTTTATCCAAAGTTTTACGGTTTATGTTAAAATCAACACAAGTTTGTCTCATTTGACAAGCCTTCCTCAATTGATGGCGTACTAAGGAGGTTGTAATCACTCTTTGAGTGGCTCTCTTATCTCTTTCTTTGGTATTCTTTCCAATAGAATTGAGACCGTCAAATAGATTTTTTGCAATAATAGAATTTCTCTTCGTCTTCTTGTTCATACAAATCTTCAATTTGTTTAGCAATGGTCTCATCTTTATCATCTTTAGCAATTGAACAAAGAGTTGGCATTGCTCAGTCAATGTCTTATTGCTAAAATTTTGGTTGAAAAGTTCTATAGCCCACAACCGAACGGTTCTTGTTGATCTCTTGCCTTCAAGATCCGCAATAATGTTCTCATTGATTTCAAATAACCATTTTGGGGTTCTTGAAGCTCTTGGATTTGGAATTTGTCTTTCATCCATGAGAGGGTCTTCATTTCTAAAGTAATTAGGTGTTACATATGGTTCACTTGGTGAGGCAATTCCACCTTCAATGTTAAAGTTTTCCACATTTTCACCTCCTATGTCAAAATTTTCCACATGTCGAGCATTTTCATTATCACTTTCAACATTTTCAAAATTTTCAAAATTTTCACTTTCAAAATTTACATTTTCATTTTCAATAACTTGTGGCACATTTTCAATTTCAATTTCCTCTTCAGTTGAAGTAACATTAGCAATATTTAACATACCTTGTCTTCTCCTCCTATGACATTCTCTATCTCTTTCTCTATACACTTCAACTTGGTCATTTGAAAGTTTTCTTTTGTGTTTAGACTTCTGACGACTACTACTCCCCATTTCCCTCCACACATATGCTCCTTCATGATTATCAATGTAATTTTTCACTTTAAGAATATCCCAAAAGCACAAATTTGTCTCTAGCTATCTGAAACCCCATGATCCTCGACATAAAACCTAGGACCTAGACTGTCGGCCATTGGAATCTACAGAATGACCCACAAACCCTTTTTTTCTTGGTTTTTAGTACTAAAATAGGATATCAGATAAAATTGAATTTTATCCAATATCCGATTTTTGTAGAAAAATATGTGGTCCCCCCAAAAAATTCCCATTGCCACCATTTATGAACTGTTGCCACCATTTATGAACTGTTGCCACCATTTATGAACTGTTGCCACCATTTATGAACTAAATTGCCACATGGCAGAAATCCGATATCCAATTTAATCGGATATCGGATTTTATTGGTCATATTTTAGAGAGAGAGAAGGATAGAAGGAGAGGGAGAGAGAGAGAAAGAGAGAGAGAGAGAGAGAGAGAGAGAGAGAGAGAGAGATGAGGAAAGGGAGAGAGAGAGAGAAAGCAAGAGAGAGAGAGAGAGGGAGAGAGAGACAATATGACCCCTAATGTTATGATTTGGTGTCTTACGGGGTCCTATGGTGTCGTTAGGGGTCATATGGTGTCTTGTGACACCATCAGACCCCTTAAGACACCAAATCATGTCGTTAGGGGTCATATTGTGTCTTACGGGGTCGTAGGACACAATATGACCCCTAACGACATGATTTGGTGTCTTAAGGGGTCTGATGGTGTCGTTAGGGGTCATATGGTGTCCTACGACCCCGTAAGACATAATATGACCCCTAACAACATGATTTGGTGTCTTGAGGGGTCCGATGGTGTCACAAGACACCATATGACCCCTAACGACACCATATGACACAATATGACCCCTAATGACATGATTTGGTGTCTTAAGGGGTCTTATGGTGTCGTTAGGGGTCATATGGTGTCCCATGAACCCTTATGACCTCTTAGGGCACCATATGACCCCTAATGAAACCATATTGGGTCACTTTGGGTTATATTGTGTCCTAAGGGGTCACATTGTGTCTTAAGGGCTCCTATGGTGTAAATATGACCCCTAACGACATGATTTGGTGTCTTAAGGGGTCCTATGGTGTCATAAGACACCATATGACCCCTAACGACACCATAGGACCCATTTAGACACCAAATCATGTAATTAGGGGTCATATTGTGTCTTACGGGGCCGTAGGACACAATATGACCCCTAACGACATGATTTGGTGTCGTTAGGGGTCATATGGTGTCCATAGGGGTCATATGGTGTCTTGGGACACCACAGGACCCCTTAAGACAAAATATGACCCCTTAGGACACAATATGACCCAAAGCAACCCAATATGGTGTTATTAGGGGTCATATGGTGTCCTAAGAGGTCATAAGGGTTCATGGGACACCATATGACCCCTATGGACACCATATGACCCCTAACGACACCATAGGACCCCTTAAGACACCAAATCATGTCATTAGGGGTCATATTGTGTCGTACGACCCTGTAAGACACAATATGACCTCGAATGTTATAATTTGGTGTCTTAAGGGGTCCTATAGTGTTGTTAGGGGTCATATGGTGTCCATAGGGGTCATATGGTGTCTTGGGACACCATAGGACCCCTTAAGACACAATATGACCCCTTAGGACACACAATATGACCCAAAGTGACCAATATGGCTTCATTAGGGGTCATATGGTGTCCTAAGAGGTCATAAGGGTTCATGGGACACCATATGACCCCTATGGACACCATATGATCCCTAATGACACCATCGGACCCCTTAAGACACCAAATCATGTCGTTAGGGGTCATATTGTGTCTTACAGGGTTGTAGGACACAATATGACCCCTAATGACATGATTTGGTGTCTTCAGGGGTCCTATGGTGTCGTTAGGGGTCATATGGTGTCCATAGGGGTCATATGGTGTCCCATGAACCCTTATGACCTCTTAGGACACCATATGACCCCTAATGACACCATATTGGGTCGCCTTGGGTCATATTGTGTACTAAGGGGTCATATTGTGTCTTAAGGGGTCCTATGGTTTCCCAACACACCATATGACCCCTAACGACACCAAATCATGTCATTAGGGGTCATATTGTGTCCTACGACCCCGTAAGACACAATATGACCCCTAGTGACATGATTTGGTGTCTTAAGGGGTCCTATGGTGTCATTAGGGGTCATATGGTGTCTTGTGACACCATAGGACCCCTTAAGACACCAAATCATGTCATTATGGGTCATATTTACACCATAGGACCCCTTAAGACACAATATGACCCCTTAGGACACAATATGACCAAAAGCGACCCAATATGGTGTCATTAGGGGTCATATGGTGCCCTAAGAGGTCATAAGGGTTCATGGGCCACCATATGACCCCTATGGACACCATATGACTCCTAACGACACCATAGGACCCCTTAAGACACCAAATCATGTCGTTAGGGGTCATATTGTGTCTTACAACCTCGTAAGACACAATATGACCCCTAACGACATGATTTGGTGTCTTAAGGGGTCTGATGGTGTCGTTTGGGGTCATATTTTGTCCGATGAACCCTTATGACCTCTTAGGACACCATATGACCCCTAATGACACCATTGGGTCTCTTTGGGTCATATTGTGTCCTAAGGGGTCATATTGTGTCTTAAGGGGTCCTATGGTGTCCCAAGACACCATATGACCCCTATGGACACCATATGACCCCTAATGACACCATAGGACCCCTTAAGACACCAAATCATAACGATAGGGGTCATATTGTGTCTTAAAGGGGTCGTAGGACACAATATGATCCCTAAGGACATGATATGGTGTCTTAAGGTGTCCTATGGTGTCGTTAGGGGTCATATGTTGTCCATAGAGGTCATATGGTGTCCCATGAACCCTTATGACCTCTTAGGACACCATATGACCCCTAATGACACCATATTGGGTCGCTTTGGGTCATATTGTGTCCTAATGGTTCATATTGTGTCTTAAGGGGTCCTATGGTGTCTCGAGACAACATATGACTCCTAAAGACACCAAATCATGTCGTTAGGGGTCATATTGTGTCCTACGACCCTGTAAGACACAATATGACCCCTAATGACATGATTTGGTGTCTTAAGGTGTCCTATGGTGTCGTTAGGGGTCATATGGTGTCTTGTGACACCATAGGACCCCTTAAGACACAATATGACCCCTTAGGACACAATATGACCCATAGCGACCGAATATGGTGTCATTAGGGGTCATATGGTGTCCTAAGAGGTCATAAAGGTTCATGGGACACCATATGACCCCTATGGACACCATATGACCCCTAATGACACCATAGGACCCCTTAAGGCACCAAACCATGTTGTTAGGGGTCATATTGTGTCCTACAACCCCGTAAGACACAATATGACCCCTAATGTAATGATTTGGTGTCTTAAGGGGTCCAATGGTGTCGTTAGGGGTCATATGGTGTCCATAGGGGTCATATGGTGTTGCATGAACCCTTATGACCTCTTAGGACACCATATGACCCCTGATGACACCATATTGGGTTGCTTTGGGTCATATTGTTTCCTAAGGGGTCATATTGTGTCTTAAGGGGTCCTATGGTGTCCCAAGACACCGTATGACCCCTATGGATACCATATGACCCCTAAAAATACCATAGGACCCCTTAAGACACCAAATCATAACATTAGGGGTCATATTATGTCTTACGGGGTCGTAGGACACAATATGACCCCTAACGACATGCTTTGGTCTCTTAAGGGGTTCTATGGTGTCGTTAGGGGTCATATGGTGTCCCATGAACCCTTATGACCTCTTAGGACACCATATGACCCCTAATGACACCATATTGTTTTGTCCTAAGGGGTCATATTGTGTCTTAAGGGTTCCTATGGTGTCACAAGACACCATATGACCCCTAATGACACCATAGGACCCCTTAAGACACCAAATCATGTCATTAGGGGTCATATTGTGTCTTATGGGGCATAGGACACAATATGATGCCTAACGACATGATTTGGTGTTGTTAGGGGTCATATGGTGTCCATAGGGGTCATATGGTGTGTTGGGACACCATAGGACCCCTTAAGACACAATATGACCCCTTAGGACATAATATGACCCAAAGCAACCCAATATGGTATCCCTAGGGGTCATATGGTGTCCAAGAGGTCATAAGGATTCATGGGACACCATATGACTCCATAGGACCCCTTAAGACACAAAATCATGTCATTAGGGGTCATATTGTGTCTTACAAGGTCGTAGGACACAATATGGCCCCTAACGACACAATTTGGTGTCTTAAGGTGTCTTATGGTGTCACAAGACACCATATGACCCCTAACAACACCAATTGACTGCTTAAGACACCAAATCATAACATTAGGGGTCATATTGTGTCTTATGGGGTCATGGGACACAATATGACCCCTAACGACATGATTTGGTGTCTTAAGGGGTCTGATGGTGTCGTTAGGGGTCATATGGTGTCCCATGAAACCTTATGACCTCTTAGGACACCATATGACCCCCTAATGACACCATATTGGGTCGCCTTGGGTCATATTGTGTCCTAGGGGTCCTATGGTGTCCCAAGACACCATATGAGCCCTACAGACACCATATGACCCCTAACGACACCATAGGACCTCTTAAGACACCAAATCATGTCATTAGGGGTCATATGGTGTCCTAAGGGGTCATAGACCACAATATGACCCCTTAGGACACAATATGACCCAAAGCAACCAAATATGGTGTCATTAGGGGTCATATGGTGTCCTGAGACGTCATAAGGGTTCATGGGACACCATATCACATAACTATCATTAGGGGTCATAGTTATGGGTCGTAAGACACATAATGACCCCTAACGACATGATTTGGTGTCTTAAGAGGTCCTATGGTGTCCCAAGACACCATAGGACCCCTTAAGACACCAAATTGTGTCGTTAGGGGTCATATGGTCTCTCTCTCTCTCTCTCTCCCTCTCCTTCCTTCTCTCTCTCTCCCTCCCTCTCTCTCTCCTCTCTCTCTCTCTCTCCTTCCTTCTCTCTCTCTCTCTCTCCCCCCCTCCCTCTCCTCCTCTCTCTCTCTCCTTCTCTCTCCTCTCTCTCTCTCTCTCTCTCTCTCTCCTCCCTCTACCTCTCTCTCTCTCCCTCCCTCTCTCTCTCTCTCTCTCTCCCTCTCCTCCTCTCTCTCTCTCTCTCTCTCTCTCTCTTTCTCCCTATCTCCCTCTCCTCCCTCTCTCTCTCTCTCTCTCTCTCTCTCTCTCCCTCTCTCCCTCTTCTCCTCTCTCTCTCCCTCTCTCTCTCTCTCTCCCTCCCTCTCTCTCTCTCTCTCTCTCTCTCTCTCTCTCTCTCTCTCCCCCTCTCTCCCTCTCCTCCTCTCTCTCTATCTTTCTCCCTCTCTCCCTCTCCTTCTCTCTCTCTCTAAAATATGACCAATAAAATCTAATCGGATATCAGATTTCTGCCATGTGGTAGTTTACTTCATAAATGGCGGCAAAGGGAAATTCTTTGGGGACCGCAAATTTTTATACAAAAATTGGATATCGGATAAAATCTGATATCCGATATCCAATTTTTGTACTCAAATTTTCAAATTTCAAATTTCAGCTCGGGAATGCTTTGGTATTAGGCTTGGAAGCAACAAGCCTGGAAAGTCAACTGAAAAAATGTGTTTCCGTATTCCTTGATTTTCCAGACTTTACACTGGTGGTTGACAACCTTTTTTGTAGCCAAAATTGATAAAATGAAAAGGGTTTTTTAAGGATGTTCCCATCTTTCCAACAATATAAGGCTTGTCTTATTTTGACTTTAGTAAATAATTATTATTTATTTTCTAATTGAATTCTAACAATAGTCCTGATTAATATATTGATTGAAAAACACTCATAACTTTCAAACGGTATAAAATTTTTTGAAACCAAAACATGCGTCACATCCTATGCTTCATCTACTATAGGGAAAAATTAAAAAAAATTAAATTTCATAAGGTTTTGACCAAGTTAAGGTGGTTAGACGTAGGAGTTTCTGAATTTTTGAAAAGCTGTTGTAAAAAAATCATAAATAATTATTTAATTCATAAAAAATTAAAAAAAAAAAATGTGTCACATCCGGACATGAGTCTAATACTTATATTATAAATATTATAAAAAAATATTAAGATTTGATTGTGATTAGGGTGGTCAAACATACGTCTGCTTCTTATTTTTTTCTTGAAATTTTAGTGCCACTACATTGAAATTTGAAATTTTCATCAAATAGGATTTTTTTTTCCAAAAAACAACTAGTAGCTTAGAAACTACATTCAATTTTCTATATATTCTCTTCTTAAATATTTAAAAATAATGTTCACAACTTTTTCAAATTTTCATGTCAAGTTGCATAACTCTGATTTTTTTGAAATTTCATTGCCACTTAAGGCCCTGTTTTGGCACACCATGATCCTGCACATACCTAGATACCACTGTTAAAATTGCAAAACTGGAATGTTACCCGGCCAGGTATGAAAATTTAAAAATGGAAGAAGATGAAATAATTTCTACATTTATGGAAGAGTTAATGAAATTGTTTTAGGAATACAATGTTGTGGAGGATCTTTAAGTGAAGATGAAATTGTGTCTAAAGTTTTAAGAGATTTGCCACTGGCTTACAAAATGAAAGTGACTGCTATTAATGAGTTGAGAACAATGCCTAATACATCAATTTCTAAAGATACTTAGGTTGGAAAACTTTCTGCATTTGAGCTTGAAGAGTTTGGTCTTGTTGCTATAGTGAAAACTAGTATAGCTTTCAAAGCATCATCATCATCTGACAAAACTGATAGGAAAGAACTTTATGCAAAAGAACTTGAAGATATCAGAACAGAAAATGAAGAACTTGAAGAACTTGAAGCACTATTTGCAAGGAAGATGCCTAAAGGTCCAATAGGAAGTAAGTATGAAGGTAAAGCACCTTTCAAATGTTTTAATTTTAATAAAGTTGGTCATATGGCTTCTAGGTGTCCTAATAGACATGCAAGACCAAGGGAGGAAGTAAAAAGAACATATAAGTCTAACCCCGAATATCAGAGATACAGATTTAAGAAAAATAGAGATAAGTCATGTAACTATGCAGATGAAGGTGTTACGAATGATTTAGATGAAGACCCAACATATAGTGGATGGGCATTTGTTGCAATAAAAGAAGATCAACCAACACCTATTGTCAAACTGGTAGAGCAGGCACTAACAACAAAAATTGAAGAAAAGGAAGAATAGATTATAGATAGTGGATGCTCGCATCATATGACTGGTGATAAAAGAAAATTCTTATCATTACAGGTTATTCATGGAGGTCTAGTAAGATTTGGAGATGACAAAGCTTGTTTAATAAAAGGAAGAGGTACTATATCTTTGGCTGGTAAGCACAATACTGACAATGTTTATTATGGAGAAGGTTTAAAGCATAATATTTTGAGTGTTGATCAGTGAGTGGAAAAAGGATTTTAGTTACAATTCAAGAATGGAAAATGCAAAATCATGAACAAAATTGGATTGGAGATTGCAACTGGTAATCAAACTAAAGGTAATATCTTTCATTTGAGTACCAGTGATAAGACATGTTTGATTGCACACATTGATGAAAGTTGGTTATGGCATAAAAGACTCTATCATGTTAATTTTGATTGCATTGTAAAGATTAGTTCAACTAAGGCAGCAAGGAATTTACCTAAGATTATGAAACCTCATAATCTAGTATGTAAGGAATGTCAAATGGGAAAGCAAGTTAGAACAACTTTTAAGAGAATTTCTGAGAAATCTAACAATACTCTTGATTTAATTCATATTGATTTATGTGGTCCAACAAGAATAAGAAATCTACAGGGTGATAGATACTTTATGCTAATAATTGATGATTATTCTAGAATGTGTTGGGTTACTTTTCTCAGGGAGAAATCAAAAGCTTTTGGAAGATTCAAGATATACAAGGCAATGGTAGAGAATGAAATCGACAAGAAAATCAAATGTTTGAGATATGATCAAGGAGGAGAATTTAAATCTAGGGAATTCAATTCATTCTGTGAAGTGAATGGAATCAAAAGACAACTATCAGCACCCCGTACACCCTAGCAGAATGGAGTTGTGGAAAGGAAGAACAAAATTATTCTGGATGCAACAAGAACCATGATGATGGAAGCAAATCTACCTCATGTGTAATGGAGAGAAGCAGTGAATACATCAGTTTATACTTTCAATAGAGTTCACATCAAAAGTGAAACCGGTAAGACCCCTTATGAATTATGGTTTGGTCATACTCCTACTCTTAAATACTTCAGAATATTTGGAAGCAAATGTTATATTAGAAGAGATGAGTATATTGGAAAATTTGATCCTAGAAGTGATGAAGGAATATTTCTTGGTTATTTAAATAGAAGCAAGGCATATAGATGTTATAATAAAAGATTGCAAAAAATCATTAAGAGTACTAATGTGAAGATAGATGAACATTTTAGAGGAGATTCAAGATCTGTAGAATCGGTAGTTGAAATGATTATAAATGAACTGACACAGATTACAATGGTACAAAATGTAGATCCAGTCACACCGACATCATCAGAGAACTCAACCATGACTGAAGAACAACAACATGTGAATGTAAATCAGAATAAACCCAGGTATGTAAGATTGAATCATTCAAAAAATCAGATAATTGGAAATAAGAATCAAGGTGTTATGACTAGAGGAAGATTGGCAAATGAAGAGGTATGTTTAATTTCTCAAGTTGAACTAGCATCTGTTATTGAAGCATGTCAAGATAAACATTGGATAAAAGCAATGGAAGATGAATTAGAACAAATTGAAAAGAATAACACTTGGACATTAGTTCCCCAGCCTAAAGACAAAAATGTAATTGGAACTAAATGGGTATATAGAAATAAACTTAATGAGGATGGTGAAGTAATCAGAAACAAAGAAAGATTAGTTTGCAAAGGTTATTCACAAAAAGAAGGAATTGATTATAACGAAACCTTTGCATCGATAGCTAGAATTGAGGCAGTTAGACTATTTTTTGCATTTGTAGCTCATGAGAACTATAAAATTTATTAGATGGATGTAAAATGTGCATTTTTGAATGGAGATCTTGAGGAGGAAGTTTACATTGAATAAGTTGATGGATTTTTATTGACAGATGATAAGGATATGGTTTGCAGGTTAAGGAAATCTTTATGTGGATTGAAGAAAGCTCCCAGAGCTTGGTATGCTAGACTTGACAAATATCTTTAAAGCTTGGATACACAAAAGGTAATGCTGATAGTAATTTTGGTTTTGATTTCTGGTATTGATCTATTTGGGAGATTGTTGGTTTATTATTTTTTGGCATTCTGTTTCTGGCACTTAGATGTTTTTCCATCTAGTGTTGCCATCAATGCTAAAGGGGGAGATTGCTGGTATTATGGATGACTTTGTCATGTGTTGCATTGGTTTTGTCATTGATGTCAACACTTATCTTCTTGGAGGTCTACATTGTTGATTTGGCACTCTGGTTATATTGGTTTATTGTTGAACTGACACATTGTGGTCCCAACATGGTTAGTGACTTATGCACAGTCACCGGTATATGTTCACCGAAAGGTTATATGGTTCACTAACAGTGATGATAACTTGTTATCATCTAGAAATCATTTGGTTATGTCAAAGACATGGATTGGATGTTTGGATTTGGTATTTTTCCTATTGGCCTAATCGGGTTGACATATTTCCCTTTACCAACAGATAGGTCTAGGTTATGCACTCGTACATGATATCTATTCTAGATCAACACGACATGTTTTGGAAATGGTTTATTAATTGGTTAATATGTAAATGTATTGAGCTGACATATTGTATCACATCAAGACTTATTTGTAATTGATTTAATTATAATATCTTTAGTGAGATGAACTTAACATTTGGTCTTAGGTTTTGTATAAATGATTGTAAGATCTTATTTAGATCTGTTGGCAGTACATATAAAATTTCCATTCTATATGTTTCCTTGCTAGAATAATGCCTCGTCGGATCCGTTGGTCAAGTCATTTGTTTAAAATTCCTCATGTAATCTGGTCATTGTTATATTGTTTAAGTTTCAATGCGTTGAACTTGAACCTTGAACTTGAACCTTTTTGGTTCAAGGTTCAAGGTTCAACGGGCATTGTTTTAAAAGTTTTTCTTCTCGCATGGTTTTAAGTCTTCACTAGTCCTTGTCGACATTTTACATTCTTTGAACCTTGAACTTGAACCTTTTTGGTTCAAGGTTCAAGGTTCAAGGTTCAAAGTTCAAGATTTGTCATGTTTATGATTTGTGTCGCGATTGTTTCGCAAGGTTTAGAGTTCAATGTCTAGGCTTCTTGGAGATCATGTGACTTGGCATGAGGTAGCGATGCAGATTTTAAGATATGAAAAATGGCGGCAGAGGAGAGGAATATTCTTTCTTTAATGATTTGAAATCTGACATTTATAGCAAGTATGGTGTGAGGATTTGTAGTGTAAGATATGAAGTGACTTAGCATTTAAGGCATGCTCGAGCGCAATCATTTTAGAGTAAGGTCACACGAAGGAAGAGTAATGGGGACAATTCATGGTAATCGTGGGTAAGATTTTCTCGGCTTTAAAATTGAGTAGTTGTCATGTCGAGATTATCATTTTTTTTGGATAAGTTTTAAGAAGGAGTTTTTGGAGTGGGAGAAATAGACTATGATAGCGGTTTGCAGATGACAGAGGAAGGTATGTTCGACAACTTTCTAAATTGTTGCAGTTTGTTTTAGGAAAGCTTTGGATATTTTGTTAGTTGTTTGTTTCTGTTTCCCTTTTCTCCTTTGTCTGGGTTAATTGGAGAAAATCACGAGCAAAACATGAGGCCTACTTTGCCCAAATTAGTGAACTCATCTTCCCTTGTAAGTTCTTTACCAGAGCTGGGTGATACAACATTAGTCCAACTGGATTTAGATGATTTCCTAGAAAGACTATGGAACCCAACTGTTGATCCTATGATGAGAGATATTGCACAGAGCAGATTATTGGAAGCAGCTGCATTTCCCATAGCCGCTCCTTGCCCTGAATTGGTTTTAGAATGTATGAATCACTATGACAAAGGTAATATATGCATAAGGAAAAACAATGGTGAGGGTTTGTTATCCACTGATAGACAAACAGTAATGGCTGCCATGGGTATCCCACATCAGGAACCCTATGAAGATTAGACAATTGGAAAATCTTATGGAATTTTCTTTGAGAAAAAGCAGTATTACAGAACTGTCATTGCACGAAATTGGATTTTGAAGTTCCAAAAAGGAGGCTCAAGGCTGCTGAGACCCCTAACCTATGAGCATTTAATTCCTACAATCCAAAATTTGGTAGTATTGTTGAGCAGAGTAAAGGGTAATTTACACTCCTTCTATTGGGAGGACTGGATGTATTTCTTCATCTAGGTCACTCTAGACAAAAATTGGTTCATCGACTAGGTAACTGTTATCGCAGAAAGGTTACACAAGGGTTTGAGTAATTACCCTGGGATGTCAAACTTCTATATGTCTTCATACCTGTTATATATGCTTACTTGTGTGAGGGAATGGTTTGGATTGCCTCATGCGAAATGGGTTCAAGGCATAAACATTTATGAGTATCACCCCAATTTGACTTTAAAAGGACATGTTGATGATTATCTCCGCTGGAATGATATTTTTGCTGGGAGGTTCACCTTTGAATTACAAGGTAACTTGCATAGGAGGATGTTTGCAGAGGTTGTTGAACTAGTTAACATCTATGGCAGTTTCTTTACACAGTTTAATCACTTCACTTACCTAAGGGTTGGAGGTTTTAAAGATGAACCCTTTAGGCTACGCAGGTATGTTTCAGACTCCTATATTTTGATTGAAGTTTCCAGGCAGCTGGCCTATGTCGCAAACGATTATGGCGAGGATTCTGACACAAGTGGAATTTTTCCCATTGATTTAGGCCATTACAGTTGTATGTCTGTCTCTGATGCGCTGAATCTTGAGCTAGAATTTAAGAGATTTCATTTGAAAAACTTTGTGAAAAGGGATAACTTTGATAGTAAAGGGTTTATCGCTCAATATGTGAAGAAGATGGTGCCTGACCAACATGTGTCCTAGTTGGAGGATTATTGGGAGGGTTGCCTAGATGAATTTGAAGTAAGGAAAAGGAGTTGGTCCAGGTTGACCTTGAAACAAATTCATGACATGAAATTGCCAATGGATACTTCATGTGTCACCACTGATAATAAAGATGTATTAGATTCAAAGTTTATGAAGTGGGTACATAATGAACCTCTTCCAGAGATGGATTGGAGTAAAAATATTGAAGATAGCATTCAAATATGCACTTTCAACATAATTCGCAGGACAAAAAATTGGCTTAGGAGTTGCCAGTTTCATCCGACGAGGGCAACCAGCTCAAGAAACAAAAGTGGGAAGAGGAAGATCGCAAGAAAAACTTCTATTTTAACTAAGATCCCTATTTCTATTGCAAGAAAAAGGCAGGCAAAGATTAAAGAAGAGAAACTTGACACCGAGGCTGAACTTTCTATTGGTGGTCGAGTTACCAGGTCTAGGTCCAAGAAGAGTTTTCAGCTACCGGTTTCCTATCTCATTTTTGATTTGGACGTAGAGGAAGTACTGTGCGGTATGACATCCCTTGTTTCTGATATAGAGAAGGTTTCAATAGACACAAATGCTACTTTCCAGAACTCAGGGATGCTTGATATCCGACCTCATGCAGACAGTGCCACACTGCCGCCTTTAGAAGGATCTCCCCCCATGCCATCTAAGAAACTGACTCTGGCACCTAAGTGGTTAAGTGACTCAATTACCAAGAAAAGAAATGTGGTTCCTATTTTAGTATCAATGGAGGATGATGTGAGTAAATGTCTAGGAAAATCCATGAAGCCCAAAAGGCTAAAAATGGAGGCTATGATTGGTTTTGACGAAAGCACAAAGCATTGGACTGCAGACATTGCCAAACCCGCATTTGATAAAGATACTGTTACTGCTTCAGAAGCAGATTATGCCATTGAACGAGTTGATTTGGGGGTCAAAACCAAAGCCGTAGATGTGAAGCATTTGGAGACTTCAACCAAATGGATTATCTCTCGTACTTGGAAGGATGAAACAGACAAGGTTGAATTGAAGCAAAATTTAATGCAAATGGCTCAATATATTCATGCTCTATAGAACAACCCATTACCATTGTCTCAAAGCTCAGTGCCATTTAGTTCAAAATCACCAGGTAATTAGAAATTCTTTGATGAGGTTCAACGAAACAAAATGATCGCAGAGATTTTCTCTGAATGGCTCACCTCAATTGTGCATCAAGGGACTAATTACATTTCAGATTTGGTTCAGATTTTCAAGGATGCTAATGAAGTCACCAAAGAATTGGATGTCAACTTAATCTCATGGCAGAAAGAGAAGACTAAATAGGCAGTGATTTCGAAGCAAATGCACGATATTTAGCGTTATGGCCTGATGAATTTTCTTGCCGAAAGGCAAGTGCCAGGGTTAAATGAAGATGCAATGTTTATTTGTAAACAAAGCATTGAGTGGTACAACTAGATCATTGAATAGGGCCATAGTGAATCAACCAGTCTACGTAGTGAATTAACAACCTTGAGGATGACCATGTAGAAGGATTTACGTTGCGTGGATGTCCAATTTCTTAAAGAAGATAGCCAAACTCTGGAAGGTACTACATAAATGATTAATTAGTTTAGTAGCCACATTAAACAAATCAAAGTGGAGAAATCCTTGGTTGTGCGGGATTTTATGAGGATTTCCAAAGTGGAATCAATGCTCACAGTTTGTCTGGATCACTTAGATTCACACAGGGACAAAGTGCAGATGGTGAAGAGAAAGAAAGAGCTCTAGAAGAAAAGAGTAATACACATCAGCCTACCGCATGTAACTATAATTCAATAATTTTCGAAGGTGCATCAAGAGTGGAGTGTGGCGAAGGCGGTGATGGTGTTTGTCCAAAATGCCAATCCGGGCAATCTGATCGAGACCGAATCAACGACATGACTAGCACTACTGGCAGTTGTTTGCGAGTGAGTCTAGTCATTTTTAATTTTGGTTATGCAGTTAGGGTAGTTTTCTATTAACTCTTATGAGTTAATCTTATTTATGGTTAAAAAAAAAACTATTGGTCTGGTGACCTATTTATATGTTTTGTAATGACTTTAAATGGGTTCACTAAGTTTTTGAAAAACTATCTCTTGAATTTTTGCTAAAAGACTCTGTGTATGGAAATTTGATAATCATCTATGAATGAAAATCATATAACAGTTATCTTTGACTTCAAATCTGTGTATTTGATGCCTGAAATTTGATTTCTGTGTGGATCTATTTCAAGTAAAGATCTGCTATAGCTTTTATGTGCGCAAAATATTACTAGCGGGATTCACCTTATAATATTTTCATTTTGTTTTAGTGTACATGCAAAGTTTGTCGGCTTTATACAAAATTTATATACAAATCAATTCTTGCATTCATTTGGTGTTGACTTGTGAATGCAATAACCTTTTCTATGCTTTTGGGTGAAAAGTATAATATTGGATGTGTGTAATTTGAAGTTGATTGAATATTTTCTAGAGGGAGCTGTACCGTAATTTAGAGGTAAATCAATATAATGATTTTCCAACTGTCCGGTGAAATTTGTCTTTCATTTCTTGGTCTTAAGGGTATCCAAATTAAATAAAGTATGAAAGATAAATCTGTTTACCAACAAGATCATCATTATGAGTGTGTGCAAATATTGAAGATCATTGAAGAGCGAAAATAACCAGATCCTTGTGCGAATCACACATACATTCTTTGAAGGTTAAAGAAAGGTTATGAAGGTGTTTGGCACTCATGTTCAGAGCTTAAAACGGTACTGAATCCTGCATTGTAGATGCTATATTAAAGCATTACATTGTTATTGGATTTAACCATCCAACTGTAGTCAGTGTGACTCCTATCTTGTGATTGAGTAGTGAGCTCTAGGCGGTTGGCCTTTTTGCATGTGCATACCCCATTTGTATACACTTACTATCTGCACTAATATCATTTGATTGTGGGTAAGGTTTCCCAATGTGGTTTTTCCCCTTACAGGGTTTCCATGTCAAAATCTTTGTGTCATGTGTTGTGGATGTTGTTTCTCTTTCGGTTTCATACATTAATTTATACTGACATTTCTATAATTGTTAATCTATTTTACCAGCACTAAGTTTCAAGTTGGATTAATTGGTTTTTGGTTGTAATTTATTGACAACTCGTTCACAACTGATTCATCCCCCCTCTCTCAGTTGTCCTTCCCGGTTCCTAACAACATCCTACTTGGTGATGACTATATAAAACATAGGTTGCATATGTGAAGGTAGGCATCCCAATTTTAATATTTTGACAAGTGTCATGCTATGATAGCCTATGATAGATTCTCTAACATATTGGACAAGTGATAGGAGATACCTTTTACATGGAGAAGATGTGTGCTCAAGTTGGGTTATGATATCTTGTACTTAAGAATCAACTAATAATAGCTAGTTATGACAAATTCTCATACAACTATAAGTGTTGTGAGTTATGACAACTATAAGATGTGTAAGAGCATCTTTCATACCTCAAAATAGTAAATTTTGGGTGCTCAACTTAGAAGGTTTGAATTGTGATTCATTTGGAGATGTACATGTGTCATTTACATATTTTTAATGGCTGAAAAATAAGGTCAAATATTTTGTAGGACCTCATCTTCTATCTTCATCTACAAGCTACCTCTTTAGTTTTATTTCTCTATAAAAGGTAGCCTTAGAGAGTATTAGTCATGTTATGTTTGTAGTAAACTGTTATGCTTCCAAAATTAATTCAAAATATTTTTGGATTTATTATTGAATACTCTTGTTGAAGAAGCAATGTATTTCTATTATATTGGAACTGTTGTTTTAGTAATACAAGGTATTGTACTTTTGGAGTGTGGGGTTTTCCTCCCAAAAGGGCTTTCCCCATGGTATATCTTGTGTTCATTATTGTAAATATTTATGCATGCTAATTATATCCCTGTGAATGTGTTTCTTATTCTGTAATCAAAAAATTGCACAATCTCCCCACTAGATTATTATTAGGAAGCATTTTCTGCACCTTATCTTCCTTTCAAAAAAATTAGATCTTGATCACATTTGGATTGTCAATGGAATGAATTTTGTCAAGTGAACATTCCTCATAATATGGATTTTAGGCAAGGATTGTGATTGATCATTCCTTCTCCACGTCATTGAAATTTGGATGATTTGACACAACCTTGTCTATAGAAAATTAATTGTTCCATCCATCACCATAGAGAGGATCATTGTAGACTCTCAAATACCACAACAATAAAGGAATGTAGGGGTAAATAAACCACATGAATAGAAATCAACTATCACTTGATCTCTAGACTACCTTCTAATCTCACCCTTCTAGGCACACATTCTATAGGTCTAAACCTTGTCCTTTTATTATGCATAAATTGGCTAGAACTAATTACCATGGCTAGACACATATTTATTTCACTACAACATCCTTGCTATAAGGACATAGACACACAAATTGTGTTCTAATGCCAAAATGTGAGAGAAGAAGGTAAATATTTGGATAATCAATGATGTCTTATTCAATTGTTTTAGGTGAATAAATACAAAAATATTTAGTTGGAGAGTTGGTTTAACAAAACCAATAACTACTTTGACAATGTAAAATGATGGTTACACCAACATGAAATATAAACATCAAGTTCAGATGATCTAAGTTGAAAATTTATATTTGTGTTGAACATTTCCATTAAAAATTTGACCGAATTTTGAAATTTTACCCTAAAAGAAACGACATGACTTGCTTTGAAGTGAGAGTCAAAAAGATTTCCTTGTTTTAATTTTCTAGAGATGCCATAGAAAGAATGCAAGAATAATATCCCTATTGTGTCAATGTACTAATTTAAAGTGGTCTATAATCAAATATTATTTTTAAGTTGTCCTTGATTTTGTATTTGTAGATGATTTTAAGTGTATTATTAATGACCTAGGACTATCTATAAATAACTGCCTTTAATTATTTAGCTCAACCTTTTGAGTGCACAAATTAACAAGATGACAATTAACTCAAGAAAACTTGATTAGGAATGAAAGATAAATACTTTGAATAATGTAGGTTAGATTACACCAAACAAATTTAAAATATATAATTTAATCCAAATTAACAAGAAACTTAATGAAATGAACTTATCTGAATTAACACAATGTATTTAAAAAATAGTCAAAGACAAACAAATAATACAATAATAAATTTATAATATATAAAGTTATATAAAACAAAAGAATAAAACATGAACTTCGCTTCCAATTACATATGATGCTTATATTAACATAACATTAAATTTTTGTTATATACCTTTATTTGGACACAAATCATATAGAGACCAATATCGGTTAGTTTCATCCAATAACTGAAATATCTCACTGCACCAAAATTCACCGTAATAAATGTGTTCACCCCGACGAAGGATATCATTGTACTGCTTTTCCAATGTCTCAGCTTCTGTGGTAGATAATGTTAATGTTTGCACCCTACTCTTTGTCTTGATAAAGTTTTCCTCCTCTGCCATCGCAATTTGAACATTTGAGCAACCATACACTCTTATCTTCTCAACACTCTTCAAATTCCAATAGCACTCGGGTATCCTCTGCAATGCTTCACACTTCATTATTGTTAATATTTTGAGTGAAGGCAGTGCTCCCTGTTTCACTATTGGCAGCTGTTCTATCTTCTGCACCTCCACCACTGAAAATACCTCTAGCTTTGGATATGCTCCTTCCTTGCCAAATTCATCCGGCAACTTCTCTATGTTGTGACAGGCAACAATCTGTAGGTGCTTTAGATTTGTAAGTTTGTGAAACGCAGGTAGTTGTTTCAACGTGCCACAGTTGCACAAACAAATGTAGCCCAGATTTTGAAATCTACAAAATGAATCTTCTATTTGGAGTAAGTGAGGACATACTAACCAGAGTGTCCTCAATTTTGACATGGCAGCGATGTCACTGGGTAGCTTTTCTATATCTGTTAGATCTAAATATAGAGAATCCATCTGCTTCATGGTTCCGAGCGTTCCTTCTCGAATTATTTCACCATTATTTGTAAGCCCCAACCTTTTGAGTTGCTTTAGGGTGCCCAAATCATTAAGTGAAAGCCGGCCTCTTGTGCACTTATTCCACCCTATATTTCGCGAACCACCCATGTTCAGGTACTTCAGAGACCTAAGGTTTGAGATCCCAGAAGGCATGCACTGAAGGTCTTGACAAGAAGCAACATTCAGAAGTTGTAGGGAAGTCAACTTAGAAATGCTGGATGGAAGTTCTGTAATATCAGATTGATAAAGATCTAATATTTGAAGCTTTCTGAGGGTACCGACAGAGTAGGGTAGTTTCTTGATTGGCACAGAGCATAATACGAGGCAAACTAAATGCTTCAAACATCCCACGTTCTTTGGCAAGGACTGGAGGGCAGTCCGTGACAAATCCAGGACCCTGAGAGTGGTGATACTACCAATTACTTCTTTTGGAATTTCCTTCAAAGTAGTATTACCAGCCAGCAACAAGGAGCAGATATAGGGAGCTCCGAATTGCTTTGGCACCTTAGTCAAATTGTTGTCCCTTAATGAAATTCTGATGTGTCCCCTACAGTCGTCAGTGGGAAACTCTGCTAGACCTTTGTGTGCCTGAAAGAAGCAGTTTTCTTCCTTTTTAGCAATTTGGTGTGCTAAGAAATGGTGCACTACATCATGCACCCTGAAATTGATCACCTTTCTATCCTGATCCTTCAAGATTGGTTCAATAAGGCATCGGTCTGCTAACAAATTGACGTATATCTCCCCAATTTGGATAGGATCCAGCCCGAGTACCAACCCTTCTCCAATCCAGTACCTAATAGCAATTCCAACATGGATGACTTCGTCTTCTGAGAAAGCAGCGAGGCAGAGGAAGCACAACTGCAAGGAAATGCCATAGCCTGGTAAGTTGGCCAAAGCATCGTAGCTTAATCTCAATCTGCTTGAAAGCGAGTGCGTAACATCGTCCTGCAACCTCTGGAGTGCGGATTCCCATTCAGTTGACTGAGAGAAGCCTGCCATTGCCTGTCCGACTACTTTGATGGCTAATGGAAGTCCTCCGCACTCCTTACAAACGCGCCTCGCTATTTCTTGATCAATGCTCTTGGGGAAACTTCCATTGCTGTGTGGAAAAGCATGGGAAGAAAACAATCTCCAGCTGTCATCCTCAGTCAAGTCGTGCATTTGGATGATTGATGGAGTTGGAATACCCAGCTGTGAGAGCACGCTCTTACTTCTGGAAGTGGCAATGATGATGTTTGAGTTGTGGAGTGAAGAGTGAGGAACACATAGCTCCTCTAACAATGATGTTGCGCTTGTTTCCCAAACATCATCTAAAAACAGAGCAAACTTGTATTTTCTCATGCTTTCATTTAACCAAGTTTTCACATGGTCTTCCTCTGTACTGTCAAGTCTTTCATTTACTTTAATAGCTATTTGTTTGAAAAGAATATTTCTGAGAGCATTGAAAGATGGAGTTTGTGAAACAGTAAGCCAAAGTATCAAGCCATTGCAAAAGAGACTCTGTACCTGGTCACTGTTGAAGAGTCGCTTGAGCAGTAGAGTCTTACCGGCCCCGCCTTTCCCAAAAAGGCCGAAACGAGATACATTTTTATGTAGCTCTGAATGAATAAGCTGCTTCATTCTGGTTGAAACAGAATCTTGTCCGACAATGAGTGCATCCTCAATATACATCCCGTTAGTAGCAGCCGAAAAAGTAGCATGCAGATTAATACAATCCATTCTCTGTTTAGTCTGCTCAAGCGCTCGCTGATTGGCTACATGCTGCTGTAGTTGATGTAGAAAAGCAACGAAAGGTGTGGTAGCTACATGCTTTTCCAACATTTCAATGAGTTGCCTGATCTTCCTACTCGTTCTATAACCAGGTATGAGATGACACGATGGACGTATTGTGCAGTGGTGGGCCAAATCAGATGCTTCTTCCAGAAGAGCATTCAATTCCCTCATCCAAATATTGACCGTGAAGGGCAAGGAACAGCTCACTTTAGCAGAGTTCAAAGCATTTCTATATTGCTGCATTTCCATGTTCATTGATTGAATTTTGAGAAGCAGGACTTTGAGGGCATCCAACTCTTTCCTGCATCCCATGGCAACATTGATGTATTCAATAACCCGACTTGCAGCCGAGTGAATGGCGTAACCAATCATTTCAGGGATGAAGCCAGGATCTCCCATTTTCGGAGCAACTAGGACAAGAAATTGAAATTCTAATGAATTAAGCTTCTTTCTCAGGGAAAGCAACAGAAATACATCCGAATAGCAGCTAAAGTTGGGTCGTCTGGAAAGCAAACGCTATCATAGCATTTAATATTATACAGAGATCTCGTTAGACAAGAGTATTATTTACTTAGGAGAGATGGAATGATCTTACAAAATAATGTATAGAAACAAATAGTCAGTTTAACCAGACAGATCATCCGTCAGCATGTAGTCATGGTCAGAAGTTTAAGGGAAGTAGAACTCTTTTGATTCCCTATTTTTTGTCACGATTTATTATTTTAAAGCTTTCCTTCTTTGGTTAAGGTCAGAAGCAATGTTTGAAAATCAAACCAATATTTTATTTATCCACTACAACGACAGCTACTTAGCCATGCTTAAGGGAACGTGTTGCGAAAAAAAATCTACCCCCGTGCTTGACAACTTTCCTCGGTCGTAATTTTCGGCGCTTTCCGCACTGAATGAGGTGAAGTGTTTGAATACAAAGTGTCGCAAGGAAGAAAAAAATTTCAGTCAATCAAACCTATATTTTGCACGTTTCGAAATGGAACGACATACCATCTTGTGAGTTAAATCAATTATTGCTGTTGTCTTTTATCTATGGTTGTGTGAATGGAAAAGCAGAAGAGAATGGGAGGCGGCTAATAAGTCTAAAAAGAGAATGAGGTGGTTAATAATTTCAAAACAGGAAATTTCATAAAGGGGTGGCCCCTTCACTCAAGCAATCATGTATATTTTTAAAATGAATTATTTTTATATATTAGTTTTCATCAAAATGATTCTTTGTGATAAAATAAATTATTGTGAGTGTATTACATTTAATTTTTTTATTGTTTGAGTTCAATGCAATCGTTATGCTACTTTTCTTTACAATCTCATTCTTATAGAGAAATTTAATACTCCTACTACATGAAGAGTTACAAATTCTACTCAAAAATAGTAAAAAGTGAAAAAATATCCATACAAAATTATAGTGGGAGAAATCATCTTTGATAGTAGTGATAGTTTTTCCGACACAGTTATAATCGATGCTATTGAGTTTGAAGAATATAGACACCTTGCTATGTTCATTGAGTGGTAAATGGAAGAATGTTGAAAGTTTATAAAATGTGGAAGTTCAAACCATAATGTTTTAGTTATAAAGATATGAATAGCATCAAAAGTGTCAACAAAGCTCATGATTAAAAAGAACGAGTTAATTAAAATTAAAAATTGTAAATACTATGTGGGTGATCGTACGGATCTGTGTCGCACTTTAGGCTAACAATGCCTATTCTGGTCGGACCGAGTTGGCACCATTTGGCAGCCATGTTGCGCTATCGTGGCAAGGGGTTTTCGCCAGAAAGCCCTTGCCCTATATAGGTGTTGAAATCCACCCAAGCCGCTCATTTTGCATTGGGCAACTTGGAGTTAAGTAGGAGGGCGCAAAAAGTCTTAGAGATCCGGCCGGAAGGTTTTCGGCGGTAAGTACCTTTTTTTTTTAAATGTATTTATTTTAACATATTAATTTATATTGTTTTTTTTAAATCGTTTTTAATAGAAAATAATTTTTTTTTAAGTTTTTTAAATTTTTTTTTTTTTTTGTATATATTCTATCATATTACTTTAGAATATTAGAAAATAAATACACACATACATATGTAAATACATACACAAACATACACATACATACATACAAACCTACATACATACGTACACATACATACATACACCTACATACACATACATGCAAACCTACATACAAACCTACATACAAACATACACAAACATAAATACCTACCAACATACATGTACATACATAGATATAAAATAATTATATGTACACCTTAGGACATACACATACATAAAAATACATACACATACATACCTATGTCTACATACATACATACATACACACATACATGTACATGCACATACATAAATACATACATGCATACATACATAAATACACATAAAATAATTATATACACCTTAGGACATACATACACCTCAGGAAATACTATAAGGGATCGTGTGTGGTCCTGAGGGGTCACAAACATACACCTCAGGACATTCTATGAGGGGTCATGTGTGGTCATGAGGGGTCTATGACCCCTCATAGAATGTCCTGAGGTGTATGTGTGTGACCCCTCAGGACCACACACGACCCCTCATAGTATGTCCTAAGGTGTATGTATGTATGTATGTATGTATACATCCTAAGGAGTATATAATTATTTTATATGACCCCTTAGGACCACTAAAAGCCCCTTGCTACAAATGTGCACCCCTTAGGACCTATTATGACCACATAAGACCAAATCGTGTTGCAAGGGGCCATATGTGGTCCTAAGGGGTCACACATGTGTTAGAACATATGCGTGACCCCTTAGGACCACTTAAGGCCCCTTGCGACACATGTGCACCCCTTAGGACCTATTAGGACCACATAGAACCAAATGGTTTTGCAAGGGGTCATATGTAGTCCTAAGGGGTCACGCATGTGTGACCCCTTAGGACCACTTAAGGCCCCTTCCAACACATGTCCACCCCTTCGGACCTATTAGAACCACAAAAGACCAAATGTTGTCATAAAGGGTCATATGTGGTCCTAAGGGGTCACACATGTGTTAGAACACACGTGTGACCCCTTAGGACCACTTAAGGCCCTTGCGACATATATGCACCCCTTAGGACCTATTAGGACCACATAGGACAAAATATTGTCACAAGGGATCATATGTGGTCCAAAGGGGTCACGCATGTGTTCTAACACATGTGTGACCCCTTACGACCACTCAAGGCCCCTTGCAACACATGTCCACCCCTTAGGACCTATTAGGACCACAAAAGAGCAAATGTTGTTGCAAGGGGTCATATGTGGTCCTAAGGGGTCACACATGTGCTAGAGCACATGCATGACCGCTTAGGACCACTTAAGGCCCCTTGCAACACATGTGCACCCCTTAGGACCTATTAGGACCACAAAAGACCACATATTGTCGCAAGGGATCATATCTGGTCCTAAGGGGTCATGCATGTGTTCTAACACATGCATGACCCCTTAGGACCACTTAAGGCCCCTTCCGACACATGTGCACCCCTTAGGACCTATTAGGACCACATAGGACCAAATGATGTCACAAGGGGTCATATGTGGTCCTAAGGGGTCACGTATGTGTTCTAACACATGCGTGACCCCTTGGGACCACTTAAGGCACCTTGTGACACATGTGCACCCCTTAGGACCTATTAGGACCAGATAGGACCAAATGTTGTCGCAAGGGGCCTTAACTAGTCCTAAGGGGTCACGCATATGTTAGAACACATGCGTGACCACTTAGGACCACTAAAGGCCCCTTGCCCCACATGTGCACCCCTTAAGACCTATTATGACCACATAAGACAAAATGGTGTCGCAAGGGGCCATATGTCATCCTAAAGGGTCACGCATGTGTTCAAACACATGTGTGACCCCTTAGGACTAATTAAGGCCCCTTGCGACACATGTGCACCCCTTAGGACCTATTAGGACCACATAGGACCAAATATTGTCGCAAGGGGCCTTAAGTTGTCCTAAGGGGTCACACATTTGTTAGAACACATGCGTGACCCCTTAGCTCCACTTAAGACCCTTGCGACAAATGTGCACCCCTTAGGACCACATAGGACCAAATGGTGTCGCAAGGGGTCATATGTGGTCCTAAGGGGTCACGCATGTGTTCTAACACATGCGTGACCCCTTAGGACCACATAAGGCCCCTTGCCACACATGTCCACCCCTTAGGACCTATTAGGACCACAAAAGACAAAATGTTGTCCCAAGGGGTATTATCTGGTCCTAACGGGTCATGCATGTTTTAGAACACATGCATGACCCCTTAGGACCACTTAAGGCCCCTTGCGACACATGTGCACCCCTTATGACCTATTAGGACGACACATGACCAAATGTTGTCGTAAGGGGTCATATGTGGTCCTAAGCGGGTGTGACCCCTTAGGACCACTTATGGCCCCTTGCGACACATGTCCATCCCTTAGGACCTATTAGGACCACAAAAGACCAAATGTTGTCGCAAGGGGTAATATGTGGTCCTAAGGGGTCACACATGTGTTAGAGCACATGCATGACTGCTTAGGACTATTAAAGGCCCCTTGTGACACATGTGCACCCCTTAGGACCTATTAGGACCACAAAAGGCCAAATGTTGTCGCATGCGGTCATATGTGGTCCTAAGGGGTCACGCATGTGTTCTAACACATGCATGACCCCTTAGGACCCCTTAAGGCCCCCTTGCGACACATGTGCACCCCTTAGGACCTATTAGGACCACATAGGACCAAATGATCTCACGAGGGGTCAAATGTGGTCCTAAGGGGTCACGCATGTGTTCTAACACATGCGTGACCCCTAAGGACCACTTAAGGCCCCTTTTGACATATGTGCACCCCTTAGGACCTATTAGGCCCACATAGGACCAAATGTTGTTGCAAGGGGCCTTAAGTGGTCCTTATGGGTCACGCATGTGTTAGAAGACATGCGTGACCACTTAGGACCACTAAAGGCCACTTTCCAAACATGTGCACCCCTTAGGACCTATTATGACCATATAAGAACAAATGGTGTCGCAAGGGGCCATATGTGGTCCTAAGGGGTCACACATGTGTTCTAACACATGTGTGACCCCTTAGGACAAGCTAATGACCCTTGCGACACATGTACACCCCTTAGGACCTATTAGAACCACATACAACCAAATATTATCGCAAGGGGCCTTAAGTGGTCCTAAGGGGTCACGCATGTTTTAGAACACATGCGTGATCCCTTAGGACCACTTAAGGCCCCTTGCGACACATGTCCACCCCTTAGGACCTATTAGGACCACAAAATACCAAATGTTGTTTGAAGGGGTCATATATGGTCCTAAGGGGTCACACATGCATGACCCCTTAGGACCACTTAAGGCCCCTTGTGACACGTATGCACCCCTTACGACCTATACGACCTATTAGGATGACATAGGACCAAACATTGTCACAAGGGGGCATATGTGGTCCTAAGGGATCACACATGTGTTCTAACACATGCGTGACCCCTTAGGACCTCATAAGACCCCTTACAACCTATTAGGACCACAAAAGACCAAATGTTGTCGCAAGGGGTCATATGTGGTCTGAAGGGGTCACGCATGGGTTAGAACACATGCATGACCCTTAGGACCACTTAAGGCCCCTTGTGACACATGTGCACCCCTTAGGACTTGTTATGACTAGATAAGATGAAATGGTATTGCAAGGGGCCATATGTGGTCTTAAGGGGTCACGCATGTGTTCTAACACATGTGTGACCCCTTAGGACCACTTAAGGCGCCTTGTGACACATTTGAACCCCTTAGAACCTATTAGGACCACATACGACCAAATGTTATCGCAAGGGACCTTAAGTGGTCCTAAGGGGTCACACATGTGTTCTAACACATGCGTGACCCCTTAGGACCACTTAAGGTCCGTTGCGACACATGTACACTCCAAAGGACCTATTAGGACCACATAAGACCAAATGTTGTCACAAGGGGTCATATGTGGTCCTAAGGGGTCACACATGTGTTCTAACACATGCGTGTCCACTTAGGACCACTTAAGGCCCCTTGCGACACTCATCCATCCCTTAGGACCTATTAGGACCACAAAAGACCAAATGTTGTCACAAGGGGTCATATGTGGTCCTACGGGGTCATGCATGTGTTAGAACACATGCGTGACCCGTTAGGACCACTTAAGGCCCCTTGTGACACATTGGCACCCCTTAGGACCACAAAAGACCAAATTTTGTCGCAAGGGGTCATATGTGGTCCTAAGGGGTCATGCATGTGTTCTAACGCATGAGTGAACCCTTAAGACCACTTAAGGCCCCTTGCGACACATTTCCACCTCTTAGGACCTATTAGGAACACAAATGACCAGATATTGTCGCAAGGGGTCATATGTGGTCCTAAGGGGTCATGCATATGTTAGAACACATGCGTGACCCCTTAGGACCACTTAAGGCCCCTTGCCACACATGTGCACCCCTTAGTACCTATTAGGACCACAAAAGACAAAATGTCATCGCAAGGGGTCATATGTGGTCCAAAGGGGTCACGCATGTGTTCTAACACACGCCTGACCCCTTTGGACCACTTAAGGCCCTTTGCGACACATGTGCACCCCTTCAGAGATATTAGGACCACATAGGACCAAATGTTGTCCGAAGGGGTCATATGTGGTCCTAAGGGGTCACGCATGTGTTCTAACACATGCGTGACCCGTTAGGACCACTTAAGGCCCCTTATGACACATGTGCATGCCTTAGGACCTATTAGGACCAAAAAAGACCAAATTTTGTCGCAAGGGGTCATATCTGGTCCTAAGGGGTCACGCATGTGTTCTAACACATGTGTGACCCCTTGGGAAAAGCTAAGGCCCCTCGCAACACATGTGCAACCCTTAGGAGCTATGACGACCACATAGGACCAAATATTGTTACAAGGGGCCTTAAGTGGTCCTAAGAGGTCACGCATGTGTTAGAACACATCCATGACCCCTTAGGACCACTTAAGGCCCCTTGCGACACATGTGCACCCCTTAGGACCACATATTACCAAATGGTGTCGCAAGGGGTCATATGTGGTCCTAAGGGGTCACACATATGTTCTAACACATGTGTGACCCCTTAGGACCACTTAAGGTCCCTTGCGACACATTTCCACCCCTTAGGACCTATTAGGACCACAAAATACCAAATGTTGTCCGAAGGGTTCATATGTGGTCCTAAGGGTCACACATGTGTTAGAACACATGCGTGACCCCTTAGGACCACTTAAGGCCCCTTGCGACACATGTGCACCCCTTACAACCTATTAGGACCACATAGGACCAAATGTTGTTGCAAGGGGACATATGTGGTGCTAAGGGGTCACACATGTGTTCTAACACATGCGTGACCCCTTAGGACCACATAAGACCCCTTGTGACACATGTCCTCCCCTTACGACCTATGAGGACCACAAAAGACCAAATGTTGTTTCAAGTGGTCATATGTAGTCCTAAGGGGTCACACATGTGTTAGAACACGTGTGGCCCCTTAGGACCACTTAAGGCACCTTGCGACACATGTGCACACCTTAGGACCTGTTATGAACACATATGACCAAATGGTATCGCAAGGGGCTATATGTGGTCCTAAGGGGTGATGCATGTGTTGTAACACATGTGTAGCCCCTTAGGACCATTTAAGGCCCCTTGCGACACATGTGCACCTGTTAGGACCTATTAGGACCACATCGGAACAAATGTTGTCGCAAGGGACCATAAGTGGTGTTAAGGGGTCACACATGTGTTCTGACACATGCATGACCCCTTAGGACTACTTAAGGCCCCTTGCGACACATGTGCAACCCGTAGGACCTATTAGGACCACATAGGACCAAATATTGTCGCAACTGGCCTTAAGTGGTCCTAACGGGTCATGCATGTGTTCTAACACATGCGTGACCACTTAGGACCACTTAAGGACCCTTGTGACACATGTCCACCCCTTAGGACCTAATAGGACCACAAAAGACCAAATGTTGTCACAAGGGGTCATATGTGGTCCTAAGGGGTCACACATGTGTTAGAACACATGCGTGTCCCATTAGGACCACTTAAGGCCCCTTCCGACACATGTGCACCCGTTAGTACCACAAAAGACCAAATGTTGTCGAAAGGGGTCATATTTGGTCCTAAGGGGTCACGCATGTGTTCTAACACATGTGTGACCCCTTAAGACCGCTTAAGGCTCCTTGTGACACATGTCCACCCCTTACGACCTATTAGGACCACAAAAGACCAAATGTTGGCACAAGGGGTCATATTTGGTCCTAAGGGGTCATGCATGTGTTAGAACACATGCGTGACCCCTTAGGACCACTTAAGGCCCCTTGTGACACATGTGCACCCCTTAGGACCTATTAGAACCATAAAAGACCAAATGTTGTCGCAAGGGGTCATATTTTGTCCTAAGGGGTGACACATGTGTTCTAACACACGCGTGACCCTTTAGGACTACTTAAGGCCCCTTGCGACATATGTGCACCCCTTAGGACATATTAGGGCCACATAGGACCAAATGTTGTCGCAGGGGTCATTTGTGGTCGTAAGGGGTCACACATGTGTTCTAACACATGAGTGACCCCTTAGGACTACTTAAGGCCCCTTGTGACACATGTGCACCCTTTAGGACCTATTAGGACCACAAAAGACCAAATGTTGTCGCAAGGGGTTAATATGTGGTCCTAAGGGGTCATGCATGTGTTCTAACACATGCATGACCCCTTAGGACCACCTAAGGCCCCTTGCACCACATGTCCACCCATTAGGACCTATTAGGACCACAAAAGACCAAATGTTGTCGCAAGGGGTCATATGTGGTCCTAAGGGGTCACACATGTGTTAGAACACATGTGTGACCCCTTAAGACCACTTAAGGCCCCTTGCAACACATGTCCACCCCTTAGGACTTATTAGGACTACAAAAGACCAAATGTTGTTGCAAGGGGTCATATGTGGTCCTAAGGGGTCATGCATGTGTTAGAACACATGCGTGACCCCTTAGGACCACTTAAGGCCCTTGGTGACACATGTGCACCCCTTAGGACACATTAGGACCACAAAAGACCAAATTATGTTGGAGGGGATCATGTGTGGTCCTAAGGGGTCACACATGTGTTCTAACACATGCATGACCCTTTAGGACCCCTTAAGGCCCCTTGCGACACATGTGCACCCCTTAGGACCTATTAGGATGACATAGGACCAAATGATGTTGCAAGGGGCCACACATGTGTTAGAACAAGATCATCAACTGCCCAGAAGAGAGCAATTGGAGAAAAGTAGAAGAAATTGTTAAAGGGTGATAAATACATAGAGAGTATGCAATACAAACAAACAATGTCTGGAGTGTGTGATGTGGTCTCTAATTTATGTCCGGAGGGACTAACTGGTTTTTGAGTTGGACCAGGAAACCTATTGGGCCACACTTGGAGGAAATCATTGTGTTCATGCAAGGGGCACCTTTTTTCTATTATAAGAATGATGATTTTGCACCGAAGGATATTTGGAAGACAATTTCTGGAAATCTCTATGGTGTGGAACCAAAGTTGGTGGACTCAAAATACACTTTTCAGTGTCTTAGAAGACCAAGAGGCTATGTACACAATCTCCCAATAGAAGGGCAATTTTGAAAGTATAATTCTCTGGTCTTTTGGAAGTTGAAAAGTACTTCGATGAGTCCACCAACTCTGGTTCCACACCATAGAAATTTTTGGATATTGTCTTCCAAATATCCTTCGGTGCAAAAGCATCATTCTCATAATAGAAAAAAGGCGGCCCTTGCATGAACACATTGATTTCCTCCATGCGTGGCCCAATAGGTTTCCCCATCCAACTCCAAAACTAGTTAGTTGGGCTCCGAACATAAACTAGAGACCACATCACACACTTGAGACATTTTGTATTGCATACCCTCTATCCATATATTTATCACCCTTTAACAATTTCCTCTTTTTTTTTCCAATTGCTCTCTTCTGAGCAGCTAATGAGCTTGTTTCCACGTCATTCAAGATAATGTAGACCTGCTTGGCTTCTTTTACGAAATTTATTTGCACTTGAAATATGACCTATTAGGACCACATAAGACCAAATCAAGACCTATTAATTAATTTGTACATATATGCAAAATTATGAATTAATTGTAAATTCATTTTACTTAATTGTAAATTAATTTGACTTAACTTGGGGTCATAATTTAACTTAATTTGACTAATTTTCAAATTAATTATTATATATACAAATATATGTTATTGTAAATTAGACATATATATTGAAATTTAAAATTAAATTTATAATTGTTTAAATTTCTTTTGTCCATAGATCTCTAGAAAATTATCTTAAATTTGCCTTTATATCTAGAAAATTTTAACTTAAGTATGCATTTATGACGTGTAAATTTCTTTAAAATGTATATATCTAATTTCTTTAATTTACATGTTTTTAAATATGTTTAAAATGATTTAAATGTATGTATACATTTTTAATTAAATTGTTTAATGTGTACTACATACATGCACATGTGCAGATATATATATCTAGTTCTACATTATCCACTGAACATCATGTCTGACGAGCCTGGATCACATAACATGAGTACTTCTGAGCCTAGTGTTCATCCTCGCGAGAGTGTGCAGATGTCACATAGGTTTGCAACAACTCCACAAGAGACAATAGCTCTACAATCAGATTGCTGAGGCACTCCAATGTGCCTTAGATCATTTAAATATCACTTTGGAAAACATGTGTGATCACACAAATAAACAAAGGGGTGAGACTATTAGACATGAGCTAGTTCATATGATTGACCTCATCGATAATTATAATCCAGATGACGAGGTCAACGTAGAGGAATTCTATAGATCCCTTTCATGCAGTGTACGCGGTACTATGAAATGAGACACAGTGAATGATAGGGTTTCCACAGCTGATGTGAAAACCATGTTTCCTCATTATCAGGCCTTTGGTAGGGTGAAAGGCTATATACCTACCAGGTGCACGGATGCACTAGTAGCACCATTTATCTATCCTAGATGGTTAGCCACTCATCATAGGTGGCCCCAAAGGGACGAGTTACCCCTTTATTTATGCAAACAATTATTTGCAGAGTTTCATTTGTTGGATGATGTTGATTACACCGATTTTCTGAAACATGCTAGGCAAGGGAAGGGCAAATTTTCAGATAAGTTTAGATGACCAGGTGCAGCCCCACTCGTTAATAAATGGGCATTGATTGGTCCCAACCTTGTGGTTCTTCCCAAGAGTGCAGACCTAGCACATGCTGCAGATAGTGTGCCAGATGACACTCAACAGTCCATATTTTCCAGTATTTCTACTATATCCACACAGGTGGATGAGATGACATCAGATCGGGTGGGTAGATATTTTTAACATAATTTTTTCGGATTCAGTTCCTGAATTACATTGGTATGTCTCATATTCAAATCTCTTCCATATAACTAGTACATGAATATCAATATTCTCAGCTTGCAACACAAACTTACTCAAAAATCCACAATCATTGCATTCAACTTTATACATTATATTTTGAACTCATCAGAATCTTCTAATTTATCACAAAAAATAGACTTCACAAATTGTGTTGTACTTGTAGGAATGACTAGATTTGGATTAATTGTTGCCATGAACTTCGTATATGATTGCAAGTGTAGATGAAATTCAACATGATTTCGACAACAAGTTTCACGTACCTTATTTATGCGTACAAAGCAAGGATGAAATCTCTCAAACATCCTTTGGCAAATCTTTACATCTAAAAATTCTTTCTTGAATGCTTCAAACAATTCACTTTGTGCTGTATCCAAGAAATTTTTTGGATGTGTAATCTTTTTGACATCTTCATCTATCATCTATATAGTATCCCTTCTATTGGAAGAAACACAAGATTGGTTGGTCCAATAATCAATGACCTCTCTTTTTACATCTTCATAAATTTTGTCTTTTCTAGGAACCCTACAGATATTTACCCAATTCTTTTCGATGTTTTCATCCCATATATTTCTCTTCCTAATGTATCTTTGAACAGTTCTTCTAGATACATTCATTAATTGAGAAATTGCATTAACTTTTTTTTTACAAGTTGATTCCTTACTAGTAATCATAGTCATCAATGGTCTACGTGCAACACTTTAATCAACACCTTGACTTGTGCTCTCAATACAATTCAATGTTTCTTATAAATTTTTAATTATAGTTTATTTTATTAATGTATCACTAGAACTTTTCTTATTACCAACACCCAACAAGTCCAAAACAGGTTTCATTTCCCTTTGCCTAAAAAACTTGGCAAATAATTGTGCTCTTCCAACTATTGACTTATTTTTAACATAATCATCCCACAAATTCTTACAATGCAATTTTAATGTGCTTTCAGGTATCATATCTTTAGATGGAATTTCATTGAAAAGACTATCTTCATCCATTTCCATCAAATTTTTCATAGCAGAAAAAAAAAAATCATCTTGATGCAGAGCATCATGGAAAACCAACTCACAACCAAGGATCTTGCTGATCCAATCATCATTACAATCATTAAGTGGCAATGCAAATGGTATTCATCCATTCTACAATGCAATCACAATATAATCTTTACACAAGGGTTGTCTATCAAATACTTCCACCATATGCCACCAATCAACCCCAAACCACTTTAAAAGGTTATATTCCATCCCTACAGACCTTAATTCAATATTTTAGATCATAAAATTCACCAAAACATGAGACAACAAATTCTTTATTCCCATGGAGTACCCTAGTTCAAGTTTTCATCCTTAAAAACTGTTTTCACAAAAATAACCACAACTTCTTCAGTTATTAACCAAATTAAGTGAGATAAAAATAAATTGAAAGAGGGTTCAGAGACCTTTCCAAAACATATATCCTTTCTTCATCATTATTCTTAATTTGGCCATATCAAATGTTGCAACAGGACTGCTCCTGCCTTTACCAGTCCGATTTCACAATAAAATGCAGATGAACAGTCATTAATAAATTTTTACATATTGAAAATAAATTCCAATCGCTTCAGTCAGATTGTAGATAGGTCAGATAAACAACTTTTCATCAAGTGATAGCCAGATCCAATGGTTAAATAAAAAGTTATGAAGCTTTTCCCAAAACAGGTTAACCCTAGGCAGGGTTTTGGCAGTTACAAACTGTTTTCACCAAAACGTCCATAACTTTCTCAAATCTGCATGAAATAAACTCAAACAAAAAGAAATGGAAAGCTTATTCATTTTTATACACTATCAAATTAATAATACATGGTTTTCCAAGCTGTACATGGCCGTACAAGGCCTGGAAACCAGAGGAAAACCTTTAAAACACCAAAATAACAAATTGAAAAACCAAGAACTTGTTACCAAATTGATTTCAATGCTTCCCAATGCCTTCCATTTCTTAATTTTCATGGATTACAATCCTTAAATACATAAATCAACCTGTTGGGTCGAATTCCCTTTGAAAATTAACTAAATAACTACCTTTCAACCAAATGACACCTCCTCTATCTAGGTTTTGTCTTGACAACTCTTTGAGTTTGCACTCAAAACTTGTTAAGATATTACATGGAAATTATTAACACCTTGTAATGGACCAAATAACACAATTTACATCATTTTCCCCCTTCATGATACTTTTACACAAATTTGACCTCATAAACCCAATCAAGACTCAAATGCACAACTTGGGCAACTTTGGACAAAATGGCTCATTTAGCCTTACATATTATGATTCAATGGACTCAAATGACCTTAATACATTATGAATGACTCAAATACAATCAAATTGTTCACATTATGACTTTTGACCTCCTGGTATGCTTGTGTGCTGAGGTGCTCTTGCACCACATCTCCTACCTAAGTAGATGTTTCTTGAACATCATCAGGTTGATCTTGAACAACAACAGATTGTTGTTGACTACATTTTGTATGACCTTTCATCTTATCATCCCTTTTACGATCATATAACCTTGATCTAGTCCTATTATTCCCCATTGCAAGAAATATTTAGATCTTCAAAATTTTGTTCTTTGAACCTAAAAACAACACATGCAAATATGCATATCTTCAAATTTTAGTTCTTTGAACTAAAAAGGTTATATATCTAATAACTTTTCATCGGTTCTTAACAAAAAAAATGTAATTAGTGAAATGTATAAATAATTTTGCATTCTTAAACTTAACATATGTAAATTTCATCCATTTAGATCATTTGACTTGAAGTCAAATTTTTCTAATTTAGAAAATGAAAAAATAAGGCTCAAGAAATTTAGGAACATTGATAAAAAGTAAGAAATTTAAAGTATATACTTCAATTAGATATATTTGACTATATGCAATGTACATATTAACATGATTTAATAACATTAATTGCTTGAAATCACTTAGCTAATATATATAGAGAATTTGAGTCAAGTATTAAGAAATAAAATATAATATAATTTTCAGTACTAAATAGTGTTGGCTATATGGCCAAGAAATGGTTATTGTTGTATCGCAGTGACTAAAGAATATGGTTAATCTAAAAAATATTTAATTTCCAAAAAAACATCTAATATTGTAAATTAAGCATGATTCAAAAAATAATTTCAAATAACCTACTTAGAAAGGGTAGATGCCTTTCGAAAAAAAAATTCAAAATCTTCGCCCCTTTATAATCTTCCTACTCACTCCAAAACGCCACTTTATTTTAAAAAAAAAGGATTGTTTGCAAAAATAACTCTTATTATTTTCGCACTTGATTGATTTGGTTTTTTTAATGCAAAAAACAATTCTTTTTTATATGTGGTTCAAGCGACTGGTCGTGTCGGTCCTCACCGTTCTGGCTAGAACTATTTTTGAATTGTTCCAGTCGGAAAGGCTTATGTGGTATGCCAAGTGGTAGCCACATCAACAAAAATGATGATTTTCTCAAACTTGTCACTTCAGCAACAAAATTCAATAGGTAAATTAAACTTATTAAAAGAATTAAAAATACCATTTTTTAGAGATCGAAGTCAGGATTCTACTCATATAATTTTTTTAATGTTTTGATTACATTTCATATATAAAAAATTAAAAATACTACAACTAGGTATTCTTTTATTCGATATGAGTTTTCTTTGAAAAACAAAACAAAATATCAAATCACTTCAAAAAAAATTGAAAAAAATATGGTTCACTATAAGAGAGAGACTTCTCCAAAAAGGTATTTTTATTTTTTGGATTATCATAAATTGAATAGACAAATTGTGGTGGGAGACAAAAACTATCAAATTTTGGTGTATTCGACTTCCAAATGCTATTACAAAGAAAATATACATCAATTTTTTAAATTTTTTTTCCATACACTATATAAATATGTGATCTATAACTGATATCAAAATGAGAGAAAAAAAAGTTGATTTACATTTACTTTTGAGGTGGGAACCAAACCCCCTGTTTTTCAGCGTTTTTCAGCAATAAAAAAATGGACTTTAAAGCTAAAAAAAACATAATCATTGACAAAAAAAAATTCAAAAAATAGTAGACTTAAACTTCAACAATTTTACACATGTCATCATTTTACATCATCTTCAAATTCAAAATACAAATGACACTTTTTATGGCGACGAAATTGAATAGTTATTGTTGTGTGAGCCTTTTCCTTTGTAAAAGTGTGACACAAGTTTGTACTTTTACCCATGTCAAATTTATTATAAAACATCGATAAAATGATTGTTAACAATGCATAAGTATTTTGAAAAACGTACTTGTGTTAAATTCTAAAAATGCATGCATTGTGTTCAAAAGTTTTTAACATACACTTTGATTGAGGAAGAATGAAGTATAATAAGAGAGATGATATCATAAAGAAGGGCAGTCTATAAACATGAAAAGAAAGAAGTAATAAGGGAAGTACATGAAGGTATTTTAGGAAGGTGAAATTTGTCAAAATCTATCATAAGGTCAAACTAGTTGGACTTTAGTGCCCAAAAATCACAAAGACATACAAAAGATATGAAAAAAAACTAATCTATGTCCTAGGTCGAGCGAGTGTGGGTGGAGGCGGGGTTGTCCATAACCACCGGGGTAATATTATTCTATCCTACGTTGCAAATTTGGGTACACAAACTTTGTGTTTTGTAGAGGTGGCATCTATTTAGTACAACCTTGCTATTATTAATGAAAGAAGGTACAATCAAATCATCAAAGAAGCTGATTTGAAAAAACACTATCCTCCTTCTCAAGAATGAAACTATTCCAAACTAAAAGTGTGAACACCTTGTGGATAAGTGTAAGGCTCTCACTCGTGGGATTAGCCACATCCTCCTTTGTCATACAAGAAGGGAAGGCAACAAAGTTGCAAACATGCTTGCCTCATTAGGACCATTTTAAAAGATTTTGAAAATCAGGATGAATAACTATGATATTTTGGTTTTGGTTCATGTGTTGATATCTGAGGACATAAAGTTTAATAATGGAGTATAATCCAAGAATCACCTTTTCATTATTTTCACTACCCTTTTGGCTAGTTGTTTTCTACTTTGGTGGAAGACGTCTCTTTAAAAAAGTAGTGTTACTTGCCTCTTTTCTTGTAAGTGTTATTGTGCTCAAACTGCTAGTTTTTGTTCTACCCACCAAGTTTTTACTTTTAAGTTCTCTATGATTGAGATGGGAGGGGACCTAATTCAAAATAAACCCAATCTGTGTGTTGAATTCAAAAGTAAACTAAGCTATGGCAGAAACTGGTTAAGGGGAACCTGGATAGTTATTTTGAAGACATGCAAGGTTTTGACCTAGAGCTGACCAAGTATTTTTCCCAAGCTTGATTGAAGGGGAAGTGAAAATTGAAAAGGTTACCTTTAGAGTCACTCTAGATTCAATTACCACCATCATTGGGCTTTCCCAGGATGAAATAACATTCCCCAAGAAGTCAAAAGGGTCTTGTAAAGAGGGATTTAAGCAATTTTTCAAGGCAGGAGAAGGGGTTTCTAGGTTACAAAGTAGGTATAACATAGAAGAACTACCCAATAATTAGAAAGATGCTACCCTTTTGCTAATGAAATTCTTCTCTCTAGATCAACATTACAAAATATTTATATTCATCTTTTCTCGGTATTAAGCCACTTAGGGTATGGTATTTGGATGAATTTTGCTCACTAGGTTTGTTCTTCATCATCTCAATCTATTGTTAGAGCTAAGTTTAAACATTCCCTTCTCCTCCATCAAGGGTTAATTATTAAACTCTATAACTTTCACCTTTCTTTAACCTCTCCCAATGGGTTCTTGTTAAGTCCTCCTAGCCCCAGGTCATTAGACCCAAATTTAGTGATTGAGCTCTCTAATGCCCCCATGGAAAAAACCAACTCCACTATCGGTTCCTCTTATAAACCTAAGCTTGTTCCAATCCACTTTAATCCCCTCATAGAAGTAAAATAGAAGACCTCTCCTAATATGCCTCTAAAGGATGTTGAGGTGATGGAGTTAGATAAAGAGGAAGTGTACAAGGATTTTGAGTCCTTCTATGATTCGAAATAGGACTAGTCCCTTGCAACCTTTGAGTAGGTTGCCCCCTTTCATCCTAGACAGATAATTCCTAATACCAAGGCACCACTCTTGATTTGGAACCAAAGGTATGCAAGCTGGAGGAGAATGTTAAGTAACAAGACCTGGTGATCAAATGACTTTTTATCATAGTTTGATGTGGCTATTAGGACAATTAATAGACTTGAGGTTGTGGTTGAGGCTGGTACTAGAGCAGACAAATGGGTTATGCGGTAGAAGGATGAATGGGTATGGGAAGCTGCGAGCAATATGGCTAGTAAATTAAACAATAGGGATAAAGTTGAGGGGATATTGAAGGATCTTAGTGAGAAGGTGTCTCAAGGAAATGGGAAAAATATTGTTATGAACCTGAAAGAAATCCAAGAGATCCTTAAGGGTAAAATAGAGGAGATGTCCAAGCAAAGCTAGGAGAAGGTTTTGAAGAATTTGGTTTCCCTAAAGGCTATTTAGGAGGAAATTGACCACAGAAAAGCTTTGTGAAAGAGACATTCTTTGTGCCCCTTTGCTTCAATGTATCCCCATGTCTCTATGGTTAAAGATACTCTAAATACTAGTACTTTGAAAGTTCTGCAAAGGACTAACAAAAAAATCTCATTTTCAAATAAAGCTTTAGGTTTGTGCAAGGATTGTCAAGAGGGTAATGCCTCCACCCAATAGACCATCTCTTCATGTCTTTGGTGGTTGGTTGGCTTAGTTTTGGTTTTTATTTGTTGGTTCTATCCTTAGTCTTCATCTAGTGCTTGGTGGTTCCTTGTTATTTTTTGGGTGTTTTGTCTTTAGTTAGGTGTGCAGTTCTCATGCACGCTAGGTGGTACTTTCTATGAATATGTAATAGTATGAGCCTAACCTGCTTTTAATTAATAAAAACATTTCGATCTATGTCAAAGGGTTGGAATACCTAGTGCAAGGGATGGTATAGCCTTTCTACTAGTCCTAGTAAAAATACCATTTGAAAAGTATGTTATAGATTTCATAGGGCCAATTAACCCTCACATTTAAAGAATAAAAAAGCTATATTTATCATCATTTGAGTATAATACTTTACTAAATTGGAAAAAAATTTGAATCATATAAATATTGTACAACAAAAATTGGCACAATATTCTTAGATGATAATATAATTAAAGTTTTGCTTGTCCTATAAGTATTATCAATGACAAAGGAAAATATTTTATAAATAAGGTGATTGTAGAGCTCCTAAGATGGGTTGTGATAATTTATAAAAAAATTACTCCATACAACTCATAAGCAAATGACACAAGTGAGGCATGTAGTAAAATTATAAGAACCACCCTAATAAATATATGCACATTGAGCATATAGAACCATGTATAAGAGGTCTACCAAGTTGACTCTATTCTAGTTAATATATATATTAGATGCCACCTTACCTCTCAACTTCACAATTCTAAAATTTTGAGCGATAAGTTTACATTAGGGATTGGTGAGGAAGAGACTCTAAGGGAAAGACTAGAAGTCATTGCGAAATTGGATGAAAATAGATTCCATATAGTCTATCATTGAAAATTCAAAGCATTACTAAAAAATGCCCAGCATTATAGAAACCTAAGGCACAAAACCTTCCATAAAGTAAACATTATGCTATTATGTGATAGTTAATAAGAAACAATAAAATGAAGATTGAATGGCTAGAGCCATATTACATAGATGAAATTCTAAATTTGGCATAATTAGATTAAAAAGACTAGATGGTTAAGTACTACAATGATATGTAAATGGTGCCATGCTAAAATATTGCCACCAATTAATGAGCTGAAAATCAAATTTTATAAACTAATGTATTATATGTATCATATTTATGATATATTATATAAAAATCTAACTAGGTCAAAAGAAAACAAGTTATAGAAGATTAATGACTAGAATATTGTAGGAAGCTAAGAATGGCTAAACTCATTTAATTAAAATCACATTATTAGCCTCTATGAAAATAACCCAATTCTATTACTCTACTAAATCATGATCTTCTAAAATACTTTCTCACTTTTATTTCCTATTCATTTCAAGCTTTGTATCATGAATGACTAAGCGCATACCATTATATTCTACACAATTCTTTCCTTACAAGAATGGTTTCTTCCATATTAGTAGATTTATCTTAGAAACCAATGCCTAAGTATAAGAATTTTCTTATACAAAACTATGAAGGTAGATAAAAATGAGGCATCTTACATGTGTAATTTACATAGAGGATCTCTATAAATATAAGTTTCCATTAAGAAAAATGATCACATAGGAGTTGAGATGCTAAGAAAAAACCCAACTACAACTTAGGAAAATCAAGTGGCTACTACAATAACAATAGGTAGGAAAACAAAAAATAGACATTTGTAGAGATTTCCCAATTTCTCAAAGGAGGAGGGCTTGATCAAAATTATTCTTAGCATGATACATAATGACTACCTATACCTAGACAAACCCTACCACATCATGAAGGAGGCAATACAAGTAGTAATTGAGCTAAATGATTGGGAAAAGGTCCATCTAAAGAAGGCCATAAAAATTCTTAAGTCACCCAACTAACTAAGATAACTCACAATAGGAGGAGATGGATGTTACAAAAATCACTACTCTATTAGTGTGGTATGGTACCATGGGGATTACTTATGAATTATACTTGACCAAGAAAGAAGACTTGGTCATCATAACATCAACTATGCAGTCCACGAAATAGTGGAAGAGGGAAAGGAGATAGATCTTTTTGAGGTCTTGTGGGATCACCTCTTTAAAAACATCAAGTGCACAAAGAACACAAACTACCAATTTAGCATGGGACCTTGGTCATATGTTTAACATCATATTTTATGAATACACTCCCAAACTTCATGGGAAAGTTATAGGAGAATAATAGATCCAAAGATACACAAATGAATGAACATGTGAGGAATTTCAAGGATGTCACTTCCTTCACTAGAGCCTATTATGGGTTCCTTAAAATACTACAAAGTATCTATAAATAAAATGGAAATGATGCCATATGAATGATATTGTATTCCTAGTTGATAAAAACTTTATTATCATGAAAGACATCAAACTTAGATTGTGTAGATGGAATGGTAAAACCTTGATATCTATTATTGATGTATTGAAACCAATTTATACAGAGATAAAATATAGTTATCGGTTAATGTAATTGAGCACAAACTAAATAACAATCCACAACAATGTACAATATTAGATTTATGCTAACATTTCCCACCTTATTACATTGTTCCTACAATCCACAACAATGTAATATATTATATTTATGCTCATTGTTGTTATCAAAATAAGTACTCCCACTCTACGATCTCCATGGAGCAAATCCATTTGTATCTCAATCCCTTTATCAGATATGCTAGCTTTATTACTCATCGCTTTCGAATAATCGAAAGGTCACATATGACTCAACTTGATGCAACATCCCTATTGTTGCTTTGTTTACACCATTGAAGATCTGCCTCATAAGTAGAAGTTGCAAATACATTATTATCTTGTCATATGAACAAGGAACTTCATCGTCATTGTGCTTGAAAGTAACTTGCAACCAAGTAACAATGGTATAAAAACCAACACCAAACTTTCCAATCGTTCTCACAACAACAACTTCCAAGTAGTAAATAAATAAAGGCCTTAAACAAAGAGTATTGTTGATTTAAACAATATCATTTAGCAGATTCTTTGCAGATAAGAAATGATACTAATACTCAATGTCTGAACTCCAAAATCAAAGTAAACCAAATCAAACTGAAATCAATTTACTAGGACCAGTGACAAGAATATGCTATCAATTCAGATGCTACAGTGCACTAAGGATCTCTTCAATGGAACTTAATGCCCTATTCACATGGCCTTTCCAAGATAAAGATGAAGTGGTGAATGTTAATTGCCTATTTGATCAACAGATTACCTTCTATGGAGCGCTACTTTTGTATGTACAAATAACAGTATTTTTACGCAGGTACACTTTACAGGTCTTGCTGCCATACCATGAGCAAATATAAAGGGAAAAATAAAAAAATAAAAAATATAAATTAAAGGGTTACCAGTGGGAAGGAAAGTGGCCAACACAATAAATATTCACCACTACATTTCCTTACACGACTAGGAATGAGAGAAATTCAACAGTTGCTCTGAGATAATTCAACGCCATTATCACCTGTGACAAGCGTATAATCAGGTCAGTCTTAAATCAGACATTAAGAGAAATATTAATTCTAGAGAATATCAGTCAATTTTGATTGTTTAACACTTTTAAATTTAGAAATCAAACTTTAACGTGTGAGATTTAAGTGGTCCCTTTTATTCTACCAGTCTTAAACTCCACACACTAAACAAAATATTAAGTCTAGAAAATATCAGTCAACTCTATCTATTTAACACTTTTAAACTTAAAAAATCAAACCTTAATGAATGTGATTTAAGCCATCCTGTATAATCACAATTCCATCTCCTTTAACACACTAGAAACGCTACAGATCCTTTAGAGCTTCACAAGATTAGCACTTCACACATCAATATCCTTTCTCATCACCTAGTCCATGGTGATCTATAGACAAAATTAGGATGTCCTAGAAGTGGGACACACTTTTGTAGTAGTACCCAAACTATTTTCTACCATTATGGTCTTCATCTTCTTTTGCAAAACATCATGGTTCTACCTATTAAAAAATGATGGATATTGCCAACTCTTGTTGTCTTCTTCAATCATGCTTGAAAATACAACAAATATTCAATACACATCAGACCCTAGAAGATTTGTATTTGATACTAGTTGATTAGCTAAAATTAAAATAAAATACATAAAAATACTCAGAGACTCCTACTTTGTTGCTAAACATTTCAAAATATACTTAAACATACATGCTATTTAGACAAATGGACACAAACAACACTTATGAAAAATATTGGAAATATATTTTTCATTTAACTCAAAAATTAACATTTACAAAACTTGTAAACTTTTACACATTATTGGTTTTCCTACAACTATTTGGAGCTATTTTGAATCACTATTTTCCTACAACTTTCTAGAGATGCTATACATCTTATTTTTTTCAAGACACTCATTTTTCTTTCTTCTTCTAGATTTGTCTATTGTTGCACTACACTCCTTGCTATTCTATCCTTTTCTTCACAAAATTTGCTACTATAGTAACATGCCTCTTTGCACACAATACTAACTACAAGCAATTTTTTATTTTTTTCCATCTGTTGTCTCTTCCACAAAAAATTTCACTCGCTTTAAAATTTTAACTTACCTACATGCATTTACTTCATTTCCATCCAAGTAACTACTATAATGGGCATCCAAGGGGAGGGGAGTAAGATCCTAAGAAGATTTTTTTGATGCATTCTTGTCTAAAAAGATTAGGAGAACAATAAATTTCAACATCAATTTTGACACATTTACCCAAAATATCACACTAGGGGCACAACACATTCCCTACTTCACAATTGTCGACTATTATTCTACCTAAAAAAAAATTTGGGTATTTATTTGTGACTATTGAAAAGATATACCTCTTACTACCATGCATTAGCTCTTTTGGCCATGTTGATATTGGCATGGTTTGATGGTTAATCTATGGTGTTGTTGTTCTTGCCATCAAAGTTCAATCCCCATTAAGATGTTATTGTGGAACGTTCTTGCATCATATAAAATTTACACCAATAAAATTTTCGAAAAATTTAGTCTCCAAAACATATAAACTCACTATTAATGATTGTATTTTATTAATGAATCTTAAACTTCTAGACAACCCTAATCCTTTTTTATTTTTTTAATGAGTAAATGACTGTATTACCATTACACTCTTCCAAAACTTAAAAGGTAAATAAAATAAAGGTAATATGGATAATCTTCAGCAAAAAGATAAAAACTAGGTGGCACGGGTCATATTTAGGCGTGTTACAAGCAAGACTCCTCACTATGCTTTTCCATTCGCAGTGAAGAGTTGACACATATATTGTCAATTGATCTCAGTTTCCTGGAGGCTTCAATAATGAAAATGAAATGTGCCAGAATTTCTGCAGAAAATTTAATTTGCTGTGGTTGAAGACTGTTGAAGAGTTAGTGGAATGAAAATGAAGGATAACCTGCAACGTTGACGATTCACTTTAGTGTATTCGGACTATTGAACAGGTGCCCAAATCAAAATGAAAGACTACCTACCTTTCACTTAAGTGGGTTCGGACAGTTGAATTGGTACCCAAATGAAAATGAAAGATCACCTGCAACATTGATGATTCAATTTAATGAAATTGGACTGAAAAGCACAGTGGGAACAAAAGCCAGTTTTACATGTTACTGATGAGATAAGATTTCTACTCCTACACGCCATGAGTATGTAATATGGAAAGATTAGTGATGAGATATTATTCCATGATATTTTTAAATAAATTCTAAATTCTAATGAAAATAATTGATCATTTTTTTATTCTAGACTTTAAGAAAACATATTTCTTGATAAAAAATATAACATTTAATTTATTTTATCTATGAAAATAGCTTTTCAAATAGTATTGCTATGCCTTCTACTTAAGTTAATATGTTTCATTGAATGTTGTTCTCACATGATTTCATGTTGATAAATAAGAGATGCAATGTGTGGTTAGTTTAGAATATATAAAAAAAACATTTGGTATGATATTTTTTGATGGAAAACTCATTTACTTAAATGAAAAAATCTAGAATTATTATTAGTAAAAAATAATTTGAAATATATTTTGATATTATAGAAATTTGCATAAAAAGAGCTGAAATTAGCAAAAATATAAGTCTACTTAGTGATATGTCTAATGAATGTACTAATTTGATATGGATTTAAATCTTATATGTCTTGGGATTGGGAACAAGGAACCTAAAAGTGGCAATAATCTCATAATTAAAATACTACATGTTGAGATTGTATGAGGATGAATCCAAGGATTAGATATGAGTAAAATAATATCATGATGGGAATATTACATGTTCACAACCATGTTAATATATCTATATATTAAAACATTTTCTCAAAATAATACAAAATTAAATAGAAAATAACAAAAATATACATATTTCACAATACCATTAAATTATTTATTTAATTAATATAAAATGGTTCCTTGTTTCATCCTTCAACTTTTCTTCATATAAGACTATTCAATTTTTTTGTACAAGCTCCTCTAATTTCGTTTCGAGATGTAAAGAGGTTTAAAAACTACTATAATATTATAAAAATCTAATAATTCCTTCACTTTTGTATGTTTTTGTATGCTTCCCCTCCAACATGAAATTAAACCATTGACTTAATATGAAATGGGGTCGCAAATTTAAAGAGAAGTGGATGAATTTAAGTGCTTAGATATGGAGGTTTAGAGATAAAGCCTGAGTCAAAATTTGAGTATTGACTTGTAATGATCTTATATCATTTTTGTCTTGGGATTCCTTTCCTATGAAGGCTAATCTTAAACTATTGGCTTCTCTAGCCCCTCTTTTCTATTAAACAACCATCAACAATCCATCTATTTCTTTCTTCTTTGTTCTTCTTACATGTAGACTGGCCCCTTTTGTTCTTCAACTTGACAGGTCTCTTCACCAATTCAGCCTTCTACCATTTTTGGCCTCCCTCCTTTAGTTTTCTTCCCCTTCCATTCCATTTCCTCTTTCTTTCCTCATCATTTACACCCAACTACCATAATTGATTCTTGCATAAGACCAACAAATCTATGATGGAATATTTGCCATTCAAATAACATGCTCTCGATTGCCACATGTCTGAATATAACAGTAAAAGAAGATCATGCTTCCTGATAGCTCAATACGCCAAAACTGAGAACCAACACACATAACTGGACCACACCAACTAGAAAACCAAAAATGACTCGATGCTCTTGCATAAAATATCCTACACTTTAAACTTTCAGTTGGGGATAGAATATTTTAAATATTGTTCTAGCTAAGTGTCCCTTTAGACAACATTATTAAAGCATAAAATACATTTTTTGCATTTTTTTTTGGCCAAGAAAAAATGGAGAGATATTTTTGTGTATTTTCCTACAATTTTTTACCATGTGTTGGGTTGGAAAGAAGCTACCTTGGGTATTGGGTTTTAAAAAATATTATTGTTGATTCAATGGGACACACTATTTTGATCAATATCTAGAAAAGTAGGTGCTTAGAAATTTTTCTAACCATATTGTTTACCAAGAAGAAAAATAATTCAATTTTACTATCATGTTATGTTACAACTTTTGTCTTTGTGTTTGCTACTGAAGAAGGAAGATCTCTACAACAAATAGCTAGAAGAAATCAACTACTAGTTTTTTCAACTAGATGAAGGTGATGTTAGATCCTCCAGATAGCTACAAAAGTTCTTTAAGTTTCAAGTATAGGTTTTGTTTAGCTAGTGCATATTTTGTTTATGGTTATAACTAGTTTCCTTGCTGATCTAGTTGATGTATAGTTATGTTTCTTGTTGTAAATTTATCTTTACTATTTGTGCTACTAATGCTTTGTAACAAACAATAGTTTCTCTCTATTTTTCTTTCCTTTTGTACTTCTAATTTGAACTGCCACTATTTTATTGTAATGTTCTTTGTTCAATACAAAAAGAAAAAAACTACATGCCTTATTTATTCCACTTGCATAGATAAATAGCACAAGCCAAAGTAATTGGAGCCACTTCCATGTTTTTTGTTCTTTTTAAAATAACTTTCTAATAACAGTTGCAAATAATAAACCTCTTGGGCCTTCTAATAGGTTGTAATTATCTAGACCCTAAGATTCCTTAAAACCCTCTCAAAACACCTCACCCTTCTATTCTTTACCAAAGCCTAATCTATTTGAAACTTAAAAAATTGCTCTTACTTTTCTCAAAGTATTTTAGTCATTTGTGTTGTAGATGTCTACTTTAGGTTTACAATATGCGTTTAATATTTTATGACAAAAAGAAAAGTCTAATAATTCAGAGGAAGCTAAATTGTTATGACAATTAGAACACTTCAAACTATTTTCAAATTATTGTGCAATAAAACCTTTTCTTATTATTAAGGGATTTTATGAAATGACTACTTGATCAAAGATAGTTTTTAATAAAATAATAACAATGATAGTTATGTAATAGTTGCTTCTTAGGTACTAGTAGTTTGGCTTATAAGCAACAAACAACATGTTTTCTTGAATTTATCCTACGCTAAAGCCTACTATGAGATGCCTTATACCATCCTAAACATTATTCAACATCCAAGCATTTGAATCTATCTTAGGACCTCTTTTTATTGACATGAAATCAAATTAATCCTTTTATAGATCTTGTAACCATGTTTGAGAAATAAATTGTGTTAGAAAGTATCTTTGAGTCTACTATAGATAGAGGGAAGATAATTGACTTACTTGATAGAAATCAATATAATAATACAACAATATGCAAAATCATATCATGTTGACATTGATGCAATCAAATCTTAGACCATTTCTAATTACATTTACAATATATATGTTTTTTTCTTTTTTATATTAAAATAACTTAGACTAATATTCCTAAATGTAAATCCCAAACACACAACTCAAAAATCTTAGACATAAAAACTAATATATATTAATCTTATTCTTAAAATTTTTTTTTTTTATGTTATTTTATTGAATAAAGCTAATATACAATAATTGAATAATATTTCATAAAAGATTTTTATATGAAAAGATTATGTAAATGACACTAACAAAACATGATCCTTTTTTTACATTTTTTATTAACCTATAAAAGTAGGACCATTTAAATTTTCTACTTTGTACATTAAATTGTGTTAATCTATAAAACAAAACCCTAGATACTAAAATCACAACCATTCTTATAAAAATGTTTCAATTGTGAAGAATAAGGACCATTATCATGAAATTCTTTAAAATTTGTAGCATAAGGGCACATGGGGTGATCACAAGAATGATTAGATGAAGAAGGGATATCCTTTGTAGGGAATTTCTCCTTTTTATCATCATTATTTATATCCTCTTTGGTTGTTTGGGAAATCTAAAATAAAGATTCATGTTTGGTTGATGTTATATGAGGAGATAGGCCACGAATAAAATGCATAACATCATATTTCCTATAAATATGTTAATGATTAATATAAGCTCCAAGAGAATACGATGGATCTAAATAGATTGATACACCAACATGTTGAACTTGTTCCCGCTGTGCTTTTCAGTCCAATTTCATTAAATTGAAACGGTAATGTGATCTTTCATTTTGATTTGGGCATCTGTTCAATAGTCCGAATACACTAAAGTGAATCGTCAACGTTGCAGGTTATCCTTCATTTTCATTCCACTAAATTTCCTGCTGTCAACTGTCCACTCAGAACAGAAAAGGAAAGTCAGAAATCTTGCTTGTAACTCGCTTAAATATGACCCGTACCCTTTTTTATCATCCATATTACCCTTTTTTATTATCCATATTAACCTTTTTTTTTAAGTCACCTTTTAATTTTAAATATATACATGGTGAATTAGATTTATGAAGATTGTGTAATCGTAATATAGTCATTTATTCATTAAAAAATAAAGAAAGATTAGGATTGTAAAATTTAAGATTTTGAAATAGATGTTGAAATTTATTGTTCTCCTAATTTTGTGAGACAAGAATGCATCAATTCTTTTAAGATCTTATTTAGTTGGAAATACAAGTAGGTATGTTTAAATTTTGGAATAAGTAATATTTTTTGGGGGAAGAGACAACAAAAGGGATAAAAAAAATAAAAAATGAATTTTTATGATGTAGTTAGTTTTGTGTGCAAAGAGGCAAATTATGTGAAGAAAAGAAAATGATAGAAGAGCAAAGAGTGTAGTGCAACAATAGAAAAATATAGAGGAAGAAAGAACAATGAGCATCAACAAAAAGAGAAGATGTATAGGAGCTCTGGAAAGTTGCAAGAAAATAGTAATTGATGATAGTTCCAAATAGTTGCAGGAAAAGCAATAATGCGTAGTAGTTAGAAAATTTTGTAAATGTTAAATTTTTGAATTACATGAAAAATATGTGTTCAATATTTTTCATAAGTGTTGTTTGTGTCTATTTATCTCCATAGTATGTTTGTTTAAGTATATTATGAAATGATTGGCAACAGAGTAGGAGTTTTTATGTATTTTAATGTGTTTTCTTTGGATTTTATACATTCAACTGATCTATCAAAGCCTAAGCTTCTAGGGTCAATTGGGTATTGAATATTTATTTTTGTTTCAAACATGACTGAAGAAGACAACAAGACTTGGCAATATCCGTCATTGTTTAATGGGTAAAACTATGATGTTTTTGGAAAGAAGATGATGACAATAATGGTAGAAATTTTTTTGGTTGCTACTTCAATAGTGTGTCCCACTTTATGTATAACACATGTCAAAATTACCATTTATAGAAAGTTTATTAACTCAACCACTACTAGCTAAGATAGACATGATGACTCAACCATTGCTAGCTAAGATAGCCATGTTGACTCCATGATGACGTAACCACTTCCAGATAAGATAGCCATGATGACTCAACCACTGCTAGCTAAGAGTCCAATTTTGACTTCACATTCCAACATTCTTCCACTTGAATTCAAATTTCAAACTCTAAATAATTCATCTACTGAAAGACCATTGCCAATGCTACCTATCATCCAATAATCTCCAGGCCAGGAGAAGTTATGTACCAAATGAACTTATCTCTACTAATAGGTTTCATCATAATATCTGCTGGGTTTACATCAGTGTGAATCTTGGCTAAAGAGATATGTCCTCCTTCCACCACTTCATGAAAAAAGTGATATTGAATATCAATATTCTTTGTTCTGGAATGGTAAGACGAGTTTCGTGCTAAGTGTAAAACACTTTGACTGTCACAATGTAGTACCATGTTATCTTGCTTCACTTTTAATTCACCCAAAAGTCTATGAAGCCAAATCACCTCTATGCTAGCCTATATTGTTGCCATATATTCTGACTCAGTAGTAGACAATGCCTCCACTACCTACAACTTCGACACCCAACTAACAACACCTCTCTCTAAAGAGAAAACATAACCTATTGTAAACTTTCTCTTATCTTTGTCTCCACCAAAATCTACATCCACATACCCATTAACTTGAAGACTACTCCCACTGTAATAGATAGCAGCATCTGAAGTGCCTCTCAAATATCTAAGAATCCACTTCACAGTTATCTAATGATCAGTGCCAGAATTTACCATGTACCTACTGACAACTACCACTTCTTGTGCAATGTCTGGTCTGGTGCACACCATGACGAACATAAGACTTCTTACTGTTGATGAGTACGGTACATGAGACATCTATGTGTTCTCTGCTTCTATGCTAGGGCATTCCATAGAAGATAATTTAATATGAACACGAAATGGAGGACTAACTGGTTGTGCTTTCTGCATATTGAAGCGCCGCACAACCTTCTCCACATAAGTTTTCTATGACAACCATAATTTCCTATTGTTTCTGTCTCTATGTATCCTAATTCCAAGAATCTAATTTTCATTGCCTAAGTCCTTCATCTCAAACTCCTTAGAAAGATAAGTTTTCAAATGGATGATTTTATATATGTTGGGACCTACTACCAACATATCATTAATATACGGTAGTAGAATAATAAAACTACCATCATCATACCTTTGAAAATAGGCACAATGATCAGCCTCACATCTACTAAAACTCAAGATCAACATGAAGGAATCAAACTATTTGTACCAACACCTTGACGCTTGTTTCAAACCATATAGTGATTTTCTTGGCCTACAAACAAGATTCCCTTTGCCTCTTTCCTAAAAACCTTCTAGTTGCTGAATATAAATCTCCTTGGAGAGATCACCATTCAGGAAGACTTTTTTTACATCTAACTATTCTAACTCCAAATCAAGACTAGCAACAAGAGCTAAAACAACTCCGATAATACTTAAAGATACAATAGGTGAAAATATTTCATTAAAATCAATACCAGATTTTTGTACATACCCCTTGGCCACCAACCGAGCTTTATATCTCTCCAAATTATCATTTAAATCCCTCTTCAAATTGAAGACCCACTTGTTCCCAATAGCTTTTCTCCCCTTAGGCAATGACACAAGCTCCCATGTTTTGTTCTTATGTACAGATTCCATCTCCTCTTTCATAGAAACTCTCCATTTGCTTACACATTCAACTTCACAAGCCTCTTGATTTAAAATAGGTTCACCAACATCAGTAACTAATGCATAAGCAAAATTATAAGTAAGAGAATACCTTACAGGTGGTTTGAGTACCCTATCAAATCTTTTTAAAATAGGTGATGATTCACCCTGTGTCTCAACTAGTTGTTCTTCTAGTTGATCTTCATCTAGTTGCTCTGCATCTGGTTGTTCTTCATCAATCACATCTAGATGATCATCACATTTTTCCACCTCTACTAGAATAACTTCCATACCTTGTTGTTATTTACCTCTTTGCATTGATTTTTCATTAAAATACACATCCCGACTAACAATAATCTTGTGGGTAGCAATATCCCACAATATGTACCCCTTTGTACCTTCTACATAGCTAAGAAAAATACATTTTGTGTCTTTCTTGTCCATCTTATTTCTATTCTCTTTAGGAATATGTACAGAAGCATTACAACCAAAAATATCGAGGAATGAGTAATCAATTGATTTACCTTTCCATATTTTCTCAAGAATTCTATTATCAAGAGCAGTAGTGGGAGATCTATTGATCAGAAAACAAGTTGTATTTACAACCTCACCCCAAAATTACTGCTCCAAACTAGCAGTACTCAACATGCATCTAGCTCGCTCCATGATTGTATGGTTCATGCGTTCCACAACACCATTTTGATGTGGTATCCTAGCAACCATCAATTGCCTTGTAATTCCATTCTCACTACAAAACTGATTAAATTCTGTTGAACAAAACTCACCTCTGTTATAATTTCTAAGACATTTTATTGTCTTACCTTTCTGATTATCTACCAGAGCTCTAAAACTCTTAAAACAAGAAAACACTTCATATTTCTTCTTAAGAAGATAAATCCACACCTTACGGGAACAATCATCTATAAATGAAACAAAATATGATCTAATACATCTTACATGAGCTTCTAAATTATCTAAATGAATTAGATCTAATACATCTTTGCTTTTGGTAGTACTTCTAAAAAACTCAATCTATTCTATTTTCCAAACAAAAAAATATTCACAAAAGCTTAAATCTTTAGATTTTGCACCTAGGAGATGATTTCTATCTAGCAGTACCTTGAGACCTCATTCACTCATATGGCCTAGCCTTTAAGGCCGAGTTGATAATGAGTCCATCTCTGCATCAGATACCATAGCAACCTTTCCAATGTTAGTTTGTCCAACCAATCTATAGAGATTTCCAACCTTATCTCCCTTTAGCATAACCAAAAATCCCTTTGTTACCTTGAGACAACTATTTTCACCATTGAATCAATAACCTTGTTCATCAAACACTGCAAGTGAAACTAATTTTTTCTTTAAACCAGGTACATGTCTAACATGCTGAATAGTTCTAACTACTCCATCAAACATCTTGATTCTTACCTCTCCTCCACTAATAGCTTCACATGGGTTGTCATTTCCCATGTAGACCATACCACAATCACAAGATTGATAAGTAGAAAACCAGTCTCTATGTGGTGTCATATGAAAGGAAGCACCAGAATCGAGAATCCAAACATGAAGTAAAGAACCTCTCAAATTAGCAGTTAATACCTCTCCATCTTCCAGTGGTGTCTAAACTTCATAAGTGTTTTCCTCAGATGCTAGTGTACTAGGATTCTCCCTGGTTGCTTTTGGCATTCTGCAATCCTTCTTGACATGTCCATTCTTGCCACAGTTCCAACATTTTACCCTTTTCTGCCCCTTTGATTTGGACCTGGTTTATCCATGCCCAATATTTTCTCTTTCATGAGTTCTACCTCTTGCAACAAGGGCTTCATTAGAAGAAGATCCTTGAGATGTCTTCTGCCTTGAATCTTCAGAGATTAAAGTAGTCACCACATCCTTGAAGACCAACTTCCGACTCGATGAAGAATTACTGAGAGCCATAACCAACTAATCCCAACTATCTATCAAGGAGAAAAGTAATATTGCCGCTTTATCTTTTTCATTGATTTTCACACCCACTGAAGCCGACTTGCTTGTCAATGTGTTGAAATCGTTTAGATGATCTATGACAGATGAATTGTAACGCATTCTCAAATTATACAACTCTCTCCTTAGAAGAATTTTATTTGCTAATGAATTTGTCTCATACAACTTTGCAAGCTTATTCCACAAGTCATGAGCAGATTTCTCATCTACAACATTGAATAGAACTAAATCTGCTAGAGATAAATGAATTGTTTCTCTAGCCATGATATCCATGGTATTCTAATCTCTCGTGCTCATATTTTCAGGTTTTGATGATAATCCTTTAAGCGCTCTGTCACATCCATCATTCACCAACAAAGCTTGAATATTAAGCTTCCATAGAGAAAAATTTGAACCATCAAACTTATGTACCTCAAATTTTCTAACACTATTTCTAGCCATTGCTCACTTCTAAAAAAAAAAATTCTACAAAAATAACCTATGCTCTGATACCAAATGTGAGAAAAATAACAAGTGCAGAAAAATTGCAAAGAAGAACAATAGCACATAACACACAAATTTACATGGAAAAACCTGGTAAAAATATACCAGTAAAAATACCAAGGGCAAATTTTTTCTTTCGTACTAATTCTCAAGAATTACAAAGTTACAACAATCTCAAAATTATATATCAAAACATGACTTTGAGCAGCCTAAAACAACTGAGTTGTAGAGTCCTACTTGAGTACAACTTACTAAATATAGTAAGTATGACTGGCACAACTACATGTATAACACATGTCGAAATTACTATTTATAGAAAGTTTATTAACAAAAATTTCTATTACTAGTGGGTACTACATGATGATCCAACCATTGCTAGATAAGAGTCCAATTTGGACTTCACATTCCAACATATCTTAATCGGTGTACTTTAACACTAGCCGACATATCTGATCGTCTCTTTCCATCCATTTATTTGGCCATTTCCAACAAGAAGTATATTGAGGAGGCAGTCATTGTGGGACAAGATTCCGAATCAAATAGACTTCTAGAGCTAATCAATTCACAACAACACAAAAAAGTGTCTTGTTCCAGACTAGTTAGGAAGGGTTGGGTCGGTAAGACTCTACTACTCAAATGAATCTTCAATAGTGACTAGGTACAGAGTCTTTTTAACAATGATTTGATGCTTTGGCTTACTATTTCACATAATCCATCTTTCAATACTCTTCGAGATGATCTTCTGAAAAAATAATTGTTCAAGTAAACGAAAGATTGGACAGTACAAAGGAAGACCATGCAACAACTTGGTTGAATGAATACATGAGAAAGCACAAATTTGCCCTATTTTTAGATGATATTTCGAATACAAGTGTAGCCTCTTTGTTAGAGGAGTTTTTTGTGCTTCACTCTCCACACCACAAGTCTAACATTATTATTATCACTTCTAGAACTAGCAATGTGCTCTCACAATTGGGTGTTCAGCCTTCATGACTCATCAAAGTGCAAGATTTGACTGAGGATGACGATTGCAGATTGTTTTCTTTCTATGATTTTCCACATAGCAATAGAATTTTGCCCATGAGCATTGACCAAGAAATAGCGACGAGTGTTTGCACAGAGTGTGCAGAACTTCCATTAGCCCTCAAAGTAATTGGGAAGGCAATGGTAAGTGTTAGTTTGTCAAATGAATAGGAATTGGCACTCAAGAAATTGCAGAATGATGTTACATGCTCTTTTTATGGTAGGTTGAGGCTAAGCTATGATACTTTGGCCGACGTGGTTGGCTATGGCATTTCCTTGCAATTGTGCTTCCTCTGCCTTGCTTCTTTCTTAAAAGGTCATGTCATCTATTCTAATAATGTCAATGGCTACTAGATTGGAGAAGGGTTGGTGGCCAGGAAGGATCCTCTTTAAATCTTAGACACATACGTCATTCTATTAGCGGATCGATACCTTATTGAACCAATCCAAAAGGATTATGATAGAAAGGCAATCCGATTCAGGGTACTTGATGTTTTGCATGACTTAGCACAACAAATTGCTAAGAAGAAAGAAAAATGCATCTTCCAAGCAAGCAAAGGCTTACAAAAGTTTCCTATGGTCGATTGTGCAGGACATATCAAAATTTCATTAGAAGATAACAGTTGGACTAGTGTTCCTAAAGAATTGAAGGTAAAACATAGGGGAGTTAATGCAAATAACTAACTGACACACAACCTTAAGTGAACATTATAGAGCTTCAACTCTTTCTATTCGCCATACAATAGAAATAAAAGATTAATAGATACATGATCATTCAAATCAATTAAGTAGAATCATACAATATTTCTACCATGCCACATATAAATTAGTTGAATAGCTAATATTCAGTCGAACACAAAAAACAAAGAACTCTTTCTCTTACAATTAAAACTCCTCATAGAAAATGGAGCTTCTTCTCTCACAAAGAAAATAGATGGGGAATATACTCAGACATAAGACAAGTTGTTTCTCTTACATGTAAAACAAAACTTCTTTTTGTTTCCTCTGTGTGTTGCCTACACTACCCAAGAATCTATATTTATAATGCCATTTCTCATACAAATACTAGTGAGTTTCTCTATTATTGAGCATTATTGAGAAGGACTACGTAGGAGCTACTGTCAACATAATAAATCACATTTGCAATGAGTCGGGATAAGGTTTATAAATGAGAATTTTAAAATTCTTAATGTTGAAGCTACCACTTCTTGAATGTTAGTTATAGGTTCGTTGGGGGTTGGGATTACACATTCCAAAACTCCCTCTTAATCACAACCATCACCACATAGGATACCAAACAATCTCATAGATATTCAAACTTTATTTTCCTAATGGCTTAGTGAAAATATCTGCATAATTATCTTCAAACCTACAATATTCCAAATACATTTCTCCATTGTTAATTACCTCCCTCTTGAAATGGTATCTTGTATCTATGTGCTTGCTTCTTGTTGTGACATTTTCACACATCGCCCCATTGAAAATAGGGACCCCCTTCTTTTTAGGCCCTCTCAGTTTTTTGGCTTGCATCTTTGTGGTCTTTTTGTAGTAGTCTTGTCAATCTCTCTACTTTGCAAGTTTTTGGGGGTTATATTGATTAAATCTGCTTTTTGTTTGAGCTAATTCGGCTAAGTCTAGGACTCATTTTGTGAATTTTAGGGTTTTTTGCCTACTGTCCTAGATTTTAGGGGTTTTGTGTTAGGGTTTTGGAAAAAATGAACATACGAATGGAATTAGGACCCTTCAAGGAACCTCCTAGTACAATTTGAGCTAAAACAGAGCAACTTTCTATTTTGAGAAAGTTCCTAATTTTTAGGGATTTTGCTGAGTTCCAGATTGGTCTAATTTTGCCAAAAATCAAACTTACTATTTTTAGTAAGTTCTTTTTTTAGTAAGTTTCTATTTTTAGTAAGTGCTATTCTGACCTATTTTGCCCAAACCTTGACATTTTGAAACACTTACTATTTAGGAAAATCTATTTTTGGCAGGATCTTCACAGGAAAACACTAAAAGCTGAATATCTCCAAAGACGCTGAAGACTGAACATTCCTGAAGACCATTTCTAAATCTGGAAAAGTCAATAGGTAGACAAGTTGGATCAAAAATGGTTAAGTTTGGAACTCCTATTCTAGAAGAGGAAAGCATGCAAAATCATCCAAGTCGAGAAATTCACATCAATCCACCAATGTCATCCTGATCCGAAAATGGCCTGAAATTTGACTAAGTCTAGAAATTTGGAAGATCTTCCAAAATCCAGAATTTGCATTATGATTCCTATGGACCTGAAACCACTCTCAAACATCCTGACAATATATATGAAATAAAACTTAAAGTATAAGAACTTCTTATACTTAAATGTTATATTTCATATATATATCCTGACGAAGAGCCTGGAACTTGTGAAAAAAAATCCATCAGTCCATGGACATGGCCAAAATGCACCCAAGACTGGACTAGGGCGCTAAAATGAAGAAGGCATTCACAAGTGGAAAAATCCACCTCTCCATGGACATGTTGAAAATGTGCCCAAGTCAGGGCTGGGGCGCTAAAACCAAGAATGAATTCACGAGTGGAAAAATCCACCTCTCCATGGACATGTTGAAAATGTGCCCAGATCTGGGCTGGAGCACTGAAACCAGGAAGGCATTCATAGGAAGAAAATCCATGAATCCATGGGCGTAATGAAAATCTCACCTAAGCTAAAAGAATTGGAATTTCGCCTAAGGCATGGAATCCAAGAAGTCAAGGAGGAATAAAAAGCAAAAATTCCCCTTGGGCAAATTTTTGAATTTTCTATTTTTAGACACCGAATCTCGACAGAGTGTGGAAAATTTTATAGATTCAGAATCGTGGCAGAATTCTCCATCCAATGAACTAACTCCTAAATTTTAGGAGGATCCCTTAAAATAGGGATGTTGAAAAGGAGACATGGACAATTCACAAAGTAATGGAAATTCCTTCCTTTAGGACATAATTCCAGGAAAGGTGAAAAATTGACTAAGTGTTGGAAATTCCTTCCTTCATGATAGAGTTCCTGAAAAGGGTGAAAATTTGGCTAAGTGTTGGAAATTCCTTCCTTCACGATGGAATTCTTGGAAATGTGAAAATTTGGCTAAGTGTTGGAAATTCCTTCCTTCAAGACAAAATTCTAGGAAAGATGAAATTTCTAAGGCAAGGAAGGAATCAGGGATGAACTGAACAAGAAATTTCTCCTCTAGGGAAAATTTTGAAAAATCCATTCTCGGGCATCAAATCACATCCAAATTTCACAAGTTTTACAGATTTGGATTCGTAGGAAAATTTTCTCTCTCCTGGACCATGGAACCCTAATTTGGAAATTTTCCTAAAAAATAGGAAATGTGCAGAATTGATGAAAAACCTTCTTCAAGCAAGGAAAGTTGAGGAGACTTGGGTATGTGCAGGATTATGGTGTGCCAAAACAGGCCCTTAAGTGGCAATGAAATTTCAGAAAAAATCAGAGTTATGCAACTTGACATGAAAATTTGAATAAGTTGTGAACATTATTTTAAAAATATGTAAGAAGAGAATATATAGAAAATTGAATGTAGTTTCTAAGCTACTAGTTGTTTTTTGGGAAAAAAAAATCCTATTTGATGAAAATTTCAAATTTCAATGCAGTGGTACTAAATTTTCAGGAAAAAAAATAAGAAGTAGACGTATGTTTGACCACCCTAATCACAATCAAATATTAATATTTTTTTATAATATTTATAATATAAGTATTAGACTTATGTCCGGATGTGACACATTTTAAAAAAAAAATTTATGAATTAAATAATTATTTATGATTTGTTTACTACAACTTTTCAAAAATTCAGAAACTCCTACGTCTGACCATCTTAACTTGGTCAAAACCTTATGAAATTTAATTTTTTTTAATTTTTCCCTATACTAGACGAAGCATAGGATGTGACGCATGTTTCGGTTTCAAAAAATGTTATACCGTTTGAAAGTTATGAGTGTTTTTCAACCAGTATATCAATCAAGACTATTGTTAGAATTCAATTAGAAAATAAATAATAATTATTTACTAAAGTCAAAATAAGACAAGCCTTATGTTGTTGGAAAGCTAGGAACGTCCTTAAAAAACCCTTTTCGTTTTATCAATTTTGGTTACAAAAAAAGTCATCAGCCACCAGTGTAAAGTCTGGAAAATCAAGGAATACTGAAAAACACGTTTTTTCAGTTGACTTTCTAGGCTTGTCACTTCCAAGCCTAATACCAAAGCATTCCCGAGCTGAAATTTTGAAATTTGAAAATTTGAGTACAAAAATCGGATATCAGAGAAAATCGGATATCGGATTTGATCCGATATCCAATTTTTGTACAAAAATTTGCGGTCCCCAAAGAATTTCCCTTTGCCACCATTTATGAAGTAAACTGCCACATGGCAGAAATCCGATATCTGATTTAATCGGATATCGAATTTTATTGGTCATATTTTAGAGAGAGAGAGAAGGAGAGGGAGAGAGGGAGAAAGAGAGAGAGAGAGAGAGAGAGAGAGAGAGAGAGAGAGAGAGAGAGAGAGAGAGAGAGAGAGAGGAGAGGGAGGGAGAGAGAGAGAGAGAGAGAGAGAGAGAAAAGGAGAGGGAGAAAGAGAGAGATGGAGAGAGAGAGAAGGAAGGAGAGAGAGAGAGATAGAGACCATATGACCCCTAACAACACAATTTGGTGTCTTAAGGGGTCCTATGGTGTCGTTAGGGGTCATATGGTGTCTTGGGACACCATAGGACCCCTTAAGACACCAAATCATGTCGTTAGGGGTCATATTGTGTCTTACAACCCATAACTATGACCCCTAATGATAGTTATGTGATGTGGTGTTCCATGAACCCTTATGACCTCTCAGGACACCATATGACCCCTAATGACACCATATTGGGTCGCTTTGGATCATATTGTGTCCTAAGGGGTCATATTGTGGTCTATGACCCCTTAACACACCATATGACCCCTAATGACATGATTTGGTGTCTTAAGGGGTCCTATGGTGTCATTAGGGGTCACATGGTGTATGTAGGGGTCATATGGTGTCTTGGGACACCATAGGACCCCTTAGGACACAATATGATGCCTTAGGACACAATATGACCCAAAGCGACCCAATATGGTGTCATTAGGGGTCATATGGTGTCCTAAGAGGTCATAAGGGTTCATGGGACACCATATGATCCCTATGGACACCATATGACCCCTAATGATAGCATCAGACCCCTTAAGACACCAAATCATGTCGTTAGGGGTCATATTGTGTCCTACGACCCCGTAAGACACAATATGACCCCTAATGTTATGATTTGGTGTCTTAAGGGGTCGATTGGTGTCGTTAGGGGTCATATGGTGTCTTGTTACACCATGAGACCCCTTAAGACACCAAATTGTGTCGTTAGGGGTCATATTGTGTCCTACGACCCTGTAAGACACAATATGACCCCTAACAACATGATTTGGTGTCTTAAGGGGTCCTATGGTGTCATATGGTGTCCCATGAACCCTTATGACCTCTTAGGACACCATATGACCCCTAGTGACACCATATTGTGTCTTAAGGGGTCCTATGGTGTCCCAAGACACCATATGACCCCTAACGACACCAAATCATGTCGTTAGGGGTCATATTGTGTCCTACGACCCCGTAAGACATAATATGACCCCCTAATGACATGATTTGGTGTCTTAAGGAGTCCTATGGTGTCGTTAGGGGTCATATAGTGTCTTGTGACACCATAGGACCCCTTAAGACACCAAATCATGTCGTTAGGGGTCATATTTACACTATAGGATCCCTTAAGACATAATATGACCCGTTAGGACACAATAATATGGTGTCATTAGGGGTCATATGGTGTCCTAAGAGGTCATAAGGGTTCATGGGACACCATATGACCCCTAACGACACCATAGGACCCCTTAAGACACCAAATCATGTCGTTAGGGGTCATATTGTGTCCTACGACCCCGTAAAGACACAATATGACCCCTAATGTTATTATTTGGTCTCTTAAGGGGTCCTATGGTGTCGTTAGGAGTCATATGGTGTCTTGGGACACCATAGGACCCCTTAAGACACAATATGACCCCTTAGGACACAATATGACCCAAAGCAACCCAATATGGTATCATTAGGGGTCATATGGTGTCCTAAGAGGTCATAAGGGTTCATGGGACACCATATGACCCCTATGGACACCATATGATCCCTAACGACACCATCAGACCCCTTAAGACACCAAATCATGTTGTTAGGGGTCATATTATGTCTTATGGGGTTGTAGGACAGAATATGACCCCTAACGACATGATTGGGTGTCTTAAGGGGTCCTATTGTGTCGTTATGGGTGATATGGTGTCCCATGAACCTTTATGACCTCTTAGGAGACCATATGACCCCTAATGACACCATATTGGGTCGCTTTGGGTCATATTGTGTCGTAAGGGGTCATATTGTGTCTTAAGGGGTCCTATGGTGTAAATATGACTTCTAACGACATGATTTGGTGTCTTAAGGGGTCCTATGGTGTCACAAGACACCTTATGAACCCTAACAACACCCTAGGATCCCTTAAGACACCAAATCATGTCATTAGGGGTCATATTGTGTCTTATGGGGTCGTAGGATACAATATGAACCCTAACGACATGATTTGGTGTCGTTAGGGGTCGTATGGTGTCCATAGGGTCGTATGGTGTCTTGGGACACCATAGGACCCCTTAAGACACAATATGACCCCTTAGGACACAATATGACCGAAAGTAACCCAATATGGTGTCATTAGGGGTCATATGGTGTCCTAAGAGGTCATAAGGGTTCATGGGACACCATATGACACCTAACGAAACCATAGGACCCCTTAAGACATCAAATCATGTCGTTAGGGGTCATATTATGTCCTATGACCCTGTAAGACACAATATGACACCTAATGTTATGATTTGGTGTCTTAAGGGGTCCGATGGTGTGATTAGGGGTCATATGGTGTCCATAGGGGTCATATGGTGTCTTGGGACACCATAGGACCCCTTAAGACACAATATGACCCCTTAGGAAACAATATGACCCAGAGCGACCCAATATGGTGTCATTAGGGGTCATATGGTGTCCTAAGAGGTCATAAGGGTTCATGGGACACCATATGACCCCTATGGACACCATATGGCCCCTAACGACACCATAGGACCCCTTAAGACACCAAATCATGTCGTTAGGGGTCATATTGTGTCCTACGACCCCGTAAGACACAATATGACCCCTAATGTTATGATTTGGTGTCTTAAGGGGTCCGATGGTGTTGTTAGGGGTCATATGGTGTCCATAGGGGTCATATGGTGTCTTAGGACACCATAGGACCCCTTAAGACACAATATGACCCCTTAGGACACAATATGACCCAAAGCGACCCAATATGGTGTCATTAGGGGTCATATGGTGTCCTAAGAGGTCATAAGGGTTCATGGGACACCATATGACCCCTATGGACACCATATGACCCCTAACGACACCATAGGACCCCTTAAGACACCAAATCATGTCGTTTGGGGTCATATTGTGTCCTACGACCCCGTAAGAGACAATATGACCTCTAACGACATGATTTGGTGTCTTAAGGGGTCCAATGGTGTCACAAGACACCATATGACCCCTAACGACACCATAGGACCCCTTAAGACACCAAATCATAACATTAGGGGTCATATTCTCTCTCTCTCTCTCTCTCTCTCTCTCTCTCCCCCCTCTCCCTCTCTCTCTCTCTCCCTCCCTCTCCTCCTCTCTCTGTCTCTCTCTTTCTCTCTCTCCCTCTCTCCCTCTCCTCGTCTCTCTCTCTCTCTCTCTCTTTCTCCCTCTCTCCCTCTCCTTCTCTCTCTCTCTCTCTCAATCATGGTTTCCATACTTTTTATGATCAACGTGAGAGGATCAAACATTGGGTTTAGATGAGGGATCCTACGATATAATTCTGCAATCCCCCTCAATTCATTCAAATTTTGTGCAATCAAATCCTGAATTAAGGGGGGGTTTGGCAAATAAGGGTTTGGCTGTTGCAGTTGTTGTTCATCAGTGTTTTCATTGTTATCCCCCATTTTTAACCTAATTGAATGTAAACAATTAAATTTAGTTAACAAACTTAAACAATTAGGTATTTGATTTAAAAAAACCTAGTTTCCATAAAAAAAATCATATTTTCAATGAAAAATCAAATAAACATTAACAAAAAATATAAAAAATGAATGAAAATGATTCAAAACGAAAAATTCTTACCTTTTGAATCTATCTTTTAGCAATTTTTTGTCAAAAAAACCGGATATCGGATGGAGCAGATATCGGATTGTGATGAAATCGTGTGGCCCATGAGTTAAAAATGACTCACGAGCTGCCACCTGTCAAAATATAAAAGTCTCAGAAAATCGGATATCCGATTTTTATACTTAAATTATTTTTAAATAACATATATAATATAATAATATATTATATAATATATTATTATATTATATAATACGTATTGTATTATATTATATATAATATAATATATAATATAATATAATATATATAATATAATATAATATTATATATAATATAATATAATATAATATAATATAATATAAATATAATATAATATAATATAATATTAATATTATATAATATAATATAATATAATATAATATAATATAATATAATATAATATTATAATATAATATAATATAATATAATATTATAATATTATATTATTTTATAATATAATATAATATTATATAATAATATAATATAATATAATATAATATTATAATATTATATAATATTATATTATATATTATAATATTATATATATTATATTATATAATATAATATTACATTATTATGTTATATATAATATAATATTATAATTATATACATTATATATAATATAATATTCTATTATATTATATAGAATATAATATAATATTATATTATATGATTATATAATATATATTATATAATATAATAATAGATTATATATTATATAATATGTAACATATAATATATTTTTTAAATTAAGATTACAAATAAAAATCAGATGTCCGATTTTATCGGATATCCAATTTGCATAGGTAATTACCAGGCCAAGGTGTACTGACACCCAGGCCAAGCAAAAAGTCAACATGGATTTTCGCATATTTAGGCGAGTGAAGAAGGCTATTTTTTTCACATCACCACTTTTTGGCCCCCCTTGATACTATACTAACCCACTTCAAGAAAATTCTTCCTGAATCGAATTTTCCCTCTCCAACAATCCCAGATGTGTAGGAGCGGATATACGACGACAGAGTCCATTTGCATGGCAAGGATCTATTGAACGCATGGCAGTATGGTGGCGCATTCATTGCCAAAATATTTGATCAAATGGCAACCCAATCATTGCATGTTGAATTTATGGCAGATTCCTTTTGCATGCAGCTGCCGCATGTGGAAATGATGGATCATTTATGACAATAATGGGGTGATTTTTGCATGGATGAATATTCAACGCATGTTGGGTGAATTTGAAGGAGGTGGTGCATTTAATGCATAATGGATGCTATTTTGGGTACTTTTGAATTAATTGTATATGGGCATGATGGGTTATTGATTTGAGATTCCCACCTTGTTGCATCTTGAGTGGAGAATCTTTTAGGGAGAACCCTAATTAGGGTTTGCATGTAATCATGGCTTGAGGCCTATATAAAGGGGCAACCCCCATCATTTGAAAAAGGGGGGAGCTTTGTATGAAATTGTTGCGATAAGCTTTGAGATAATAATAGTGAAACATTGTTCTTTGATGGTGTCCACTTAAGTTATTTTTTTAAAGCCTGCATGGTTTCACCTTCCTCACTTAGATTAGAATTAGTTTAGTGCTTTGATTCCAATGGAGAATGTAATGGTGTTTGATGAATTTCCATGGTTCATACTTTTTGCATCTTGTTGATTGTAAGTTGCAGTGTAAAGTTAGCCTAAACCCCCAAATTCGTGCCAAGTTCAATTGTGAATAGTCATTTGGATTGCATCGTGTTGGATATTCAGATGCACTTTTCTCAATATGAAAATCCTCCAACATCCTCAGAAGATTGCACCGGTTCCTGCAAAGTTGTAGTTTATCTTGGCGAAGCAGAGCTTGGTTTATTTGGAATCTATCCACCAAAGCACTATCCATTGTTCTCACTGCCCTTAGGAGTAGATTTAGATCCTTCCAAACCCTTTCCCTTTTACTTTCAGTTCAGTTTAGTCCATTCGAAGCAATAGCATCAGAGAATTGCCATATCCGATGATGGAGTTCCAACCACAACAAAGAAGTGAAAGAACGATGCACACGTAAGGCCCCTTGGATTACTAGCAATCACATCAGCCAATTGAGTCACGTCCATGCATTGAAGGAACCTTGGAGTCGATTGTTTGAACTTCTTGCAATCTTAGCATGCAATCGTACTTTGATCAAGAGAGAGTGAAGTGACCATTAGGCAACTTTATTTTGTGTTAGATGCTGTCATAAAAATCACGTCAACAAAATTGGCATTAGAAGGAGGGTTGAATACACGAACTCCAGATTCTATCATTTCAAATTTGCAGATGTTATCTGAAGCCATTTTTTTACCCTCCTCCCGCAATCAACAAAATTGGCACTAGAAGGAGGGCTGATCGTGATGAATTCCTGAACAACTAAACTCCAAATCATATCAATTCATATTTGCGAGGAGTAATCTTAAGGACTTTTTTCACCCTCCTCTGCAGCCAACATAATTGGCGCTAGAAGGAGGGCTAGTACATCAAATTTGTGGAGGTGATCTCAAGACATTTTTTTTACCCTCCTCCACAACCAACAGAATTGGCGCTAGAAGGAGGGCTGGTACATACTTCAAATTTGCGGAGGTGATCTCGAGCCATTTTTTTCACCCTCCTTGCGCAACCAACAAAATTGACGCTAGAAGGAGGGCAAGTACGTGAACTCCAAATTCTATCACTTCAAATTTACGGAGGTTATCTCAAGCCATTTTTTTTACCCTCCTCCACAGCCAACAGAATTGGTGCTAGAAGGAGGGTTGAATGGAGAAATTCAATTTGGCTGGAACTAGCATGAGGTTTCAAGTGCAGAATCAGAGATATGTTAGATCTCTCATATGTCAGAAAATCCCAAAAAAGTGAAAAATTGAAAACATCCAAAAAATCAGAAAATTGAAAAAAAAAAAAGGGTGGATTTCTCAATGGAGCAAGAAGTTGATATCCTTCAACTTTGGTGGAGATTGAATGCACAGTTACATCCACGGAGTTTGTCTGAATTCGCATCAAGGAATAGTTGTAGAATTCATAACACAGGTGGACACAATGAGATGCATTGTTTAACATTTCTATCAAGGATGGAATTAGCCTTGCAAGGGAAAGTTTCTGTTTCAGAAGTACATGAGCCCATTGTACCGATAAAAGTGGAACCTGAAGCTTCAATTAGTGAAAGTGAATTTTTCATGAGGTTCAAGAAGATGGTTAAGGAAGGCTTAATTATTGAGAAAGACTTGTGCATAAAAGGCATCTTGCTCCCATGTTGGTGTAGGATCCACAACACCACTCATTCTGAAGTCACATGTTCATCATGCAGGGAAGCTATTTACCAAGCTAAGGTGCAGGCAAAATTCAAAGAATTGTCAAAGATATACACTATAGAAAAGTGGCAGAATGCTCACCTTCAACTGATCGAATTAGCATCAAATGAAGAAGGTATTATTGCAGCATCTTGTAATGAAGAAAGCATGATTGAGCGGGACAATCAACATAATTCAGTCAAGAGAAAATTTGTGTACCTTATGCCAAGGAAAGGAACACCGGCTAAAGTGGAGGTTGACAAAGAAATGGAAGATGTTCAAACAAATGCATACAATGTTTCCACAATAAAGCAAGAAGAGATGTTCCTTGATGAAGGAGTCTATTCGTGCATGCTCCAGATGGAAGAAATGATAAGCAACTCGAGGCGGGAGGGAACATGTGATAGTTAGTGGGCCGCTAAGATGGAAGTAGAGTATGAAATTCAGGTTAGGTTGGTGCTTGAACCTCTACTCAAGATACAAGAAGAATTGTTAAAAGAAAGTGAGATAAGTGAGATGCCGATTGAGGAACAATTTGCCATGATCGAAGTAAAGAATGAAGAGCAATTCGGGTTGGGGCTCAACTCATTATCAAATATTCAAAAGGAGTTAGCTGGAGAAATGTCCTCTATTTCCAAGTTCCCATTCAAATCCAGCTCACACCACAGTTTGCTCGCCTTTGAATGTGATCCCAATCTGCATATGGCGGATGCCAGTGGAATGATGCACCACCAGCTTCGACCTCCTGATGAAGTAGTGGATGACATGCCAGAATTCTCTCCCACGCATGAAAACCACCAGGTTGTCTCTTTCCTTGCTCCTAAATTTGGAAGTTATGAATTTGATTATGAAAATTTGGGAAGAAGAACTTGTTTATGGATTGATCATGGTCCCGATGAGTTGCCACAGTTGATAATCTTTCCTAAAGTCTTGCTTGAGTTTGAGATTTGTATTGTGAAAGATTACTTTTCTAAGTTTAAAAATGAATTTGCAAGGCTTTGAACCATGACTAATGCCCTATTGTTCCTTCACATCCTGAGAAATCATGTTAGGAGTTGTATATATTTAGGTCTTGTGAGTATTGTCCGTTCGATTTTTTTTTTGTTTCTATTAGATTAAGTTTCCTTTGGTTTTGTGGGTTTTGGCTTGTTTTTCTTTCTTGTTTGTTTCCCCATCAGTTTTGTTTCAGTTTTGGTTTTCAGCCTTTGGTGCTGGTTTCCCTTGAGCTTGTCCACTCAAGTGGTTTTGCTTAGGTTTAGTGTTTTGGAGTGGCCTAAATTGTTTGGAGTTCCTGTTTGTGGGTAGAATTAAGGATGTTGTATTCCACTTATGTTATCAATTGCTCTAAGTTATTCAGATCTCTTAGGAGAAGTTATGGTTGGTGAAAACTTTACATCTTGCTTCAGCGCCACTGGAATCTCCAAACCCATAGTAAGCTTCATTGTTTACGAGCCAGAAGAATTGACAGTTATGAAATGAAATAGAAAAAGAAAAGAAAAGATGAAAAAATGAAAAGAAATATCAAAATATTGGCTTTGGGAATATGCGAATAACTCTACCGTGGCTATGGATACCTGGCTGGTAGTGGAGCAATATTCATGGAATTCCAAAGACAACCTCATCAGAGCTATGGATGCTTGACTAGCAACGAGGCAATGTCCCAGATGCTTTTGAAGTATAGATACCTTTTAGCCTACCATGAGTAATTCTAGAAGTCTGGATGGTCTAGTGAGATTTGATTAATGGATATGCACACACATAATCAGATGAACGTGTTTTAATTTGTGTTTTGCCCTAAAGTGTTTTTCAACACTTTCCCTATGGATTGGATTTTATCTTTGAAAACTTGAAATGTTTAGGATCATTTATTTGGGTGGGGGCTAGATGTTGTGACATTTTCACACATCGCCCCATTGCAAATGGGGACCCCCTTCTTTTTTGGCCCTCCTAGTTTTTTGGCTTGCATTTTGGTGGTCTTTTCGCAACAGTCTTGTCAATCTCCCTACTTTGCAAGTGTTTGGGGGTCATATTGATTAAATTTGCTTTTTGTTTGAGCGAATTCGGCTAAGTCTAGGACTCATTTTGTGAATTTTAGGGTTTTTTGCCTTTTGTCCTAGATTTTAGGGGTTTCTGTTAGAGTTTTGAAAAAACTGAACATACGACTGGAATTAGGACCCTTAAAGGAACCTCCCAATAAAATTTGAGCCAAAATGGAGCAACTTTCTATTACCCTTTGTGTGATTATTTGGCATCTTAGGGCAATCTATCATCAATGGGTGATCTACTCCATTCATAATTTTTAATAATCATATAAAATACAAATTAAATTGAAACTATATAATTTTTAATGATTTTTTTAATTATCTTCATTCATTGATTAAACTAATTTAAAATAAAAATTCAGTAAATGCAATATTATCTTATCCTTGGAGGAAGTAAAAATTGGACAAATCAAAACAAACACTACAATAATAAATCTATAATATATTAAAATTATTTTCATCACAATATTAAAATTTTGTATTTTGTATTATAATGATATATATTTATATACCATTATTTTGACATAAAATGTATAAAGATCAAAATCGATTAATTTCAGATCTAAAAACTGAAACATCTCGCTGCACCAAAATTCACCATAATAAAAATGTTCACCATGATGAAGGATATCATAGTAGCATTTTTCAGATGTTCCAGTTTCTGTGCTAGATAATGTTGGTGTTTGAACCTTACTCTTTGTCTTGATAAAGTTTTATTCCTGTGCAATAACAAGTAAAACCTTTGAACAACCATACACTCTTATCTTCTCTAAACTCATCAAATTTCAATAACATTGCAATGCCTCACACTTCATTATTGTCAATATTTTGAGAGATGGTAGGGCTCCTCCTTCCACTATTGGTAGCTACTCTATCTTCTCCACCTCTATCATTATTAATGCCTCTATCTTGAGAAACGCTCCTCCCCTGCCAAATTCTTCTGGTAACTTATCTATATTAGGGCACTTAACGATCTCTAGGTGCTTAATATTCTTGAGATTTTGCAACGGAGGTAGTTGGTTCAACATGTCACAGCTGCACAATCTAATGTAGCCCAGATATTGAAATACACAAATTGAATCCTCTATTTGGTGTAAGTGAGGACATACTGACAGATTGTCCTCAATTTTGACATGGCAGTCATGTCATGAGGTAGCCTTTCCATATTCGTGAGATACAGATGTATATGCTGCATCTGCTTCATGGTTCCAAAAATTTCTTATCGAATTATTTCACCATTATATGTAAGTACCAACCTTTTAGTTGGTTTAGGGTACCCAAATCATAAATCAAAAGTAGACCTCTTCTCCATTCATTCTAAGCTATATTTCTAGATCCAACTACATTCAGGTACTTCAGAGACCTAAGGTGTGAGATCCCATAAGGCATGCACTCCATGTTTTGACAAGAAGCAAGATTCAAAAGTTTTAGGGAAGTTAACTTAGAAATGATGGATCAGAGTTGTGTAATATTAGATTGATAAAGATCTAGTACTTGAAGGGTTCTAAGGTTTGCGATAGAGTAAGGTATTTTCTTGATTGGCACACAACATGATCTAAGGCAAACTAAATGCTTCAAACATCCTATATTTTTTGGCAAAAACTGCAAGGCAGTTCATGACAAATCGAGGACCCTGAGAGTGGTCATACTCCCAATTACTTCTTTTGGAATTTCCATCAAAGAAGTATTACCAGCTAGTAGCAAGGAGGGGATATGGGCAGCTCCGAATTCCTTTGGAACCTTTATCAAACCGTTGTCCCTTAAATAAATTCTGATATGTCGCCCACATACATCAGTTGAAAACTCTCCTAAACCTCTGCATGCCTGAAAGAAGCATTTTTCTTCCTTTTCAGCAATTTGGTGTGCTAAAAAGTGGTGCAATACATCATGCACACTGAAATTGAGCACCTTTCTATCGTAATCCTTCATAATTGGTTCAATAAGGCATCGGTCCGCTAACAAATTGATGTATATCTCTCCAATTTGGAGAGGATCTGGCTTGACCACTAACCCTTCCCCAATCCAGTACTTAGTTGCAAGTGCAGTATGGATGACTTCATCTTCTAAGAAAGCAGAGAGGTAAAGGAAGCACAACTGCAAGGAAAATCCATAGCCCCCCAAGTCAGCCAAAGTATCATATCTTAATCTTAACTTGCTTGAAAGGGAGTGTGTAGCATCCTTATGCAACCTCTGGAGTGTGAATTCCCATTCATTTCACCAAGAGATGCCTTCCATTGCCTGCCCAACTACCTTTATGGCTAATGGAAGCCCTCCACACTCCTTGCAAATACGCCTCACTATTACTTGGTCAATGTTCTTGGGAAAAACTCCATCATTGTGTCTATTCAACTCTTCATTCTTTGGTGATGTCATCCAGTGTGCAACTTTGTTAGGCAAACTAGCTTTGGGAACTAAGTCCATGAAAAGACTGATACTTCTCACAGGTGGTAATCCATCAGACACATAATCTGATATGATGTATTCATACTCTATCAACAACTCTTTTATCTCTTCTAGATGTTCTTCTTCATGCTTCGAATTCTCAATCTTCCTAGGAACTAATTGAAAACACACATTCCATCCACCAAACAAACTCTAGCATTCATACAGACTTCACTCTCCAAAGGCTCATCCAAGAGAAACAAGGTTTACTTCATCCCATTGGCCATAATAGTGTATGTATTCTTCCTCCCATCATGTATTGCCTATGTATCAAACTGCCAAGGTCTACCCAACAAAAAGTGACAAATATCCATAGGCATAATATCACACAAGACTTCATCATGATAATTCCCAATTTTTAATTTCACCAAACATTGCTCACTTACTAACACTAATGATTGTTGGTGTAAATAATTATTCATCATGGATATTATTACACCTTAGTTAAGTCTACTTAGGAAATGCATTTCAATAATAGTTTGGTTATGATACACTTGGGTGTTTGTGCGACATTGGGATAGTGTGTGTAGGAGAATTTTCACCTTTTATGGTGTTGATCTTATCTTGTTGTTACATTCCACCTTCAGTGGGTGATCCATCCTATGTGGAATATTTTATTGTTTCTCGTACCTACCCCACTTATTTCCTACTTACCTTGTTTCTTATTGAGCCACATGTCATGTTTGTGTGCTCACATATCCATATAGCCTTGCCTATATAAGTAGACTCATATTCATTGTATGTAACACTTGAAGATCTAGTTGATCAGTATTTTCATCTTGATAGAATACAGTTTATTCCAATCATCTATTTTGTTTGCTCTTATTTGTGTTCTCCATTGCCTCTTGATCTTGGAAAAATCTCACATGGTATCAGAGCCATTAGAGTGTCATTGGTTTGTCAATTGAGAGAAATTTGGGGTTTGTTTTTTGGAACTTTCTATTGTAGATTATTATGTAAGCTTGATGGGTGAAATTTGAGGTCACCATTGGATTAAGGAGGTCCAAGGAAGTCAGTTTTGTTTTTTGTTTAGTCCGAATTGGACTTCGGAGGCCAAATTTAGAGGTATTTGAAGTTTGAAGCTGTGACAAATTTTTTCCAGAAAGTATAATTTTACAGGCAATTTTCAAATAGTGATATCTTACTCATCCAGACTCTTTGTTTCGAGCAATTTTTGTTGTTTTGGGGTAGAATTTTGGGATCTGTATAGTGGTGCAGGAGTTTTCTATTTTTCGGATATAGGTTTTTTAGAAATCATGAAATCCCAATTTTTACAACTTTGGAGGCTTCATTTGGGCTCATTTTGACTCCTTTTCAGGTTCCTTTTTTTTTAGAGTGCATAATTGTCTACTTTCATAATCTGCCATTAGTTTGCAGTGATTTTTTTTTAGAGTGCATAATATTTTGTCTACTTTACTTTCAGTATTTGGTCATTTTTTGTCCTATTTGGTACTTGTATTTTGCTTGGATCTCAGTTTAGATCACTAGCAGTATTTGTTGAAGTCTCTTATATCTCATTTTGAGAAGTTGTAAATTTAAATCAGAAGTCCACTTTGCCTTCTTTTGCAAGTGGCCCATTGTATATGCACGAAGTATAAAGTATCAAATCACCATTTTGGGGGGTTTCTTGATTGAGAATTTTTTTTGGGGGGGGGGCGGTGTGTCTTGTGTGATTATGCCTCTCTCTATCTTGTGTTTTTTTCATTTTGATGCTATCGGTTGTCCTAATAATTATGCATCATGGAAGATTAAGGCATGGAGTAAACTAATGGAAAAAGGACTCATTCATTATGTAACTAGAACTATTACAACACCACTTGATCCTAAGGATGGTCCTAATGCTCAAATTGAATGGCTCACTAAAAATGCTATGGCAATTGGAACTCTTACAAAGTATGTATCAGATAACCTCATTTTTCACATTGATAAGTGTACCACAATTAAAGAGGCTTGGGATATTTTTCAAAAATTGTATGTTCAAGTTGATGAGATTAAAGGCTCCAAGCTTGATAGTGAACTCACAACTTTGGATCCCAAATATTTTGATACAATCCAAGATTATGTCACAAAATAAAATGAGCTAAGAGAAAAGCTAAAGGATTGTGGAATTGACAAAAAGGATGCTCAATTCGTTTACAACTTGTTGGACAAGCTTCCTTTAGAGTATGCAGCCTTTGTATCTAGCTTTCACACACATAGGTTAGCTCAAGGTTACTCATACACTTCTCCCTCATTTGATTCATTCACGGAGATGTTGGTACTTGAGAAATCTAAGTTGACCATGATGGAGATTCTTAAATCTTCAAAGTCACAAGCTTTCATGGCTAATAAAGGGAATCAAAGCAATCAAGGAAGAGGCAAGAATCAAAAGTGACCTAAGTCAAAACCACATCAAGATGAAGCACAATCTTTCTCTCCACAACAAGGTGATTCACCATTCTTACCTAAGAGGAAATCATATAAGGACAATATTTTTTATGGATATTGCAAGAAGTCAGGACATGATGAACATCATTGTTACAAGAAAGATATTGATGAGTTGAAGAATCTTCTTGAGAAGAAAAAAATCAACCTACCTTCCAAAATGTCTACATCGACTTCTTCTAAGGGAAAGGATCACTCTTTTGTGACAGATTAAGGAAAGGGACAAGCTCTTTGTGCTACTACAAGTCATGATTCATGGAGATGGCTTTTAGATTCAGAGGCTTCTCATCATATGGCATCTTCTTAGTCTATGTTTTCTACATTTGAGCCTTGCCACATGCTGCAAATTTTGATGGGAAATCATACATACATGGATGTGATTGGGAAAGGATCTATTGCCATTGGGGATAACTGCTTACATGATGTGTTGTGTGTACCCCACTTGAAAAATAATCTTCTTTCCATCTATCAAATCACACATGGGGCAACTAGGAAAACTGTGGAGTTCACACCTTATTTAGTTATCATTAGAGACTTGGAGAATGGATCTATCATTGTGACTGGGGTGGTTGATCATGCATCTCAGTTGTACTCTTTTTCACATTTTGCTCCTATTGATGAGGTTGATACTTCCTATGTTGATAATTCAGATTTTCACGAGAACTTTGGGCACTTGAACTTGGGGATTCTCAAACGTGACCCCATTCTTGAGCCTTGCATATCATCTCCTTCTCTTGATATCACACCACCTATTGCACCTGATGATGCATCTAGTGTGACAATTTTACCTTCTTGTGCTTCAGTGCAGTAGGATATTTCATGTCTTCCTGCTTTTGTTGATTAGGATGCCCACTTGACAAACATTGTAGGTTTATTTGTGGAGTATGACATTACAAATTTGGGAGACATCATTCATTACATTCATCTTCTCTTTGATGAAGATGATCCTTCTTTGATTGTTGCGAGGGATCACTTTGACCCTCTTGTGTATTGTCTACATAATCAATCTTTAGAGGTTGACATGATTGTGGATACTTTTGTACAACACTTGGAGGAGGTCTCTTTATCTTTTCCGAAGACATATGAGTCTTTGGATATTGTTCTACATTTTTCTCCGCTATATCATGGAGTTCCTTTTTCAACAGTGTGGAGTAGTTTACCACCTTTGGAGGGGGTAACCTTCATCATCGACATGGGGACATGAGCTATTTTTAGATTCCTTTCATCATGAGTATTTTTGCTTCATGTTCTCTTCATGATTGGGGAGACTTCATGGATACACCTTTGGTTTTGTTTCTTCCTAAGGGGAGGAACGTGGTTCGACATCCGTGGAGCAGTTTCTTCATTGATCATTGAGCTTCTATCATTGGTGCAGATTCAACATTAAGGGGGGGCTTCCTAGTGTCTCTTCTTCTTGTCTCATATGGGGGGACTTTTTCCTCACATGGGGTTTTGTCGTTCACATACTTCTATCAGAATTATTTGTATCTATTTTTCATCTCCCTTTTGGGGGAGGTTTTTTTCCCATTGTCTTTTTCTCTCTTTCCCCGCATTGCAAGAGATTTCATTGCATTGGTTTGCATACATTTGCATTTGTACATGGGTACCTAACATGGCCTCGTAGCCGGGACCCCTCTTGCAATTCTTAGTTGCATTGTAGACTTAAGTGCATTCCCCTAAGTTGCAATTAAGGGGGGGTGTTGGTGTAAATAATTATTCATCATGGATATTATTACAACTTACTTAAGTTTACTGAGGAAATGCATTTCATAATAGTTTGGGTATGAGACACTTGGGTGTTTGTTTCACATTGGGATAGTGTGTGTAGGAGAATTTCCACCTTTTATGGTGTTGATCTTATCTTGTTGTTACATTCAACCTTCAATGGGTGATCCACCTCATGTGGAATATTTTATTATTTCTCCTACCTACCACACCTATTTCCTACCTACCCTTGTTTCTTATTGAGCCACACGTCATGTTTGTGTTCTCATATATCCATATAGACTTGCCTATATAAACAGGCTCATATTCATTGTATGTAATGCTTGAAGATCTAGTTGATCAGTGTTTTCATCTTGATAGAATACAGTTTATTCCTATCATCTATTTTGTTCTCTCTTATTTGTGCTTTCCATTGCCTCTTGATCTTGGCAAAATCTCACAATGATCATCCTAAATCCATGTTATCTGATAAGGCTTAGGATGTTTCAATCTTTTCAAATTCAACTTATTTACCATCTCTTCTGAAACAAGATTATCATAATTACCACTATTAATAACAACTTTACATCACTTACCAAATACCTTACATCTGGTCTTGAAAAAATTCTTCCTCTACAAGGGCACTTCATCTCCTCCGGTATGAAACAAATATCTCCTTGTCATAAACAGTTCTCCATCTTCTGGTTTATTTTCTGATCCAATGGGGCTTTCTTCCACCACTACTATTCTCCCGGTAATCTATGTCTTCTTACATTCAAAAGCACAATGTCCTTCTCCTCCACACTTATAGCATGTTCTCCTTAAAACTCTCATCTTGTCTTTTGTCATCTTTTCCAAAATTATCATTCTAGTAGCCATCTGGTTCTCTCCTTTGGTAAAAATTTCTATCATCTTTCTAGTATGAATTACCTTCCTTGCTTACTTCCTTGTCCTTGTTCTGATCACTAAAGGTTCTGAGCTACCTCCATTATATCCTCTTCCTCATTGAAATCTTCCTCTAAAAAACCTTCCACCTCTACCTCTTTGTCTCTGCTCATGTCTTTTGTTTAGCTTCTCTTCTTCTCTCAGAGCATACTAGTAAGCTTCTTCAACACTGTGCAATTTGATCAAACTGAGTTCATCTTGTATAGACATCCGGAATCAATTCAAATATCTTGCAACTTGTTCAACTTCATCATCAATATGTGCAGATCTGATATTCAACTTGTAAAATGCTTCGGTGTACTCCTTCACACTAGATTCCTTCTACCTCAAATTTTACAACTTCCAGAATAGATTCACTTGATAATCAGCTGGCATAAATTTTGATTTCAATTTAGCAACCATCCGATCCCATGTTTTGATCTTCTCTTTACCTCTTCTCTATCTATCATCCTGCGAATTATCCAACCAAAGAGATGCACAACCTTTCAACTGGGTACATGCATATTTCACCTTTCTTTCTTCTATGGCATTCTCAAAATCAAATATTTCTCTCTCTCTGAGATTCAATCCATCATTTGAATCCAACTTTTCATCATATTCCAGTGCAGTAAAATGAGGTTTAGTATTCGCCCTACTCAAAACCCTCAAAAACCTTTCTTCATCTGGATCAATCACCAATGGGTTTACTTGTTCTATCAGGGAATCTTTTCCTTCATCTTCACTCACATCTTCAATATGTCGGTCTCTTCTCTGACCTATCTTAATGAATTCCAACCAGAATACAATTCCTCACAACATTTACATCACAATATGTTATGTATTCCCATGCACTCCACCATTCTTATTTCCTCTTTGTGCCATCTTCATACCAGTCCTCTGCAACTACAGGTCAGATCCACAGTCCGTTACCCTACAACAAAATTTATTTGGACAATGCAATCTCCACAATTAAAGGTCGCTCTAATACCACTTGGTGTTGTCACTAGTTAGGAGGGACCTCAAAGAGATCAATCCAGACCAGTCAACAAGAGTAAACACAATGGAAACACAAGGATACGATGGAGGAAATACAAAACTAATTGAATTATATCATGAAAACTATTTACAATCAACCGGTAACAACCAAGTTACAAAAACTGGATCACTGGTCTGTTAAAACATGATTAATTAAAAAACAGGTCACAATCGGGAGCTCAAATCTTAGGATCTATCTTCTATGTTCTATATCTTAAATGATCTCTTCTTATCTTCACTCTAATGCTCAATTACAATGATTTATATGATCTATGTCAAAATCAATCTCCGAGATCCAATCCAAACCTTAGGATCTATCTTCTATCTTCCTTGTTCTTATCCATACAGGTACTGAGCTACCTCCATTTCTCCATCTACAAGATCCAATCCATCAATTCATCTGAATCCAACTTTCCATCATATTTCGGTGGGGTAAAATGATGTTTAGTATTCACCCTACTCAAAACTCTCAAAACCTTTCTTCATCTACATCAATCGTCGGTGAGTTTACTTGTTATGTCAGGGATTCTTCTCCTTCATATTCACTCACATCTTCAATATGTCAGCCTCTTCTCTGGGATGTCTTAATAACTTCCAACTAGGCTACAAATCCTCATAATATTTCCATCACAATAGGGTCTATATTCCCACACACTCCACTATTCCTATTTCCTTTTCGTATCATATTCATGCCAATCCTCTATAGCTATAGGCCGGATCCACAGTCTGCCACCCTACAACAAAATTTATTAGGACAACGCAATCTCCAGAATGAAAGCTCGCACTGATACCACTTGGTGCAGTCATTGATTAGGAGGGACCTCAAAGAGATCAATTTGGACCAGTCAGCAAGAGTAAACACAATGAAAACACAAGGATATGATGGAGGCAATATAGAACTGGATGAATTATATCGTGAAAACTATTTGCAATCAACCGGTAACAACTAGGTTACAAAAACCATCACTGGCCTGGTAAAACATGCTTAATTATAGAACAGGTAACAACTTGGACCTCAAATCTTTGGATCTATCTTCTATGTTCTACATCTTAATTGATCTATGCTTATCTTCATTCCAATGCTCAACTACAGTAATTTATAGGATCCAAGGGGATCCAGTCGACCTAGAAAGGGATCAAATATCGAAGAACAAGACCTAACGTGTAAAAACAACAAGGTCAGCCTCTACCAAAGAAATTCCTCCAAAAAATACAAAGGATGAAGTGTAGATCAAAGGAAGGTTGGTCACATGCCAAGGAACATCAGAATCAACGCTCAGGGCTCTGCAAGCTGTGTAAGGGATCTTGTAGATTCCATTAGATTACAAATGCAAATAGGTCTAGGCAACCAGTTCTAGAGAACTGTCTCGGAAACCTGTAGCGATAACTTGTTGGAAAATGATCTAAATGGTCTGTAGTATGGGAATAAGGTAGATGATCATGTCTTCAAGAAAAATCCAACTCCTCGAGATCTGGAGAGCCAATGCTAGAAAATGTTGAATGAAATGTTGAAACTGCAACACATAAAGCAAAATAGAAAGGAAATATTTTTGGTTGATGCAAGATTGCCAAGAACTGGGGATGCTCCTGCATTACATTATCTATGAAAGATTTTATATGATCTTGATATTTAATACAATTTCTTTAAAAATATCATCATAAAACAACATACAATATGGATAAAATCTTCGTTATACGATTTGCAAGTAGGAACTATCTTTGAAATTCTAAAGATGCAATATGCAAGAGTACTATGGATGAAAAGATGTAATGTAAAGTGAAAGAAACCATTATCCAACATAATATTTTGGTTCTTGTAACTAAGAAAAAATGTAATCTTCTTTGTTGAATACAAAACAAAAATTGCATGCCTTATTTATTCCACTTTTATAAATAAATAACATAACCCAAAGTAATTGGAGCCACTTCCATGTTTACTTGTTCTTAAAACCACTCTCTAGTAGTAATTGCAACTACTAAACCTCTTGGGCCTTCTAATAGGTTGTACTTATCTAGTCCCTAAGATCCATTACAACCCTCTCAAACACCTCACTCTTCTATTAATTACCAGAACCTAATTTGTTTGAAACTTAAAAATATTACTCAACTTTTCTCAAAGTATTTGAGTTATGTGTGTTGTATATGTCTACTTTATTTTTACAATATACATTTAATATTTTATAATGAAAAACCAAGTCTAAGATACCAAATAAGAATCCATCTTGTTATCACAAATCTAATAAATAATCATAATGATAGTTATAGAATAGTTGCTTCTTAGGTACTATTAGTCTTGCCTATAAGCTATAAACAACGTATTTTCTTGAATTTCTCTTAATCTATTCAACGTCCAAGCATTTGAATCTATCTTAGAGCCTTTTCTTGTTGCCATGAAGTCAAATTGATCCCTTTATAGATCCTAACAATGTTTGACAAATAAATTGTGTTAGAAAGTATCTTTGGGATCTATTATAGATAGAGAGAAGATAATTAACTTACTTGATAGAAATCAATATAACAAAGTAACAATATGCAAAATCATAAGATGTTGACATCGATGCAATCAAATCTTAGACCATTTCTAATTACATATACAATATGTTTTTCTTTTTTAGATTAATATAACTTAGAATAATATTCCTAAATGTAAATCCCAAACACATAACTCAAAATTTTTTGACATGCAAACTAATATATATTAATCTTATTCCTTAAGAAAATATATATTTTAATTTGTTTTATTGAATAAAGATAATATACAATAAAAGAATAGTAATTGCAAAAAATCTATATAAAGAAAGAGTACGTAAACAACAGTAACAAAACATGATTACTTTTCTTTTACATTTTTTCATTAACCTATAAAAATAAGATCATTTTAATTTTTGTAGAGTTCTACTTTGTAGATTAACTTGAGTTAATCTATAAAACAAAACCCTAGATACTTGACTTATGAGCCATTATCTATAAAACAAAACCCTAGATACTTGACTTATGAGCCATTATCTATAAAACAAAACCCTAGATACTTGAGTTAATCAATTAAATAAGTCCTGAACAAAATAACAAAAAAAAAAATTAGTACAAAGGGGCAGGTAGAACCATGTCCAAATCAAAATAAATCTTTTTTTGGTCTGTCTATTCACGGACTAAAATCAATAGTGAGATGCCGGTGGGTTCATGGACTTGACTTATGAACCATTATCACCCTTTCACATTGCTCTCTTTCCTGTTTGAAGTTTTGGCCTATCATCTTATTGCCAGTGTATGTTGCACCACAGCACGGAAATGCATGTAAAAGTTGTCAAATTGAATTTGCTTTACTCAAAAGGTAGTGTAAAATGCTTTGCCTGGTAAAAGAACCTAATTTTCTATGTTTACTAAGTAAGATATTTACCAATTTTACTAAGTGAAATGAAATATAAACTGTTGTAAAGCTATTCAGGTATATGTGAAGCTATAAATTAAATTTCAATCAGATTAGTCTGCTTCTCCCGCCAATGCTTTCACTGCTATTTTTCTATATTTCCCCTGTGTAAAACGCTTTCATTAGAATTTCAATTTTCTTGGAAGGTGTCCCCAAAATGGGTGAACCTGGCTTCATCACTGGATTTGCTGGTTATGCCATTCGGCAGGCTTGGGATCAGATAATCCATCACATCAACATTGCCATCCGATGCAAGAAAGAGTTGGATGCCCTCAAACTTCTGTTTCCCAGAATTCAAGCAATGAATGTGGAATTGCAGGAGTATCGAAAAGCTTTGAACTCTGGCAAAATGAGTACGTCACCTCACCATCCTTTGCCCTCCACAGTCAACAGCTGGTTGAACGAATTGAATGTCCTTCTGGAGGAAGCATCTGATTTGGCCCAACACTGCACTGTACGCTCATACTTTCATCTCTTTTCTCGTTACAGAACGAGCAGAAAGATCAGGCACCTCTTTGACAATATAGAAAAGCATATAGCCTCCACGCCTTCCATTTCTTTTCTGCACCAACTGCAGCAGCATGTCGCGAATGGGCAAGTGCTTGAGCAGATTAAAGAGAGATTGGATTATCTTAATCATAGTACTTCAGCAATGGCCAGCGCATCTGGAGATGTCTTTCCATCCATTTATTCGGCCACTTCCAACAAGAAGTATATTGAGGAGGCAGTCATTGTGGGACAGGATTCTGAATCAAACAGACTTATGGAGCTGATCGATTCACAGCAGCACAAAAATGTGTCTCGTTTAGGACTACTTGGGAAGGGTGGGGCCGGTAAGACTCTGTTACTCAAACGAGTCTTCAACAGCGACCAGGTACAAAGTCTCTTTCGCAATGATTCGATGATTTGGCTTACTGTTTCACAGAATCCATCTTTCAATACTCTCCGAGATGATCTTGTGAAACAAATAACTGTTCAAGTAAATGAAAGATTGGACAGTAGAGAGGAAGACCATGTGAAAATCTGGTTGAATGAATGCATGAGAAAGCACAAATTTGCCCTATTTTTAGATGATATTTGGGAAACAAGTGCTGCCTCGCTGTTAGAGGAGCTGTGTGTGCCTCACTCTCCACACCACAAGTCTAACATCATCATTGCCACATCCAGAAATAGTAGTGTGCTCTCACAGTTGGGTGTCCGGCCTTCATCACTCATCGAAATGCAAGATTTGACTGAGGATGACGGTTGGAGATTGTTTTCTTTCTATGCTTTTCCACACAGCGATGGAATTTTGCCGGTGAGCATTGACCACGAAATAGCGACGACTGTCTGCAAGGAGTGTGGGGGCCTTCCGTTAGCCATCAAAGTAATTGGGAAGGCAATGGTAAGCGTCACTCTGTCAAATGAATGGGAATTGGCGGTCAAGAAGTTGCAGAATGATGTTACACGCTCTCTTTATGGCAGGTTGAGGCTAAGCTACGATGCTTTGGCCGACGTGGCTGGCTATGGCATTTCCTTGCAGTTGTGCTTCCTCTGCCTTGCTGCTTTCTCAAAAGGTCATGTCATCTATGCTAATGATGCTATTGACTACTGGATTGGAGAAGGGTTGGTGGCCGGGAGGGATCCTCTTCAAATCGGAGACACATACGTCATTCTGTTAGCGGATCGAAGCCTTATTGAACCAATCCAGAAGGATTATGACGGAAATGTAATCTGCTTCACGGTACATGATGTTCTACATGACTTAGCACAACAAATTGCTGAGAAGGAAGAAAAATGCTTCTTGCAGGCAAGCAAAGGCTTACAGGAGTTTCCTATGGTCGATTGTGCAGGACATATGAGAATTTCTTTAGAAGACAACAGATTGACTAGGGTTCCTAAAGAATTCCAAGCTCCTTATATCCGCTCCTTGCTACTCTCTTCCAATCCTTCTTTGACGGAAATTCCAAAAGAAGTGATTGGGACTATGACCGCTCTCAGGGTCCTGGATTTGTCACGGACTGCCCTCCAGTCGTTGTCAAAAAACATAGGATGTTTGAAGCGTTTAGTTTACCTCGGGTTATCCTTTGTGCCACTTAAGAGACTGCCTAACTCTGTCACTGCTCTTAAAAACCTCCAAATATTAGATCTTTATCGATCCGATATTAGACAACTCCCGTCGGGCATTTCTAAGTTGACTTCTCTACAACTGTTGGACGTTAGTTTCTGCAAACATCTGCAGTGCATGCCTTATGGGATCTCACGCCTTACGTCCCTGGAGTACCTGGATGCATTGGCTTCTTGAAATATACAGTGGAACAAGTGCAGGAGGGATCGGCTTCCAATTAGTGATTTGGGCACCCTAAACAAACTGAAAAGGTTGGGGCTTCATAATAATGGCGAGATAATTCAGAAAGGAATGTTGGGAACCATGAAGCAGGTGGAATATCTATGTATTCATCTGACGGGTATGGAAAGCCTACCACAAGACATAATTTCCATGTCAAAATTGAGAAAACTTTTATTAACATGTCCTCAGTTACTCCAGATAGAAAATACATTTTGTGAATTTCAAAATCTGGGTTATCTTAGTTTGGTTGATTGTGGCATGTTGAAACAACTACCTAACTAGCACAATCTTCCAAGTCTAAAGCACCTGCATATCGTTAAGTGCCCCAACATTGAGAAATTTCCTGAGGAATTTGGCAAGCAGGGGGGATTTTCTAAGTTGGAGGTATTTTCAGTGGTGAAGCTGAGGAAGCTGGAGCAGCTGCCAATAGTGGAAGAAGGAGCACTGCCTTCACTTAAAACATTGACAATAATGAACTGTGAGGCATTGCAGAGGCTACCACAGTGTTATTGGAATTTGAAGAGTGTAGAGAAGGTAAGAGTGTATGGTTGTTCAAAGGTTCTATTTGTGATGGCAGAGGAAGAAAATTTTATCAAGACAAAGATTAAGGTGCAAACAATAACATTATCTATGATAGAAACTCAAACATCAAAAGAGCGCTACCATGATATTCTTCAGCAGGGTGAACATTTTTATTACGGTGAATTTTGGTGTAGTGAGATGTTTCAGCTTTTTGCTGGCATTAATCGATTTTATTTGTTCTGAATTATTTCATTCAAAGTAGTGGTATATAAATAATTTTAATATTATGTTCAAATATAAATTGTAGATTATTTCAGAAGAATAATATATGTAATTAGAAAAAAAAAGGTTTCTACTTAATGTTTCTATTTTCGTGTTTTATATAATATTATATATTACAAATTTATCATTGTGATTTGACAATTCTTTGTATTTCAAAAAGTCTTTTGTTAATTTTGTTAATATTATATAATTTTAATTTGTTTGTATTTTAAGTCATATGATGTGACTTAATCTACATTTCTCAAACTGTATATCATTTTGAGTTTTAGTGTTCAAGATACTTATTCAACAAGTTATTTTTTTTTCATTGAAATCAATTTTACAATGAGTTCTACTTTATTCAACTTAATTTAAAGATAAATCTTTATCTTTGTTCTTATTAAAGAGAAGCATTTGTATTTTCGAATTTTACATAATTTTTTCGTATATGTCCTATAATTTTTAGATTGCAATTTGTTTATTTTCATTAGTTTGATCTATAAAACAATATAATTTAAATTTATTAGGAAAAAAACATCTTGTATATTATGTTGGTTATTTATAGATTTTGTGCCATACAATTTGACCTAATGTATATAATTAAAAATTTTATATTGTACCCTTAATCTAAAATTTATAAAAAGTAAGTTGTTATATCATCAATTTACACACCAAAATGATTGAGTTGGATGGGTAGAAACATGTATTTATAGACAATCATTGGTCAACAAAAATTATGCAAATCATTGGAATTTGAAAATCACAAGAGAGATTTTAAAAGTTCCCTTACAGATAAATTTAAAGCATCATCTCTACATCATCAAACGTCATCTTCTTGCATTTATTGTCTAGTTTGTCTAGAAAAATGTACATCAACCTTCTATGAACTTGACTTGCATCTAAGATAAGCCAAACTCTTTACTTCCCACCTCGAAGAAAGTCATACACTACATTTTAACACAAAATGATTTCAAGTATATTTTACAAGATAAAAGGCAAGTCAATCTTCAACTATTGCATCAATCTCAAACCACGACAATGGAATAAAACCATGTGCAACATAAATCAATCTAGGACTAGTCCATGTGGCAAGACATTGTTCAATACTATAGCCTTGACTAGAATTTTAATTCAATCTTTTGTTATTCAATATTTAGAATTAAGCTTAAGACTAGGTAAAGTGAGAGAGGCCCAAACTTTTACATAGTAGCCAACTGGGCAAAAAGAGGGAGGATCTTACAAGCCATGAGACAACCATAACCAAAAAAGAGAAATCCCTTTTTTGAAATAGAGCCTTTTGGCTAGAGAAACAAATTGATGAGAATGAGCATCCCAACCCCACATTAGATTCATGTTTATAACAACAAGGTTTAGGTAAGAATCCCAAACCAACTTCAAAAACATAGGGATTTTGTTATTCAATGTAAATTATATTTTTTTCATTCTACCTTTTTTTTAAGTATATTTATATTATCAAACTATCATTGTAAAATAGATAAGTGTTTATACCTCTCTATGATCCTATTAAAAAAAAATCTATCCGATCTTAAGATAGATGATAGTTAGATAAATATTTTATTTTGTTTTACTTGTTATTAAATAAAGTAGAATCATCTTTTGGATTAATTGAATATTTAGTAAATGGCTAGTTTAGGCTATCCTACCAAATAAAAGAAACTCTAATTCAAATGCCAATCTAGGCTCGTTGATCCGTTGAACTTACTTGTCTATATGTGACACATAAATTATGTATAAGAAAATTGAGTCATTTTTCTTAGCTAATATAGCATAGACAATCTATTAACTTTGCAACATAATATCAAAGTATAAGAGAATACATGTATATAAATATGTACTTGTATTTCATTCAATCTTTTATGTAATTGTAAAAGTGGGTATACAATCCTTTTTAAAGTTCAATTTTTCTAGATGATTCTTTCGTAGTTGTCACCCATTCAATTTGAGCCGAAACAAAACAAGTGATCATGAAGAGAAGATCGGAAAATTAGATATATTCAGTTTTGTTTTAAAGCAATTAGTGATCAAAATTAAGTGGGAATGTTGGAATAAGTTATAATTAGTCCCACATCACACGAGAAGAACTATAGTCTTGCATGGGTTAAAAATAGATTTTTTCAAAATAAATTTTACATGATAATTCTTTGTGTTTGTAATTTACATATAGAGTTGCATGATAAGTTTCTAGATAATTTTAAATGTGTTTAAGACCTCTATATAATGAAACAATTATAATACATTCTTTATATTTGATCTTAGATCAATTCATCACATCATGTAATCAATTTAAATGAATAATAATTATTGTATACTTGTGTTAAAACAATTCCAAGTTTCTTGTTTGCATTTTTGTCTCTTTTTATAATTCTTTCAATGTACTCAATCTACCCATGTTTAAGGCTTTTCTATGCTACACCTGTTATCATGAAATTTCCAAGGTTGTTATTTTTTGCACATTTTTTGGTATTTGAATAGAAAAACTCAGAAGGAAGGACAAAACCAACAAGGGTTGTAGTGCAACGAAGTTACTTCCAAGGACTACAAGAATAGTTGTGTGTTTGTTTTGTTGTGTTAATGTCAAGCTTGAAAGAATAACCCAACTTGTTGTTGATGTCACTCATAGAAACTGAGAGTCTGTTTTACTTGTATCTACTGAAATTAATAAAAAGTCTAAAACCAAAAAGATGGATGGAGTACTCGGTTTGATAATGTCCTTTAAGGACTGAAGCAATTGGGTAGTGTACTCAATTACTACATATTTTGTTTACTAATTTTTTGACTAGTGTTTATGTTAAGGTGTTGTTTGTGATTTTAAGTTAATTAATGGATTATATAGCTTCCTATGATGGAGAGTACATTAGCAACAACCAGATTTTGGCTAATATATTTTGAACGATCTTTTGGGGGCAAGAAAGTAGATAGGATTGACAAATTGCATATAGTCTCAATGTACAAGCTACACACTAAAAAAAGTATTGAAAATGACTATTCAAAGTATATTACGATTTATGTATTCAAAATATAGAAAATGATTGTTCAAAGTATATTACTGTGTGTATTTTGAAATCTCTACACTCATAAGGGATAAGTTTGAAGATAATGCTGCATATTTGATAGTATCAAAATTACACAAATGATTCCAAAAAATTCTTTGACCTTAATTAGTTGAAGATTGAAGATAAAATGTTGTGATGTATATAAAATTTGATTACTTACAAATTATTCTAGCCTAGGATAACATCCAATGAGCCAAAGATGAAGAAAACGTGATCACTCCCATTTGCAGTTCAAAATATTCTCAACACAATTAGCACAGATTTTAATGATAAGGTTCATACAAATATATTTTCATAATCAGTGGGAAACAAATATAAACAAGGTTAAAACTTGTGAGAGAGAAGGATTGTCAACCGTTCACTTGAGGCCTGAGGAAGAGTTAAAGATGACTAACAATAAGAATGTTACCTAGGACTCCAAGCATGACGATGTTACCTAAATTTTTCTATAGCTAAATTTGGTGGCCTGTTTTCATTGATCAAATGTTAACTGGCTTAATTAAGACAACAAAGTGTAAAAAGGTTTTTAAAAGCAGCAGTCGTGTTTCAATCATATCTGAAAATTTATGATTTGGGTTTTTGCGATGTTTACATAGAAATGAGAAGACTTCAAGGAAAATAAACTCATTAAATTTTGTGTAAACCTAGTTTGTAGTTTTCAAGAAACCTTCACCGCAAAATAACAGAACCTAATTGTTAGTTTCAGCAGTTCAACATCAGTTTGGGTTAGTTTTCACCTCAATTTTGCATGTTTTTTCATCAAATTCGACCCAACGAGAATCATTCATGCAATTGATAGATATTTCAAGGTGGAAGATCAATTTGGAACTACCGGTTGTTCTTAATTAAGTTATGTTTTAAAAAAACAAATATTTAATATTTTATTTTATTATTTGTTGAAATTAATAAGTAGATTATTTCAATAAATATTAAAATAAAATTATGATAAGGAAAATAAATAATTTATTTGAGCACTTAAAAATAAAATGAATTGTTTTATATTTGAAGTGTTAAAATAAAATTATTTTAAAGAAGATAAAAGGAAACTAAATAATTTATTTTAGCACTTAAATATAAAATGAATTGTTTTATATTTTAACTATTAAAATAAACTATTTCAAGAGATAAAGGGAAAGTGCTATTTTTGGCATCATGACATGCAAAGTTTCAGTAAACTGGGTGTTTCTTTTTTAGCGTTGTTTTTGGCTCAAGGTTTCATGCAAAAATTTTCAAAAAAATGATGCTTTTTCAGATTGGCTATTTTTAGCAAAGTTGACAGTTCTATATTTATTAAAGCTATGAGATTTTCACAATCCATTTTGTATTCTAATGTATTTTTCTAGATTCAATTGTGTGTATTTTTTTCCATCAATGTTTCGAATCACACTTCGTGATTCATCATTAGGATGAAAAGAATTCCAAAGACATCAGGAGCTATTTTCATGTAGGAGGGTGTCTTTTTCATGTAGTTTGAGCTGGAGACCTATTTTCAGCATCAGGAGCTATTTTCATGTAGGAGGGTGTCTTTTTCATGTAGTTTGAGCTGGAGACCTATTTTCAGCATCAGGAGCTATTTTTGGCAAAGTTTTGCATGAGTTTTTAATGTCATTCTAAGGAAATCCGCCCAATGTTTTTTCTAATGCAGTTTTTCATATTAGGGTTTTAGGATGCAAATTTCTTCAGCTTCTCTTCTATATATTCTCTCATATTCATTATTAGGGAGTATGTTTTATTTCCTTAGCATGATTGTAGACTATTTTCTGACCCATTCATGTTAAAGGACATGATTATAGTTCACATTTTTGAGTTTGTAACAACAACAATTCCTTTATTTTCATTAAAATAGCAGTAAATTCCTTCTTGATACTTCTTGTCTAGTGTTGAATGAAAGATATTGGTGATTTATTCTTCAAATCCTAAAATGTAATCTCTTTCAAGTAGTATTATTTTAGGAGGATACATGGTTAATGTAGGTTATAGTTTGTGTAATCTGATTTTGATGTGTTTGTTGTTGTGAAGATAGTTTATTTTTCTTCAAGCAAGCTTTCTAATTAGTCCCCTTCTATGAAATATTTATGTATTAACATGTTTAGTTGAGTTGTGAAACTTTCAAAGTTATTTTTTGAATATTTTACATGGGTTAAGCGGTTGTAGATTTCAGAAGCAATTTTTGGTGTATCATCTCCATTGGATAGGTTTTTCCTCACATGCAAGCCTTTTTACCCTTTTCTTATAATAAGTTAGTTGTAGGAGATCTATCAATATAGGAAGTCGACCTGGTCTTCAGAGATTTACCTTCAACTTGAGCAACCCACATGTTCAAAGGTGTTTCCATGTTTCATAGGATTGTATGGTTTCACAGTTAGCATCACGGGTGCAATCCTTCATGACAAAAGACATGTGGGTATATAACTTGGGGCTCTATATTACATTTTATAAATCGCGAGTGGTGAGTGACAAAAATATCATGACATACATACCTCCCAGGCAGATGTGGCTATAGGTATATTCTATGTGTTCACTCATCTTAGGATTTAATGGAGTTAGAATCTACCCCAAACCAAAAGTATATAAGTGGTTACTTTGTAAAAATCCTGCAAACATTACAAGAGCCTTGCTTTAGCATATAAATTTCAATGATAAACAAATGACACATTTTAATCCACTTGAATTTAACTCAAATATTTCCTAACAAATCCATCAGATACAACAATTTGTGAGCTATGTTTTTTACAATTGATCTCTCATTTTTGCATTTAGGATGTTGTTCCAATTCAATAATATTTCCAAACTAGATACCTACTTTGGCTATTTGTAATTGTTCAGTAGATTTTCCTACCATTAGGAAGGACTTAAAATAGAAATTTTTTTGCCAATATTACAGTTCATAGTTTAGCACTTGACCACTGAAAAAACATACTCTTTCAACACAAAAAATATATGTAAATAATATTCAAAGAAAAAACATTCTTTTTTAAAAATAAATTGATCATAATCTATATAAGTCTCAAGCATTTCCATACATTTCAATTTGATTGAACTTCTCATACATTATAATTATTCAAACTCTAGAATGCAACTTCTATTTATTTTTTCAAACAAGAGAAAAGTACACAAAAATCTCCATTTGAAAAGATACTATACATAACACAAATTCAATCAAATTCCTTTCCTTAAATTCTATTCATCTCACCAAATTGAAAAGAAAATTGGAACCTTTATATCCATATTGTATCCAATTGATTTTGGCTTTTACCTTTTGGCCCTATATTTTCTTAGTCTACAAACTTCTCAATTGGTTATTGGTAAGAGTCGGTGTTTTTGATACTATTAAATTGATAGGATCCAAACATCTTATGATTTTCCATCTTTCTATCTTATTATATTGATTGCTATAAAGTAATTCAATTCTCTTCCCCATATTTAGTAGATCTCAAAGATAGTTTCTAACACCATTTATTTCTCAAACACAGTTATAAGATCTATAAAATGATCAATTCGAATTCATGGCAACTAGAAGAGTCTCTAAGATAGATTCAATTACTTAGATGTTGAATAATATGTAGGATGGTATAAGGCATCCCGTTGTCAGTTTTATCTTAGGAGAAATTCAATAAAATAAGTTGTTTATAGATTATAGGCAAGACTACTACTTTCTAAGAAGCATCCATTTAATAAATATCAATGTTATTTTATTAAAAAAATAGCTTTTATCAAGTAGTCATATCATAAAATCCACTAATATTAAGAAAATGTTTAATTACATAATAGTTTGACATTATCTTGAAGTATTCCAGTTATCTTAACTATTTAAAGTGTAATTATTTAACTTTTTATTTTATCATAAAATATTAAATGTATATTGTAAACCTAAAGTAGACATCTACAACACACATAACTAAAATATTTTGAGAAAAGATGAGTACATTGTTAAGTTTTAAATAGATTAGGTTTTGGAAAAGAATAAAAGACTTGAGGTATTTGGTAGGTTTGTAAGTGATATTAGGGACTAGATATGTACAACCAATTAGTAGGCCCAAGAGGTTTAGTATTTACAATTATTATTAGAGAGTGGTTTTAAAAAGACAACAATGTTGGGGTAGGTCCCATTATTTTGGGCGGTGTTATTTATTTATGCAAGTAGAATAAATAAGGCAAGTAGTTTTTTTTTTGTATTGAACAAAGTAGATTACAATATAATATTGGGAATTCAAAATTATTTTGGGTGGTGTTATTTATTTATTCAAGCAGAATAAATAAGGCAAGTAGTTTTGTTTTGTATTGAACAAAGTAGATTACAATATAATATTGGGAATTCAAATAGAACTACAAAAGAAAAGAAAAAATAAAGAGAAACTATTATACATTGCATAGCATCAGTAACACAAATAGTAATGATCAAGTTACAATAAGAAATGCAACTATACATCAATTGGATCTGCAAGGAAACTAGTTCCAACTAGAAACAAAATATAAACTAGCTAAACAAAACCTATACTTGAAAATTCAAGAACTTTTGTAGATGTCTAGAGCATCTAACATTTCCTTCATCTAGTTGCAAAAAATTACATTTGATTTATTCTAGCCACTTGTTGTAGAGGTCTTACTTCTTTAGCTAAGAACACAAAGAAGCAAGTTGTAAAATAATGTCATAGTAAAATTGAATCAATTCTCCTCTCTAGAAAACAATATGGTTAGAAAAAATAGGTAAGCACCTACTTTTCCAGATATTCATCAAAATCGTTTGTCTCATTGAATAAAAAAAAACATTTTTATAAAACCTAATACCCAAGATAGCTTCTTTCTAACCCAACACATGGTTAAAAATAGGAGGAAAATGCACAAAAATAGTTTTCCATATATTCTTGGCTCGAAAAAAAACTTGATATATTTTAAATATCCTTTCATAAGGCTTGCAAAAGGGACATTTAGCTAGGAAAATCTATAAAAACTTTAATCTATTCCCAATGGGAAGTTTAATGTGTAGGTTTTTCCATGTCAAAATTTGAGCATTGGCTTATACTTTAGACTTCCATATTTGAGCAATTAACTTCTTCCACATAGATTTTACGTTGGAGGGGAAGCATAAAAAAATATACAAAAGTAAAGGTATTATTAGAGTTTTATAACATTTGAGTAGTTTCTAAATCTCTTTACATCTTGAATCTACATTAAAGGAACTTGCCCAATTTTTAAAAAATATTCTTATATTAAGAAATGTTGAAGGAGGAATGAAGGAACCATTTTAAATTAATTAAATAAATAAATAATTTATTTTTATAGTGATATATATATATATATATATATATATATATATATATATGTTATATTCTACTCAATTTTTCATTATTTTGAGGAAATAATTTGATATATAGATATATTAACATCGTTCTGAACATTCTCCCATCATGGTATTATTTCACTCATATCTAATCCTCAAGATTAATCCTTATACAATGTCAACATGTATTATTTTAATTAAGAGGTGATTACCACTTTAATATTCCTTATTCTTAATCCCAAGATATAAAAGATTTAAATCCATATCAAATTATTCCATTCATCAAACATATCACTAAGAAAACATATATTTTTTTCTCATTTTCAGCTCTTTTTATGCAAATATCGACAACATTACGATATATTTTGGCTCTGTTGATGATTTTGAGTTTGAATTTGATTCTTGGTGAATTTGGCTAAATAAATATCATTGAATTTTTGAATTTTGATTAAAAGAGGTGAATAAAGAAATTTAATAAAAATATACTACATAAATATTAAAATATTTACCATCCTAATAAAAAATATGACCGACCATAAGTATAAAGTGCATCACAATGGTCCCCATAATCTAGATATGTAAATATTTCTCCTCCATAGACATTATTGTCCACCTTTTACAATCATGGACATTTTACTCATTACCCATAATTTCTTTAGTGTGTACTAGAGTAAGGGAAAATAACCTATCACATATAGATTTAGCTTAATAAAATAAATAAAATAATTAAATAAATAATTAGGAGAGATTTAGGAAGGAAAGATTGATAATAGATAAAACAACTAATATATAAATAAATGTCAAAATAAAAAATGTACTTAGTTAGAAATTAGATGAAAGAATGTATTGTTAGAGATGAATAGAACTAATTTACCAAGTAGCTAAAAAGTTGAGGTTTAAAGTCTAGAAAAATTGTGTCCAAGTCTAAAATCTATTATTTTGCTCCTTGGTTTAGATCTACATCTATAACTTGATCTTCCATGAATTATATCACCATGAATTTTGCTTTGAATCTTTCCATAATTCATAATTACATGCTCATGGCATGTAGAAGGAGAAACCTTATCTCATCCGTAAGATATAAAACTGACTTTTATTCCTAATGGTCTTTTCAGCCCAATTTCATTAAGTTGAAATGGTAATGTTGCAGGTGATCTTTCATTTTTGTTTGGCTTCCTACTCAACAGTCCAAATACAGTAAAGTTAAACGTAGATGGTCTTTCATTTTGATTCGGGCACCTGTTCAATAGTCCGAATACACTAAAGTGGATCATCAATGTTGTAGTTTATCCTTCATTTTCATTCCATTGAATCTTCATATATCTTCAACCATAGAAAATTAAACACCATGCAACCATACCACATAACACCATGATTTGTACATGGAAAACCCAGTAAAGGGAAAAACAATGGTGGGAAGCCTACCCACAATCAAATAATAATTTTGCAGAAATTATGTGATACAATGAGGGGCCTACACATGTAGGAAGTCAAACTTCCTAGAGTGTAGTGGTCATTTCAAAGGAGTCTCACTGACTACAGAGAGGTTATTACCACCTCAATATAATTGGACAACAATCCAGAAGAATTAACTACCATAGATAGCATCTACCAGGCTTGAAATTATAGTCGTAGTTAAGCTCAATACTAGAGGCCTTTGACCTCTTACATAAACCCAATTCGATCTTGAATGATCGACCAAATCTCCTCCTTGAATGATATTATATTATTTGCACATTGCATTTCACCACCACGATCTACAATGAAATCTTACATCAATTTATACAAACCCTAAGTCCTAAACTAATTCGGTCGGCCACCTAAAAGATATTATAATAAGATCATTACATATATCCACATTACAATGATATGCCATGTTGGCTTTAGACCAAAATAACATTAAAAAATCCATAAATCATCTCGGTAATGTATAGAGAACACATTACATGATACTGGTCCATAACCTAGATTGGTACCAGACCTAATCAGGGTCCACCACACTAAATCGATGTCTCAATCAGTCAAGGCATGAACAAAGATCATCTTCAACATCTTGAATTCCATCTAGAAGCCGCACAATCACCACTTATGCACCCTGTCAAAGATTCTCAATAAAAGCTCTGCCAGTAAACCCTTAAACCCTTATCAGTATAGGCTTACTAGAGTGTATGATAGCATTCGATCACCAAGTCAATACCAATTGACCAAAATATGCCCCAAAAACATGTAACACATCAAACCAAACATACTCCATTGATCCAAACATATTGGTAGTGTCCAACTAATAGTCCCTTCTACCGATAACACTATATCTTTTGCTGATAACCAAAATTTGTCTGTCAGAAACCAATCATAACAGCTAGTGTTAACCTAAAAGATAAAACATTAATGCAACACATAATCAATTGCTTCATATTTCCAATAATATCCTCCTTTGGAATTGATGGCAACACTAGATGTGAAAAAGAAAACATCTAAGTGTCAATAAATGCCAAACATTTCTCATAAAAGACATAACAATGAAAAACTAAAAATCCCAGCAACTCCCCCTGAGGAGTGCAATCCAATCTAAATTTGATTTGAATCTCTCCCATAAACATTATTATTTTTCACATATAACTCTCCCCCTTTGACATCAATGCCAAAGATATGACATAGATATAAAAATTGTGTGAATCTCAAAGTTGACTACTCCCCCTGAGTAGTAGCACCACTAGATCAATCTGGAGAAAAGGATAATGTTCATGATGCATACCCGACTAATGCACTACTCCATAATTCAAGTTTCTGTTGGAGGGGTAGATACCCCTAATCTATCTCTTAAATACTCAAATGATTCCTTAGACAACGGTTTAGTGAATATATCTGCAATCTGTTCTTTAGTGTTCACATAAACCAATTTGACTTCCTTTTCTTCTACCTTGTCCTTCAAAAAGTTATATATTATTGATATGTGCTTAGTCTTAGAGTGAAATACCAGATTCTTAGACATGTCAATAGCTACAAAGTTACCATAATAAATAACTACTGGTTCACTACAATTTACCTTGATATCCTTCAATATTTGCTTCATCCACAAGACTTGTGTACAATTAGTTGTTGCTGCAGCATATTCAACTTCTGCAGTAGATAAAGAAATGCATGATTGTTTTTGCTGATCCATGAAACCAATTTCTTTCCAAGAAAGAAATCTCCACCAGAAGTGCTCTTCCTGTCATTAGTATCTCCTTCCCAATCTAGATCTGTATATGCACATAAAGTGAACTTATCATCTCTAGAATACCATAATCCATATTTTATTATTCCTTACAAATACTAAAATATCCTCTTTACTACACATTCATGACTTTTTGTAGGATTACTTTGATATCTTGAAACAATACTTACCACATTCATAATGTCTGGTCTAGTCTGAGTTAGATATAACAAGCCACCAATCATACACTTATACCTTTTTGAATTTACTAGTGTAAATGTGTCTTTGATAGATAATTTCTCAGTTGTCACCATAGGAGTACTTACCGGTTTGAAATCATCCATACCAAACTTCTTCAACAATTCCCTTAGATACTTAGTTTGACAGATAAAAATGCCTTTGTCAGTTTGAGTAATCTGCAAACCTAAGAAAAATCTCATTTCACCAATCATAGACATTTCAAATTCATCCTTTGTATTATTAGAGAATTCCATGCACAATTTGTCTTCACCTCCAAAAATGATATCATCAACAAATACTTCAATAATCAAAATATCATCATCAGTGATCTTATAATATAAACTACTGTCAACATTGCCTTTAGTAAAACCAAGCTTCAAAAGAAATTTAGCAAACCTTGCATACCAAGCTCTAAGAGCTTGTTTCAATCCATATAATGGTTTCCTAAACCTGCAAACCATATCTTTTTCATATGTTAGTGAAAATTTATCAGGCTGCTCAATGTATACTTCTTCCTCAAGTTCACCATTCAAAAATGCACATTTAACATCCATTTGATAGACCTTATAGTTCTTGTATGCTGCATAGGCAAGAAATGGTCTAACAACTTCAAATCTAGCTACAGGTGCAAATGTCTCACCAAAAATCATTTCCTTCCATTTGAGAATATCCTTTACAAACTAGTCTAGCCTTGTTCCTTACAACTTGACCATCCTCATTTAGTTTATTTCTAAAAACCCATTTAATTCCAATAACATTCTTATTTGTAGGCTAGGGAACTAAAGTCCAAGTCTCATTCTTCTCTATATGATATAATTCATCTTCCATGGCCTTTAACCAATGTTTATCTTTACAAGTTTCAATAATAGATGTCGGTTCAACTTGAGAAATAAGACATACCTCTTTATTTGCCAATATTCTTCTTGTCATAAGACCCTTCTTCCTATCTCTAATGATTTGATCTTCAGAACGATTTAACCTTACATACCTTGGTGTGTTCTGAACTTCAGGTTCACTATTCTGATCATCAGTCATAGTTGAATTTTCTGATTGTACCGGTGTAACTATCTTAGTGTCTTGTACCAGTTGAGGCATTTTTTTATTCAGTTATGATCATTTCCACTGCCGGTTCTCTGTCATATGATATAGATTGATCTCTGTATTGCTTATCCACTTTCATATTTGCATTCTCCACAATTTTCTGCAATCTTTTGTTATAAAATCTATATGCTTTTCTGTGAATTGAATATCCAAGAAATATCTCTTCATCACATCTAGGATAAAAATTCCCAATTGAATCATCCCTTTTGATATAACATTTACTTCCAAAAATTCTAAAATATTTAACAATAGGTGTATGTCCAAACCATAATTCATAAGGAGTCTTACCAGTTTCACCTTTAATATGAACTCCATTGAATGTGTAGACTGTTGTACTCACTTCTTCTCTCCAGTAGATGTGAGGCCATTTGGCTTCCATCATAATGGTTCTTTCTGCATCCAAAATGGTTATATTCTTCCTTTCCACTACTCCATTCTGCTGAGGAGTCCAAGGTGTAGATAATTATCTCCTAATTTAATTTATCTCACAATAACTGTTAAATTCACGAGAAGTGAACTTGCCACCTTGAGCTGATCTTAGACATTTGATTTTCAATCCTTTTTTTGTTTCCACCTTTTCTTTGAAGATCTTGAATTTCTCAAATTTCTCCCTTAGAAAAGTTACCCACATCATTCTAGAATAATCATCAATTATTAGCATGAAGTATCTATCACCTTGAAAGCTTCTGGTCCTTGCTGGGCCACATAAGTCAGTATGAATAAAATCAAACACATCATTATATTTATCATGTATGCTCTTAAAAGAAGTTCTAAATTTCTTTCCCAATTGACATTCCTTACATACTAGATTATGAGGGTTTATAATCTTAGGTATATCTATAACTGCATTTGTTGAACTGATCTTAACAATAAAATCAAAATTAACCTGACACGACCTCTTATGTGATAACCAACTCTCATAAATATGATAAATCAAACATGTCTTATTACCAGTGTTCAAGTGAAAGATATTACCTCTAGTCTGAGTACCAGTTGCAATCTCCAAACCAGTTTTGTTAATGATTTTTTTTTTAATCTTTGAACTGAAGTTTGAATCCCTTTCCACCAATTGACCAAGACTTAAAATATTATGCTTCAAACCTTCTACATAATATACATTATCAGTATTATGCTTACCATCTAGAGAAATAATACCTCTACCTTTGATCATACATGCTTTGTCATCTCCAAATCTAACTTGACCGCAATTGAATTCTTGCAAGGACAATTTTTTTAATTTTATCTCTAGTCATATGATGTGAGTATCCACTATCAAATACTTATTGATCCTTGTCTTCAAATTTTGCTACCAGGGCCTTTTCCTCATTTGTGATAGCTGATTTCGGTTCATCTTCCTTTAAATCATAGAACACCCATTCCTTTTCATTACCGAATCTACTAGCAGAGTTTCCTGTTGGTTCATCCTCTGAATCATCACTTACTCCTTCCTCATCCGCTATGTATCATTGTTTGTTTTCCTTGAATCTATAATTTTTCTTATTAGGCTTAAATGATTTCTTAAATCTTTTTTCAAATCTTTCATTCCTTTCAGGACATCTAGATGCAAAGTGACTAATCTTATTACATGCAAAACATTTTAAAGGTGCTTTTCCTTCATACTTACTTCCTGTCGGTCCTTTAGGTACTCTTCTAGAAAATAAGGCTTCAAGTTGATCAAATTCTTCATCCTATTTCCTCATATCTTCCAATTCTTTTGCATATAGGGCTTTCCAATCACTTTTGCTTGTAGACGATGATACATGAAAAGAAGGTTCAAATTTTGTAGCTCCAAAAGATCCAAATTCTTCAATCTCAAAAGCAGATAATTTCCCAATCAGAATGTCTATGTTAACCGAAGTGTTTTTCATTATTCTCAATTCATTAATTATAGTAGCCTTCATATTGTAAGATGGTGGTAGGGCCCTCAAAACTTTAGAAACTATTTCATCTTCACTCAGAGATCCTCCATAACATTTAATTTCCATGACAATCTCATTTACTCTTTCCATAAATGTAGCAATTATTTCATTGTCTTTGATCTTCAAATTCTCATATCTTACCTAGTAACCATCAAGTTTAGCAATTTTGACAGTAGGGTCACCTTCATTCAGAGTTCTCAATTTATCCCACATAACCATTGCAAATGATTTATCAGTCAATCCCATGATTTTCTAATTAGTGAGTGCACACAAGAGGGCCTCTCTAGCTCTACAATCATTTTGAATATTTTTGTCCAAGTCTACAGGAGAAGGATTGCGAGATGCCAGATCATAAGGTGTGTATCCTTTCTCTGTGATCTCCCAAACATCCTTGCCAAGACATCTAAGATGAGTCTCCATTCGGATTTTCCATATCCCATAATTTGTTCCATCAAGCTTAGGGATTTCTCTTTTGAAAATAGTTGCCGGTGGATTTGAAGTATTAGTTGCCATAGGATCTACCTCAAGTAGTTAAGCTTCAACAAAAGAGGACCAAAGCTCTGATACCAATTGTTATAATAACTAGTGGACAATTGAGAGGGGGGGGGGGGGGTGAATCAGTTGTCAATAAATTATATTAATCAAACCACTTTATAACCTTTAACTAGAGCACATAAACATTAAATACCGAAATAGCAAAACCATATACTAGTAAGCAATAAAACTTAAGAATGAAATAAATAATTAACACAATACAACCATACCATATAACACCATGATTTGTACGTGGAAAACTAGGTAATGGGAAAAACCATGGTGGAAATCCTACCCCTAGTCAAATAATAGTTATGTAGAAAGTATGTGATACAATGAGGGGACTGCACATGCAGGAAGGCACACTGCCTAGAGCGTACTTCTCATTACAAAGGATTCTCACTGACTATAGAGAGGTTATAACCACTATGATATAATTGGACAAAAATCCAGAAGAATGAACTGCCAGAGATAGCATCTACCATGCTTGATTATAGTCTCGGTTATGCTCATGTTAGCGAACGGATTTTGCCTTTATTATAAATGAGAAATTTCAAACTTTTTGCCTTCTTTAAAGACAAAAAGTTCAAATAAACAGTTGGGTAAGTGTAATATACTACTTCTCTCTGAATTTTTTTTTGTAGGTACAACTCCCTTTATTAGTTATTCGGAAAATAATCTAATTAATTTTTGACTAGTATGCTTTTAACCTGAAAGAACGTAAGACTGCCCACTTCATTCTTTGATGAGAGGCTAATGATCTACAAATATTTCAGAGAAAAATAAGCTTTCTAAATATTTCAACATGAGAAATGGAAATGATTGAAACAAAGTTTTAGGACACCAGTTTTACGGTTCATAAAAAAAAGAGAGACAAAATCTCTTTTCAAACACACATCCTTTGAAATCTCATAGGAAGGAATCTCAGATAAGAAATAACATTTTCTATTAAAAAGGTGATCACTGTCATCTGATTTAACCAACATACACAGAGATATGCTATGGTGCAGATTCAAAAACTCATAGTTTTTATTTCTCCCAAAAAGTATGATCCTTTATATATATATATATATATATATATATATATATATATATATATATATATATATATATATATATATATATATATATCCTATGTAACAAAGAAACAAACAATATAAGTATAAAACCCTTTCCAATTCTAGATCTAAAAAATCTGATGTCTTCCTTCATCAAAACAAAACCTTTCCAACCACAACAAAAATGAAACAAAAACTAACCAAAATTCTAACTAAAATCTAACCCGTATTCTGTCCATCTTGATCTAATTTATAGTCTTAGAATAGAGGAGGTCTCCCTGAAAACTCGACCCTCTCTAAATTAGTTATGAAACTAACAGAGTATAATTGGGACAAATGTCCACAAGTTTTTTGCATAAACATGAAAAACACATAAAAACGGGGCCTTGATCAATGGGTTATGCTGCTTTCCCATCATCATTTTCTTCTCCGCCTTCCTGGGCATCATGGATCATTGCAAGTTCTTTTATTATTGATTGGTTTGGGATCTTCATCACATTGAGCTTTGCCTTTGCCACTTCCTTGTTCCATTTGTGCTTTACCATCTTTTCAACATGTTTTGGTAACTGATTGTTACTGACGAGCATCATGGATTGGATCCAAGCAACCCATGTTATATCCTCAGAAGTGAAGTTACCCTTGGTTTTGATTTTCTCCATGTATATTTTGAAAACTTTAATCACATCTTGCGTGTTCAGCCCACAAATTCCCAACTGCCAATTGTGGTCAGGATTAACCACTTTGTTGTCATTTACTAAACTACATTGGAGGTCTTGCAGTTCATACACATAGGTCTTAACATTAGAGATCACAAATTTAAAAGTGAGCACTCACCACATTATGGTCTTCTTCAGCATGAAGAGTTGACATTCATCTGTCACCAGCTTGATTGAATGTTCTGTCAAAAACTTGATAACTCCATATTCTTCTATTTTAGAGAACATAGGCAAGATGTTCTCCCATTTGTGTTCCTCTTTCCGCCATGGTGAAACCTAGTTTTGAATCTCCACAATGAGGCTCTGCATCTCATCGTATAATTTTCAGGAGTGTGTGATATACTTTTCTCCGTCCTTAATTACTCCTTCAGTCCATTTTTCAACAGCATCTGCAATACTCTTAGCCCATTGAACTTGACTCATTAGCTTCTTATTCTTCGGTGAAGTTGGATCAAAGCTCTCAGGAGCATGGGATACAGGAAGTGCTCCAAAGCAACCGATGTTGTCAATGAATTGAGCAAGGATGCTTATATGCCACTTAAGCTCTCTCTTTTCTCGCCCATCTTTCTCCAACCCCGTGAGCATTTTCTTTGTGGATACCTAGAAGAAATGATTATTTGAGTCTTTACTCATGTTTCCCAGCTCCACCTTAGTGACCTCAAAATATTTTGCGCTAACTTCCTTATCTTCTTCTTTGGGCTTGTATGAGGCAATCTCAGCAACCCACTTTTTGGTCCCTTCATCACTATCCAGTCAAGCAGTTGTTTTGAGCCTTTTCAGCTTGGGGCCCTTCTCTATGTACTTAACGACCATATCTTGAATTGGAATAGTCATGGGAATGAAACTCTATTTTCTGTTCACTGATGTAGTCAGCCACTTAAGAGTTGCACTGGAACTAGTTGTTCTTGCGGTCATTTTAGAGGGTGGTGTCATAGCTACAGTGACTGCATGGTAATCCATGGCATTAGCAATGTCACTGTCCAAATCTTCAACCTCAAATATCTGAGCTTCAAGAATCTTATCCTTCATCTTTGTATCCTTAGCTTGATCCATCCTTCTCTGAGCAGCACTTTGTGACCTGGTATGTCGAGGAGTGGAGAAATCCAAAGCTGGATTAGACTTGTGCCTAACCCAAGGCGGCTTTTTATCCTTACTTGCATGAACAGGCATAGAAGCATTATTAGAAAAATGCTTTGGTGAACGCAGAGTAATCTCATTATTTCTCGTAGAGTTAGACTTGGTGCCTAATTTCATAGCTTTCTTTCTTTCAATCAATTCTGTGGTTCTCTCCAAAACCCCTTTTTTTCTCAGCTGTATATCATCCTCTTCTTCTTCATCCCAATTGATATAGGACACTTCAGTTTCTGCTTGAGCTAGGTATCTAGCTTCAAACAATTCTAAATAATCTTCTTCAAGTCCATCTATATCAAGCTTTAGCTGCAATAAAATAACTTGCTCCAATACCATCCTCATTTTCCCCTTTTTGAACACCTCGAGTTCATCATTGCAATCCTCCCAGAAATCCTCTAATTGTAGAATTGGGAGATACGACATTAGACCAATACTTCAGGAGAAACCTTTGTTATCAAAACCCTTCCTTTCATGGTACAGGGGAAAACTAAAGTTCTTCAGGTCTGCTCCAATACATAGTGCGTCTTACATTGAACTGCAGGTTAGCATACCTAACTCAATGGGAAAATGACCTTCCCATTTGTCCCTAGGTTGAGCCTTTTTTATCATAGTAGTCAGTTGCCTATATATTTCTGCTAATACAAAACAATCTGAATAGAAATGAGGAAGCTTGAAGGGCTCTTCCTCAAAACCGCCTATCCTTATATAACAGAAGTGGGAAACTGGGTAAAGAAGCTGCCAAACCTTTTCACCAATGCCTGTTCATCATCAGAAATTCTTTTGGTTTTCATACTCTTTAACTTGTAGCACAAATCCCCCAGAAAGGCATTGTGTACCCTCTGAAAGTCTTGCAAGGCATTATCCCTCTGCAACATAGGCTAAAAATCATACACGGGACCTCTTCCTCAGTGGGTTGTTTGGGTATTCCAATTATCTCCTTAACGCACGCCAAACAGTATATAAGATACGAAGACATGAAGAAATTCTGCTTGAATTGCTTGTCCATACTTAGTTGCTTCCTCATTGAATCAGCAATCAGCTTTGTCCAATAAGGGTATTTCTTCCCTTCTAGTACTAGCTGCACATAGCAATAAATCCATTTGTTGAAACTGTATGCTTCCGCAGAGCCTCTAACTCGATGCAACAGTAACATGACATCATGAATGTGAGGCAACATATGATTCTTATTGGGATTCTTGGGCAATCTAGAACCACCCCTTTGAGGAACCTTCAACCAATATTTGGCTACATTATTTCAATGCCCATTTTTGTCTGCATTGAACTCGATGATTGACTGAGCGAGAGAAAAATTTGAGAACTGGTAATTGGGTAGCTTGAAAATAGAGGCAATTACTTCTTGATTAATGGCAAGGAGAGTTTCGCCATTGTCTGTCCTAATGGTTTCGAAGGCTAGGTCATACCTACCAATACATTCCCTAGCCAATTTCATGCAAGGGATACCTGGGGGAAAGGCTGCCGCCTCTATGAGACCACTACTCAGAACCTCCACTCCAAAAGAACCATCAATTCTCTTGAACACTGTTTCTTTTAAAACTTCAAGATTTTCCCCTTTTAGGTTGGTATCGCTGACTATGGGCTATGTACATGCAAGGCTAAAAACATTCCCGAATAGGTGCAATGTGGACTTCATAACTCATAAATGACAAACCTTATTTTCTTTCAGAAAACCTTACTACGAGAGAAGAAATGCAGGTAAAAATACTAGAGAGAACAAGAAATGGACTCACCTTCACAACTAAGAGGAACCAGATGACTACCAGCAACAAACCTTCTATCGAAGAAAAATAAGACTGCAACGACGAGGAACAAATTTTTAGAGAATAAATCCTCTCATACCTTATAGCGAGAGCAATAATACGGGTCTATTAAGTGCAATAATTCCAATTGCCAATTTGAGTGTATTGAGCTTGTGGATTGGACATCGCACACATGAATTGAATGCATGGCAGTGTTTTTGAAGTAATCGACAGTTCCTATAATGATTACTTGCTTTCGAAACTCCAACAATTGACATCACCCAAGATATGGTTCCCCTTACTCATACTCGACAATAAATGCACCATCAAATCCTTCAACTCACAAGACCCACCAAATTTGAGTACACAAGAACATTCTGAACAGACTTCATTGGGGTTCAAGTAGTTCAAGGCGTACATCGCACCCAGGAGAAAACTTTTGTGAGAAGATTAACTATGTCATGTGTCGCTGACCATTTGAACTATACTGAACATATTAAACATGTTTTAATCATTTGAACTAGGTTGAAAGAGTTCAATGCCTGAAGAGAGGTAACATAACACATCACCGAACGAGACCAATAAAGAGCCGTTGCAAAACACTTTAAAGAATATTAGTGTGAAAAATGCCCAAGACACTGAAAAACTTCATGGAACCTAAATGAACCGGTTCAAGATGGTTCCATGTGTTCACAGAGTTCAACCAATTACCAAAACTCGGCATTTTTTATTTAAAGACAACTTTCGAAAAGACTAAGGACTTGAACCGAGGTATTGCAAGAAAAACAAGGACTCCAAGTGAAATTTTATAGAGTGATTTACTCTTGTCATGAAGGATAAATTACGCAGTAACATTGGTTTTGACTGGGTATTGTATTTTGCGAAGAAAAATGCAAAGAACTCTAAATCTCTGGTTTCGCATGATCAAAAATGGATAAAGGAATGAAGGGAGACCTACACCTACACAGACATAAAACAAAGCACCTAAACCACTATATACAGGAAATCCCAGTCACAGGTTTCACAATTTGTAGAGCTTAAGATCTTGCCCATTGTAAGTATAGGGCATAACCGTTCCATCGGAGTAGTTGAGTCTAAAAGTATTTTGTCCCACCACTTTGCAGATCTTGAATGGGCCTTTCCATAATAAGTCAAATTTGCATGGGTACCCTTTGGTTCTCTCCTTTTATCCAATAACAATACCTCATCCCCTTTAAGGAAACCTCTTTGTCAAGCTCTCATATCAAAAATCATCTTCACTCTATTCTGATGCTCCATAATTCTATCCACCAACTTCTTTCTTTCTTCCTCCAACTTCATTAGATACATAACCCTCTTATCTAGAGCATTCTAAAAAAATGAATCCTCCACTACTATCTGAAGCTTGGCTGTTGACAATTCCAGGGGTAAAGAAATTTTTGTGCCGATCCCATATACAAGCTCAAAAGGTGTCATTCCAATGGCTCTTTTAGGCATAATCTTGTCTGCCCACAAAGCTTCATATACCTTCTTATGCCAGTTTCGAGCATTTTCATCAACCAACTTCTTCATAATCGCTATCAGGTTCTTGTTGCTTGACTTTGCTAATCTTTTACCTTGTGGAAATTAATCAGAGGAATGCAAGAGAGAGATTTGATGTTCATAACAAAACATAGTGAGTTCTTCAGAGGAGAAGTACAATGCATTATCAACAATAATCATTTGAGGGACCCCAAAATGAACCAAAATGTAATCCTTAAGAAAATTACACACAACCTCCGAATTCACCCTTTTAGTGGGAATGGCCTCCACCCACTTGGTAAAATAATCCATTGCTGTCAGAATGTACATGTGACCAACACTTGAATGCAGATTCATTGGCCCAATGAAATCAATACCCCACTGTTTAAAAGGTTCGTCTATTACTACAGGCCTCAAAGGCAGAGTGGCTAAATGTGGTTTCCCAGAGAAAAGTTGGCACTTTTCACACCCCTTAACATGAACATATGCATCCCGAAACATACCGAGCCAGTAAAAAAAATTTCTTAGAATCTTAAAGGCGGTCACGGAGGAGGAAAAATGCCCACCGCACGCTTTATTATGATAAACTTCCAGGAGCTTTTGCTATTGAGGCTTGTCCACACATCTTAGATAGGTACCATTCAAACCCTTTTTGTATAGGACATCCTGCCAAATAACATACTTAGCTTCTTTTAACTTAAGATTCCTTTTCTCTTTGGCAAACAAATGACTTGGGCAACTGTCGTAAGTCAAATAGTAGGCTACATCAGAAAACCATGTATCTTGCAACCCAATAAATAGAGTTAGTGGTAATTCTTTTTCTTTTTCCATTCTATTTTCTGCTATTAACTTGCACAATCCTTGTCCTTTAACTGTCTTTGTAGGATGAATGTCTAGATCATACTCCTAAATGTTCGTTACCCATGTCACCCTTTTATTGAGTCTGATTTCCTACTAAGTTAGAATACTTTTCACTACTGAATCTAGAACAAAAACCATAGAATGAGAGTGGAAAATCTAGTATCAAAATTGTTTGACTGCTTTAACCACAACAAAGACTTGTTTGTCTGAGAGTGAAAATTTAAGCTCATGCTTCTTGAGAGGAATGCTCATAAATGCAATGGGTGCCTCAATCCCAGATTTATCTACCTGTAACAACATCCCTGACATTGTATGTTCTGAGGCATGGCAATATATAATGAAATCCTTTTTGAAATCAGGATTGATAAGAGTGGGCGCATTAGCAACCGAACTCTTGATTCTTTGAAAATCTTCCTTGGCTTCTTCAGTCCATTTGAAAGGATGCCTCTTGCTTAACAAGCTGATAATATGCTTGATAGTTTCTGCAAATTCAGGCATAAACCATCTTAGGAAATTCACCTGGCCGAAGAAAGGCCTTACTCCGGTCCAATTTGAAGGTAAAATGAGATGTTGAATTACATTGACCCTCTCAGGATCAATCTTGACCCCTTCTTTTGAAATGATATGCCCCAACAACTTACCTTCTGTTATGCAAAAAACTGACTTCTTTGGGTTCAAGGAGATTCCATGCTCACGACAACGTTGCAGAATTACCCTCAGATCCTTGAGATGATCCTTCCTCTTCTTAAAAAATACTGTCAAGTCGTCTAAGTAAACCATGATAATCCTATCACGAAAATCCTTAAAAGAAGAATCCATAGCCCTCTGAAAGGTTTCTCTAGCATTTATTAAACCAAATGACATACGATTATATGCGAATGTTCCCCATGGAGTAATGAAGGTTGTCTTGTGCTGTTCAATCTTTGCAACACTAATCTGATTGTAACCAGAAAAACCGTCTAACATTGACATCATCTCGAACTCTGACACGGTCTGCAGAATGTGAGCCATATTGGGCAAGGCTAATTGTCTTTAGGACTTGCCTGATTTAGATTGTGAAAATCCATGCAAATCTGAATTTCCCCATTCTTTTTCCTCATGGGCACAATATTGGCTACCTAGGTAGAGTGATGAATTGGATATATAATTCTTGCTTTAAGCATTTTCTCTACCTCTTTAAAAATTGCATCTACCATCATGGGGTTAAAATTTTTCAATTTATGTCTGAAAGGAGAAACACCAGGCTTCAATGGGATTTGGTGCTGAAAATGCCCATCCCTAAACTCCTTTAAATCATCATAGGACCAAGCAAAAACATCAATGTATTCCTTCAGTAGCTCACCAAGAATTCATCTTTCCTCAGAGGAGCAACATTTGCCAATTGTTACCATCTTAAGATTAGATTCATCACCCAGATTAATTTTTTCACAACTTCCTTTCCCATCATCCTCAAGAACTTTCTTGCCTATGAATGCATCATTTCAGGTGAAAAATCTCTCCAAAGTCACTAGCCCTTTTGTAATTTTGTTCCCTTTAAGCTGAATGAAATTGTTTTCAGAATCAGCACTCGGATCCAGACTAAATTCCTTGAAGCTATCTTCAGATCCTTCAAAATAAGATTGAGAAAAAGAATGAACGTCCTCCAGGAAGTCTTTGATCTGCAAATCTGAATCAAAAACCTGCCAATGATCTACATTATCGGGAACACTAGGTCTATAGATCATTTCAATCCTATATGAGTCATCTTTAAAATCCAGGTGCGACAATAAAAGAGAAGCTGAAACTGCCAACGAATTTGCCCTAGTGTTCTGATCCCTTGGTATTGCCTCAATTGAAAAAGCATCAAAAAACTCTATCTCATCCCAAACCCTGTTTCTGTAATGTTTCAACTTATCATTCTTGACTGAATAAACATTTCTCACCTGTCTGACAATCAGCTCCGCATCCCCTTTTACCTTGAGCAATTTAATACCTTTACCCTTGGCTTCATTTAATCCTAGCAGTAATCCCTCATACTCTGTAGTATTATTAGTATTCTTAAAATCCAACTTAAAAGAAAAAGGGAAAATGTTACCGTCAAGGGACAGCAAAACTACTCCTGCTCCAGAGCCAAAATTGGCACAACTTCCATCAAATTCCATCTGCCATAGTTCACCATGCTCGTCAACTGTTCTTTCAAGTTCTTTTTCACCAGGTGCAAGGATGAGATTGTTTCCAAATTCGCATTCTTGAAACAGAATTGAGCTTTGGGATTATCAGAGGGAAAGACTATGTATTTATTTTTTAGTTCAGGTTCAAGCTTGATTTCTATTTCCCAAGTGGAATGATGACTTCTGACCAATCCATTTTAATTTCCCTGCCAAGTTCTTTACAGAAATTTCTACTCAAGAGCACACCATAACTTGCAGGAATATCAGCCACCAAAATAGTCAATTTTACTCTTTTGTCAGGACATGTGGCTAGCACTGGCTGAGCATCTTTTACCTGTCCAATAAGAGGGACCTACTTCCCATCCATTGAATAGCATCTCCCAAATGTCTCTGTGAGTGTTAATCCTAAGGACCTAGCAACAGATGAAGGCATTATGTTATCTGATGCTCCTGAATCTATTATACAATTGCTGAGCTTTTGGCCATTCAGGAGAAGGGATACGTAGAATGGTTTAGGTTTCAGAACCTCAATCTAAAGCCTATCTTCAACATTATGTAAAGCATGGGGATTAACTAAGTCAGTGGAAGGGCATGGGATAGACGCAGGTTTTTTAGTAGTAAACAAATCACTATGCCCGACACATTCATGAGCTGAGCGGTCTGAGGAAGAATCTCCCTTTACATACTTGACCAGTTTGTCCAGTTCCTTCGAGTTCAGTTTCAAATATTCTGTAGTGGAAAGTTGAACAGTCAAAGCTTTACAAAACTCAATTATGTCAAATGAGGAGGAAGGAGAAGAACTATTTTTACTTTCAAGATTCCTTTGCAGAATCTTAACCTTAGGGGTTTTTGCATGAGAAGGAAAACCATTACTCGTGGGATCCTTACCTGTGAAATTAGCTCCAGAAGAGCTTGCAAAAGGAGTAGGTTGGGAGGTCCATTGATTTCTTGTAAGGATTGCACAAGCAAGATCTTCAAGAGTTGTCAAAATATTACCACCTCTTTTTGAATCCAATTCATATTCAAGGTAGAATGATCCAGAGTCGCTAGGTACCTCTTGAATTTGTTCTGCCTCAGAGAACTCTCCTAGTTCATCCTTTGTGTTTTTCATTTGAACATGTCTTATCATATCCGGACAAGAACCTCCATCATGGTCTGTAGTAAGGTGAAAAGAGCACATAGCACCCTTCTCAGAGGGAGCCTCTATTTGCAACATTTGCAGGGCAGTAGGCAACTTCAAAGACCATCCATAATTATACTGATTTGGGGTTTTTCTGCTTATATCTTGATAAGGTTGAGGGTAGGAAACTCTAGGTTTTGGTATCTGCCTCTTCAAAGAAATCATATCATTGACTAGCCTTTGAACAACTAGATCAATCGAAGAGGTGGAAGCTTGCGATTGAATTTACTGCATCTACACATCCTTTCTCCATTTCCCAGCTGTTATTAAATCATCTTCGAGTTCTATAGCTTCATTTTTTGCAGTCTCGAGATCACCTGACCTATTTCTCCTGAGATGGAAACCAACATTGGGAGGCATGGAGTTTATGAAGAAACATTGTTGATTGTCAGCAGTTGGTCTTTTAGCCTGGGGAATTTTATGTATAATCTTATTATACCTGGCTACATAGTCCCTCATTGGCTCATGGATTTTTTTTCATTTGTGTGAGTTGAGCTAGTAGCGAGTGTTCATCATCAGCACTCTTGAACCTTTTCTCAAAAGCGGTTTTCATAGTTTTCCAATCGGTTATAGATCCCACTCGTAGATGACTAAGCCAATCCATTGCCCCTTCAGTAAGATTTTGAGCAAAAATTCTAACAACCACATCCTCAAATTGTACTGTCAGTATCCCAGTAGCTACATTGAAAGAATTCAAGTGTTCCTCAACTAAGACTTTTCCATCTCCATTAAACCTAGGTAGGACATCCCTTGCTCCTTTTGGAAGTGGATTATGAGCTCCCAAGGCAGGAGGTCCGACTGCGGCACACCATGGTTGGGCCATAATGAAAATAGGGTAAATGGTTACAAGGGGAGGATCTTAAACTCTAGTAAGCGTTATTGCTTGCCAGTGGCTAGAAGAGGAAGGTACAAAAGTAATTTTGGTAGGAGAGGAAGGTCTACTTTTAGCGTTTCTCTTGGGAGTAAAATTGTGGCAAATGATAATCCCTGCAAGTCTTCAAAAGGACTATTAGTTACTCCCTCCCTCCTTTGTGATCTAGTGTAAGGACGAGAATCCAGTGTTACAAACCCCTAGGATTCCTGAGATCTCTAAGCAAAACTTTCAACCTCAGCGATGTTCTTTAGTTATGGAAATTTGTCTCAAACAAAAGAAAACTGTGGACATTGTTGCTTATGAGTTTAATTCTATCATGCCCATGGCATACTGGTCTATTGAATGTTCGACTTATTTCTCCCCAGTAGAGTCCCCAAAAATCTGTTAGCGAATGGATTTTGTCTTTATTATAAATAATAAATTTCAAAATCTGATGCCTTCTTTAAAGACAAAAAGTTCAACTGAACAGTTGGGTAAGTGTAATATACTAATCCCTCTGAATTTTTTTTTGTAGGTACACCTCCCTTTATTAGTTATTCAGAAAATAATCTAATTAATTTTTGACTGCTATGCTTTTAACTTGAAGGCATGTAAGGTTGCCTACTTCATTCTTTGATGAGAGGCTAATGATTTACAAATATTTTAGAGAAAAATAAGCTTTCTAAATATTTCAACATGAGAAATAGAAATGATTGAAACAAAGTTTCAGGATACCAGTTTTATGGTTCATAAAAAAAAGAGAGACAAAATCTCTTTTCAAACACGCATCCTTTGAAATCTTATAGAAAGGAATCTCAGATAAGAAATAACATTTTGTATTAAAACGGTGATCACTATCATCTGATTTAATCAACATACACAAAGATATGCTACGATGTAGATTCAAAAACTCACAGGTTTTATTTCTCCCAAAAAGTATGTTCCTTTATATATATATATATATATATATATATATATATATATATATATATATATATATATATATATATATATATATATATATATATATATATATATATATATATATATATATATATATATATATATATCCCCTGTAACAAAGACACAATCAATATAAGTATAAAACCCTTTCCAATTCCAAATCTTTAAAATCTGATGTCTTCCTTCATCAAAATAGAACCTTTCCAGTGACAACAAAAATGAAACAAAAACTAACCAAAATTCTAACTAAAATCTAACCCGTATTCCATCCATCTTGATCTAATTTATAGCCTTAGAATAGAGGAGGTCTCCCTGAAAACTCGACCTCCTCTAAATTAGTTATGAAACTAACATAGTATAATTGGGACAGATGTCCAAAAGTCTTTTGTATAAACATGAAAAACACATAAAAATAGGGCCTTGATCAATGGGTTATGCTGCTTTCCCATCATCATTTTCTTCTCCGCCTTCCTGGGCATCGTGGGTCATTGCAAGCTCTTGGATTATTGATTGGTCCAGGATCTTCATCACATTGAGCTTTTCCTTTTCCGCTTCGTTGTTCCATTTGTGCTTTACCATCTTTTCAACATGTTTCGGTAACTAATCGTTAGCGACGAACGTCATGGATTCGATCCGAGCAACCCATGTTATATCCTCAGGAGTGAAGTTACCCTTGGTTTTGATTTTCTCCATGTATATCCTAAAAACTTTAATCGCATCCTGTGTGTTCAGCCCGCAAATTCCAAAATACCAATCATGGTTAGGATAAACCACTTTGTTGTCATTTACTAAACTGCATTGGAGGTCTTGGAGTTCATACACAGAGGTCTTAGCATTGGAGATCATAGATTTAAAAGTGATCACTCGCCACATTATGGTCTTCTTCAACACGAAGAGTTGACATTCATTTGTCACCAGCTTGATTGAATGTTCTATTAAAAACATGGTAACTCCATATTCTTCTATTTTAGAGAACATAGGCAAGATGTTCTCCCATTTGTGTTCCTTTTTCTCCCATGGCGAAACCTGGTTTTGAATCTCCGCAATGAGGCTTTGCATCTCATCACATAATTTTCAAGAGTGCGTGATATACTTTTCTCCGTCCTTAATTACTCCTTCAATCCATTTTTCAACAACGTCTGCAATACTCTTAGCCCGTTGAACTTGACTCATTAGCTTCTTATTCTTCGGTGAAGTTGGATCAAAGCTCTCAGCAGCATGGGATATAGGAAGTGCTCCGAAGCAACCGATGTTGTCAATGAATTGAGAAAGGATCCTTATATGTCGCTTAAGCTCTCTCTTTTCTCGCCCATCTTTCTCCGACCTGGTGAGCATTTTCTTTGCGGATACCTAAAAGAAATGATAATCTGAGTCTCTACTCATGTTTCCCAGCTCCACCTTAGTGACCTCAAAATCTTATGTGCTAACTTCCTTGTCTTCTTCTTTGGGCTTGTATGAGGCAATCTTGGCAACCCACTTTTGAGTCCCTTCGTCACTATCCAGTCGAGCAGTTGCTTTGAACCTTTTCAGATTGGGGCCCTTCTCTCTGTACTTAATGACCATATCTTGAATTGGAATAGTCACGGGAATGGAACTCCATTTTTTGGTCACCGAAGTAGTCAGCCACTTAGGAGTTGCGCTGGAACTAGTTGTTCCTGCAGTCATTTTAGAGGGTGGTGTTATAGCTATGGTGACCGCATGGGAATCCAGGGCATTAGCAATGTCACTGTCCAAATCTTCAACCTCAAATACCTGAGCTTCAAGAATCTTATCCTTCATCTCTGTATCCTTAGCTTGATCCATCCTTCTCTGAGCAGCACTTCGTGACTGAGTATGTCGAGGAGTGGAGAAATCCAAAGGTGGATTAGACTTGTGCCTAACCCAAGGCAGCTTTTTATCCTTACCTACATGAATAGGCATAGAAGTATTATTAGAAAAATGCTTTGGTGAATGCAGAGTAATCTCATTATTTCTCGTAGAGTTAGACTTGGTGCCTAATTTCATTGCTTTCTTTCTTTCAATCCATTCTGCGGTTCTCTCCAAAACCCCTTTTGTTCTCAGTTGTATATCATCCTCTTCTTCTTCATCCCAATTGATATAAGACACTTCAGTTTCTTCTTGAGCTAGGTATCTAGGTTCAAACAATTCTAAATAATCTTCTTCAAGTCCGTCTATATCAAGCTTTACCTGCAATGAAATAACTTGCTCGAATACCATCCTCATTTCCCCCCTTTTGAACACCTCAAGTTCATCATTGCAATCCTCCCAGAAATCCTCTAATTGTGGAATTGGGAGATACGGCATTAGACCAAGACTTCAAGAGAAACCTTTGTTATCAAAACTCTTCCTTTCACGGTACAAGGGAAAATTAAAGTTCTTCGGGTCTGCTCCAATACTCAATGCGTCCGACATTGAACTGCAGGTTAGCATACCTAGCTGAATGGGAAAATGACCTTCCCATTTGTCCCTAGGTTGAGCCTTTTTTATCACAGTAGTCAGTGGCCTACATATTTCTGCTAATACAAAACAATTTGAACAAAAATGAGGAATCTTGAAGGGCTCTTCCTCAAAACCGCCTATCCTTCTATAATAGAAGCGGGGAAACTAGGTAAAGAAGTTGCCAAACCTTTTCACCAATGCTTGTGCATCATCATAAATTCTTTTGGTTTTCATACTCTTCAACTCATAGCACAAATGCCCAAGAAAGGCATTGTGTACCCTCCGAAAGTCTTGCAAGGCATTATCCCTTTGCAACATAGGGTAAAAATCATACATGGGGACCTTCTCCTCGGTGGGCTATCTGGGTATTCCAATTATCTCCTTAACACACTCCAAATAGTATATAAGATATGAAGACATGAAGAAATTCTACTTGAGCTGCTTGGCCATATGCAACTGCTCCCTCATTGAATCAGCAATCAGCTCTACCCAATCAAGGTATTGCTTCCCTTCTAATACTAGCTGTACATAGCAATAAATCCATTCATTGAAACTACATGCTTCTATAGAGCCTCTAACTTGCTGCAACAGTAACATGATGTCATGAATGTGAGGCAACATATGATTCTTATTGGGATTGTTGGGCAATCTAGAACCACCCCTTTGAGGAACCTTCAACCAATATTTGGCTACATTATTTTGATGCCCGGTTCTGTCTGCATTGAACTCGGTGATTCCTTGAGCGGGAGAAAATTTTGAGAACTGGTAATCGGGTAGCTTGAAAACATAAGCAATTACTTCTCAGTTAATGGCAAGGAGAGTTTTGCCATTGTCTCTCCTAATGGTTTCGAAGGCTGGGTCATACCTAGAAATACATTCCCTAACCAATTTTGGGCAAGGGATAGCTGGAGGAAAGGCTGCCGCCTCTATGAGACCACTACTCAGAACCTCCACTCCAAAAGAACCATCAATTCCCTTGAACACTCTTTCTTTTAAAACTTCAAGATTTTCCCCTTTTAGGTCGATATCGCTGACTATGGGCTCTGTACATACAAGGCTAAAAACATTCCCGAATAGGTACAACGTGGACTTTATAACTCATAAATGGCAAACCTTATTTTCTTTCAAAAAACCTTACTAAAAGAGAAGAAATGTAGGTAAAAATACTGGAGAGAACAAGAAATGGACTCACCTTCACAACTGAGAGGAATCAGACGACTACCAACAACAAACCTTCTATCGAAGAAAAATAACATTGCAGTGATGAGGAACAAATTTTTAGAGAATAAATCTTCTCATACCTTATAGCGAGAGAAATAATACGGATCTCTTAAGTGCAATAATTCCAATCGTCAATTTGAGTGTATTGAGCTTATGGATTGGACATCGCATGCATGCATTGAATGCATGGTGGCGTTTTTGAAGTAATCGCCAGTTCCCATAATGATTACATGCTTTTGAAACTCCAACAATTGACGTCACCCAAGATATGGTTTGCCTTCCTCATACTCGACAATAAATGCACCATCAAATCCTTCAGCTCACAGGACCCACCAAATTTGAATACACAAGAACATTTTGCACAGACTTCATTGGGGTTCAAGTAGTTCAAGGTGTACATCGCACCTAGGAGAAAATTTTTATGAGAAGATTAACTATGTCATGTGTCGCTGGCCATTTGAACTTTGTTGAACATATTGAACACGTTTGAACCACTTGAACTAGGTTCAAAGAGTTCAATGCCTGAAGAGAGGTAACATAACACATCACCGAATGAGACCAATAAAGAGTTGTTGCAAAACACTTTAAAGAATGTTAGTGTGAAAAACCCCCAAGACACTGAAAAACTTCATGGAACCTAAATGAACCTAATGAACCTAATGAACCCTGTTCAAGATGGTTCCATGTGTTCAAAGAGTTCAACCAATTACCAAAACTTGACATTTTTTATTTAAAGACAATTTTTGAAAAGACTAAGGACTTGAACCGAGGTATTGCGAGAAAAACAGGGACTCCAAGTGAAATTTTGTAGGGTGATTTACTCTTGTCGTGAAGGATAAATGACATAGTAACAGCTCAATACTAGAAGCCTTTAACCTCTTACATTAACCCAATTGGATCTTCAAGTATCAACCAAATCTCCTGCCTGAATGATATTATATTATTCGCACATTGCATTTCACCACCATGATCTACAATGAGATCTTACATCAATTTATACAAACCCTAAGACCTAAACTAACCTAGATAGGTACCAGACCTAATCTGGGTCCACCACGCCAAAGCAATGTCTCAATCAGTTGAGGAACGAACAAAGATCATCTTCCACATCTTGAATTCCATCTAGAATCTACATAATCACCACTTATGAATCCTGTCAAAGATTCTTAATAAAAGCTCTACCAGTAAAACCTTAAACTCGTACCAGTATAGGCTTACTAGAGTGTATGATAGCATCTGATCACCAAGTCAATACTAACTAACCAATACATGCTCTAGAAACATGTAACACATTAAATCAAACATACTCCATTGATCCAAACATGCCGGCAGTGGCCAACTGATAGTCCCTTCTGCCGATAACACTAGATCTTCTGATCGTAACCAAAACCTATTTTTCTAGAAACCAATCATAACAGCTAGTATTGACATCAATGATAAAACATCAATGCAACACATAATCAATTCCTTCATATTGTCATCAAAGTAGACATCTACAACACACATAACTAAAATATTTTGAGAAAAGTTGAGTACATTGTTAATTTTTAAATAGATTAGGTTTTGGAAAAGAATAGAAGACTTGAGGTGTCTGGAAGGTTTGTAAGTGATATTAGGGACTAGATATGCACAACCTATTAATCGAGCCAAGAGCTTTAGCATTTACTATTATTATTAGAGAGTGGTTTTTAAAAGATAACAATGTGGAGGTAGGTCCCATTATTTTGGGTTGTGTTATTTATTTATGCAAGTAGAATAAATAAGCCAAGTAGTTTTTTTTTGTATTGAACAAATTAGATTACAATATAATATTGGCAATTCAAATAGAACTGCAAAAGGAAAGGAAAAATAAAGAGAAACTATTGTACATTGCATAGCATCAGTAACACAAATAGTAATGATCAAGTTACAAGAATAAATGCAACTATACATCAATTGGATCTACAAGGAAACTAGTTCCAACTAGAAACAAAATATAAACTAGCTAAACAAAACCTGTACTTGAAAATTGAAGAACTTTTGTAGATGTCTCGAGCATCTAACATTGTCTTCATCTAGTTGCAAAAATTGGTATTTGATTTATTCTGGCCACTTGTTCTAGAGGTCTTACTTCTTTAGCTAAGAACACAAAGAAGCAAGTTGTAAAATAATGTCATAGTTAAATTGAATCAATTCTCCTCTCTAGATTACAATATGGTTAGAAAAAATAGCTAAGAACCTACTTTTCTAGATATTCATCAAAATAGTTTGTCTCATTGAATCAAAATTAACATTTTTATAAAACCCAATACCCAAGATAGCTTCTTTCTAACACAACACATGGTAAAAAATAGGAGGAAAATGCACAAAAATAGTTGTCCACATATTCTTGGCCCAAAAAATACTCCAAAAGATATATTTTAAATATCTTTTCGTAATGCTTGCAAAAGGGACATTTAGCTAGGGAAATCTTTAAAAACTTTAATATATCCCCAATGGGAAGTTTAATGTGTAGGATTTTCCATGTAAAAATTAGAGCATTGGCTTCTACTTTAGACTTCCATATTTGAGCACTTAAATTCGGAAACTTAGATTTCACGTTGGAAGGGAAGCATACAAAAACATATAAAAGTAAAGGAATTATTATATTTTTATAATATTTGAGTAGTTTCTAAATCTCTTTACATCTTGAATCTACATTAAAGGAGCTTGCCCAAAAAAGTTTAAATATTCTTATATTAATAAATGTTGAAGGATGAATGAAGGATCTATTTTATATTAATTAATTAAATAAATAATTTATTTTTATAGTGAGATATATATATTTATGTTATTTTCTATTCAATTTTTTATTATTTTGAGGAAATAATTTGATATATAGATATATTAACTTTGTTGTGAACATGCTCCCATTGTGGTATTATTTCACTCAGATCTAATCCTTGAGATTAATCCTTATACAATGTCAACATGTACTATTTTAGTTAAGAGGTTATTAGCACTTTAATATTCCTTATTTTTAATCCCAAGATATAAGAGATTTAAATAAATATCAAATTAGCCTATTCATCAACATATCACTAAGAAAAATTATATTTTTTTCTCATTTTCAGCTCTTTTTATGCAAATATCTACAATATTACGATATATTTTGGCTTTGTTGATGAGTTTGAGTTTGAATTTGATTCTTGGTAAATTTGGCTAAATGAATATGAGTGAATTTTTGAATCTCGATTAAAAGAGGTGAATAAAGAAATTTAATACAAATAAACTACATAAATATTAAAATATTTACCCTCTTAATAAAAAATATGTTGAACCATAAGTATAAAGTGCATCACAATGGTCCCCATAATCTAGATATGTAAATATTTCTCCTCCATAGACATTATTGTCCACCTTTTACAATCATAGATATTGTACTCATTACCCATAATTTTATTGTCCACCTTTTACAATCATAGACATTGTACTCATTACCCATAATTTCTTTAGTGTGTACTAGAGTAAGGGAAAATAACCTATCACATATAGATTTAGCCTAATCAAATAAATTAAATAATTAAATAAATAATTAGGAGAGATTTAGGAAGCAAAGATTGATAATAGATAACACAACTGATATAAAACTGACTTTTGTTCCCGCTGTGCTTTTCAGTCCTATTTCATTAAATTGAGACGGTAATGTTGCAGGTGATCTTTCATTTTCGTTTGGCTTCCTACTAAAGTAAAACGTAGATGGTCTTTCATTTTGATTTGGGCACCTGTTGCAGGTGATCCTTCATTTCCATTCCACTGAATCTTCAACAGTCTTCAACCATAGAAAAATAAATTTCCATTTCATTTTCATTATTGAAGCTTCCAGGAAACTCTGAGCGATTGACAAATTCTGTGAAGAAAAGAGTGTAGTGTAACAATAGACAAATCTAGAGGAAGAAAGAACAATGAGCATCTTTAAAAAGAGAAGATGTATAGCAGCTCTAGAAAGTGTTTTTATGTGTTTTGTTTGGATTTTATACATTTAGCTGGTATCAAAGCCTAAGCTTATAGGGTCAATTTGTTATTGAATATTTGTTCAAACATGACTGAAGAAGACAACAAGAGTTGGCAATATCCATCATTGTTTAATGGGTAAAACTATTATGTTTTTGCAAAGAAGATGATGACAATAATGGTAGAAAATGTTTTGGTTGCTACCACAATAGTGTGTCCCACTTCTAACATCCCAAAAATCACATTTACTGCCTCATGGGGCAATAATGTTATGCCCAAGAAGAAATGTTTCAAATGGTTGCTTCTTTTACAAAAGTTGGCTACTAAAAATAATGATCAAGGTACAAGCGTGCGTCGTACTAGAAGCATTTTTTAATCAATTGCACATATCTTTTTTGATTGTATTGTAGCTAAAGAAGTTTGGAAGATATTTGGTGTTAATCTTATACATAATATGTTCATTCATGATATTATTTATGAATTCTTAAATGGGATAGAAAAGGACTGTAATCTTTTTTGGTTCCTTTTATCTTGTGAGATCTTATGGCATATTTGGACTCTTGGAAATGAGGAAAATATCAAGGTAAAGGCAGGTTGCTTACCGAGTCTTTGAGAAGACTCATATATTTTTAGTGTTAATTTGTTGGTCACCATTTTCATGAAGTTGGCCAAAAAGTAGTTTGAGAGATTTGTACAAGATGAAACCATGACTATATATCTCAGATTTCTCACATGGGTGGGTACACATGGTCACAATATAGGTAGAGGATTTTGTTCATTAGGGCACTCAAGACTTTCATGCAAGAACTCAATGAAGGAAGTTAAATATATAGAAATCAACAAGAGACCTTGGTAGAGGAGACCTTAGAGAGACCTATTGGATCCCCTCAGTAGAAGATCTGGAAAATTGGAACAAGACCATCAAATGGATGGAAGGAATACTAAGATGGACAACATGGATAGAGGACCATCTGAACCACTAAACTAGATACTATTTGTTAGAGAATATTTTCACATAGTCCTTTTTGTATAGGGAATCAAATGTTGTCAACCTTTTGTATAGATTTTATATAGATGCAAATTATTGTATACTCCTCTCGAATGTAATTTTGTAGTATGAGTCTAGACTCTTAGAAGACTTTCAAATACTTTGCTTGGTGTAGGCCTCGAACTATGATGTTTATTGTTCTTCTTCTATACTTAATATACAAAAATATACATAAATCATAAGACATTGACATTGAAGCAATCAAATATTAGACCATTTCTAATTACATATACAATATAATATTTCTCTTTTAGATCAAAATAACTTATATTAATATTTCTAATTAGAAATCCCAAACACAGAGCTCAACATCTTTGACATACAAACAAACATATATTAATTGTATTTTTTTTAAATATATATATGTTTTTGTTTTTTTATTGAGTAAAGCTAATATAAAATAAAAGAATAATATTCCACCAAAGAAGTATACAATAAAAGAGTACCTAAACAACACTAACAAAAATCACTTTTAGTTTGCATTTTTTTCATTAACCTACTAAAAAATAAGAACATTTTAATTTTTTTAGAGTTTGACTTTGTAGATTAACTTGACTTAATCTATAAAACCAAACCCTAGATACTAGAATCATAATTTAATGTATGAAAATATAAATTTTGATTTAATGAAAAATAAATAAAAAATCCTAAACTTATGAAATCCACATTGAAACATATTTAGATTAACCAATAAAAAAATATTTTGAGTGAAGGAACACCTTTCAATAAAATTAGTTCTTAACCAAAAAAGAGAAAAATAAAAAAAAATAAAAAATAAAAAAACAAAGAAAGAAAGAAGAGTACAAAGTGACAGGTAGAATAAAATTATGTGAAATTGGTTCCCAAATCAAAATAAATCAATAGAGAGAAATGTTGGTGAATTCGCGGACTTGAATTATGAGCCATTATCACCCTTTCACATCTCTTTCTTTCCCATTGGAAGTAAAACATGGAAAAGTTGTCAAATTGAATTTGCTTTACTCAAAAGGCAGTATAAAATGCTTTGCTGGTAAAAGCACCTAATTTTCTAAGTTTACTTCGTAAGATATTTATCCTCTTTCGTAAGTGAAATGAAAAATAAAATGTTGAAAAGCTATTCAGATATCTATAAAGTATAAATTAATAGCATTTCATAGCGTTTGCTTTTCATACAAGCCATCAAATTAGTCTGCTTTTCTCGCCAAATCTTTCACTACTATTTTTCTATATATTCCCTGTGTTTTGATGAGAAAAATACTTTTATTAGAATTTCAATTTTCTTGTAAGGTAACCCAAAAATGGGTGACTCTGGCTTCATCACTGTATTTGCTGGTTACGCTGTTCAGTTGGCTTGGGATCAGATTATCCACCACATCAACATTACCATTCGATGCAAGAAAGAGATGGATGCCCTCACAGTTCTGCTTGCTAGAATTCATGCAATGAATGTGGAAATGCAAGAGTATCAAAAAGCTTTCAACTCTGGCAAAATGAGTACGTCACCTCACCATCCTTTGCCCTCCATAGACAACAGCTAGTTGAACGAATTGAATGCCCTTCTGGAGGAAGCATCTGATTTGGCCCAGCACTGCACTGTATGCTCATACTTTCATCTCTTTTCTTGTTACAGAATGATCAGAAAGATTAGGCACATCATTGACAATATAGAAAAGAATATAGCCTTCACGCCTTCTGTTGCTTTTCTGCACCAACTGCAGCAACATGTCACCCATCAGCAAGTGCTTGAGCAGATTAAAGAGATATTGGATTATCTTGCAGAAAATTTGCAAAGAAGAACAATAGCACATAACACACAGATTTATATGGAAAAATCTGGTGAAAATATACCAGTAAAAAAACTACACATAAATTTTGTCTTTCGTATTGATTCTCATGAATTACAGAGTTACACCAATCTCAAAACTGATTATCAAAACATGACTTCGAGCAGCCTAAACCAACCGAGTTGTAGAGTCCTACTTGAATACAACTTACTAAATTACTATTTATAGAAAGTTTATTAACTCAAATACTGATATCTAAGATAGCCATGATGACTCAACCACTGCTATCTGAGATAGCCATGATGACTCCATGATGATGCAACCACTGCTAGCTAACATAGCCATGATGACTCGACCACTGATGGCTAAGAGTCCAATTTGGACTTCACATTCCAACATTCTCCCACTTGAAGTCAAATTTCAAACTCTGAATAATTCATCTACTGAAAGACCATTGTCAATGCTGCCTATCAACACATAATTTGCAGACCAAGAGAAGTTATGCACCATATGAACTTCTCTCCACTAATAGGTTCCGTCATAATATCTGCAAGGTTTACATCAATGTGAATCTTGGCGAAAGAGATTTGTCCTCCTTCCACCAATTCATGAACAAAGTGATATTGAATATCAATATGATTTGTTCCAGAATGGTAAGTTGAGTTTCGTGGTAAGTGTAAAACATTTTGACCATCACAATGCAATACCATGTTATCTTGCTTCACTTGCAATTCACCCAAAAGTCTATGAAGCCAAATCGCCTCCTCACTAGCCTGTGTTGTTTCCATATATTTTTCCTCAGTAGTAGACAATGCCACCACTGCCTACAACTTCGTCACACAACTAACACCACCTTTAGCTAAAGAGAAAACATAACCTGTCGTAGACTTTCTCTTATCTCTATCTCCACCAAAATTTACATCCACATACCCATTAACTTGAAGACTACTCCCATTATAACAGATAGTAGAATCTGAAGTGCCTCTCAAATATCTAAGAATCCACTACACAGTTGTCGAATGATCAATGCCAGGATTCACCATGTACCTACTGACAACTCCCACTTCTTGTGTAATCTCTGGTTTGGTGCACACCATGCCGAACATAAGGCTTCCTACAACTAATGAGTACGGTACATGAGACATCTGTGTCTTCTCTTCTTTTGTGCTAGGGCACTATACATAAAACAATTTAACATGAATGGGAAAAGGAGTACTAACTGGTTGTGCTTTCTGCATATTGAAGTGTTGCAGAACCTTCTCCACATAAGTTTTTTGTGACAACCATAATTTCTTATTGTTTTTGTCTCTATGTATCCTCATTCCAAGAATTTGATTTGCACTACCTAAGTCCTTCATCTCAAACTCCCTAGGAAGTTGAGTTTTCAAATGGAGGATTTTATATATGTTGGAAACTGCTACCAACATATCATTAACATAGAGTAGTAGAATAATAAAACTACCATCATCATACCTTTGAAAATAGGCGCAATGATTAGCCTCACATCTACTAAAACCCAAAATCAACATGAAGGAATCAAACCGCGTGTACCAACACCTTGGCACCTATTTCAAACCATATAGCAATTTTCTCAGCCTACAAACAAGAATCGCTTTTCCTCTTTCCTCAAAACCTTCCGGCTGCTACATATAAATCTCCTTGGAGAGATCACCATGCAGGAAGGCTGTTTTTACATCTAACTGTTCTAACTCCAAATCAAGACTACCAACAAGAGCTAAAACAACTCTAACAATACTTAAACGTACAACAGGTGAAAAAATTTCATCAAAATCAATACCAGATTTGTATGCATACCCATTGGCCACCAACCGAGCTTTATATATCTCCAAATTACCATTTAAATCCCTCTTCAACTTGAAGACCCACTTTTTCCCAATAGATTTTCTCCCCTTAGGCAATGGCACACGATCCCATGTTTTGTTCTTATGTAGAGATTCCATCTCCTCTTCCATAAAATCTTTGCATTTGCTTGCACATTGAACTTTACAAACCTCCTGATATGATCTAGGTTCACCAACATCAGTAAGTAATGCATAAGAAAAGTTATAAGTAAGAGAATACCTTACAGGTGGTTTGATTACTCTACTGGATCTTCTTAAAAATGATTCACCCTGTGGCTCAACTAGTTGCTCTTCTAGTTGATCTTCATCATCAAGCACAACTAGATGAGCATCATGTTTTCCCACCTCTACTATAATAATTTCCATGCCTTGATGTTCTTTACCTCTTTGCATTGATTTTTTATTAAAATACACATCTTGACTAACAATAATCTTGTGGGCAGCAGTATCCCACAATATGTACCCCTTTGTACCTTCTACATGACCAAGAAAAATACATTTTGTTGACTTCTTGTCCAGCTTATTTATATTCTCTTTAGGAATATGTACATAAGCAATACAACCAAAAATACAAACGAACGAGTAATCAACTGATCTACCTTTCCATATTTCCTCTATAATTGTATTATCAAGAGAAGTAGTGGGATATATGTTGATTAAGAAACAAGTTGTATTTATAGCCTCACCCAAAAATTTCTGCTCCAAAGCAGCAATACTAAACATGCATCTATCTCGCTCCATGATTGTACGGTTCATGCGTTCAGCAACACTATTTTGATGTGGTGTCATAGCAACCATCAACTTCCATGCAATTCCATGCTCACTGCAACACTGATTAAGTTTGTTGAACAAAACTCACCTTTGTTATCAGTTCTAAGACATTTTATTGTCTTACCTTTTTAATTCTCTACCTCTAAACCTCTTAAAACAAGAAAACACTTCAGATTTCTTCTTAAGAAGATAAATCCATACCTTATGGGAGCAATGATCTATAAATGAAATAAAATATGCTCTAATACATCTTACGAGAGCTTCCCAAGTATCTAAATGAATTAGATCTAATACATCTTTTCTTCTAGTAGTACTTCTAGAAACACTTAGTCTATTCTATTTTCTAAACAAAAAATGTTCACAAAAACTTAAATCTTTAGATTTTGCACCTGGGAGAAGATTTCTATCTAGCAGTACCATGAGACCTCATTCACTCATATGGCCTAGCCTTTGATGTCAGGTTGATAATGAGTCCATCTGTACATCAGGTACCACAACAGCCTCTCCAACGTTAGTTTTTCCAACCAATCTATAGAGATTGCCAACCTCCTCCTTCCCCTTTAGCACAACCAAAACTCCCTTTTTAACCTTGAGACAACTATTCTCACCATTGAATCAATAACATTGTTCATCAAACACTCCAAGTGAAAGTATTTTTTTCTTTAAACTAGCTACATGCCTAACATGTTGAATAGCTCTAACTACTCCATCAAACATCTTGATTCCTACCTCTCCTTCACTAACAGCTTCACATGAGTTGTCATTTTCCATGTAGACCATACCATCATCACAAGACCAATAAGTAGAAAACCAGTATCTATGTGGTGTCATATGAAACGAAGCACCATAATCAAGAATCCAAATATGAAGTAAAGACCTTCTCAAATTAGCACTTAATACCTCTCCATCTTCTAGTGGTGTTTGAACTTCAGCAATGTTTGCCTAAGTTGTTGGTGTACTAGGATTCTCCCTGGTTGCTTTTGGCAGCCTGTAATCCTTCTTGACATGTCCATTCATGCCACAGTTCTAGCATTTCACCATTTTTTACCCCTTTGATTTGGACTTGGTTTGTCCATGCTCATTATTTTCTCTTTCCCGACTTCTTCCTCTTGGAACAAGGGCTTCATTAGAAGAAGATCCTTGAGATGTATTCTGTCTTGAATCTTCAAAAATTAAAGCAACCACCACATCCTCAAAGACCAACTTTCCACTTGATCTAGAATTACTAAGAGCCATAACCAGCTTATCCCAACTATCTAGCAAGGAGCAAAGTAATATTGCCGCCTTATCTTCTTCATCAATTTTCACACCCACTGAAGCCTACTTTCTTGTCAGTGTGTTGAAATCATTCAGATGATCTATGATAGATGAATTGTCATGCATCCTCAAATTATACAACTATCTCCTTAGAAGAATTTTATTTCCTAATGACTTCATCTCATATAGCTTTGCAAGCTTATTCCACAAGTCATGAGCAGATTTCTCCTTTGCAACATTGAACAAAACTGAATCTGTGAGAGATAACTCAATTGTTTCTCCAGCCAGGCTATCCATGGTATTCCAATCTCCCATGCTCATATTTGTCAGTTTTGATGATACTATTTTAAGAGCTCTGTCAAATCCATCCTTCACCAACAAATCTTGAATCTTAAGCTTCCATAGAGAAAAATTCGAACCATCAAACTTATGTACCTAAAATCTGGTAACACTATTTCGAGCCATTGCTCACTTCTAAAAACAAACAACTTCTACAAAAAAAACCTATGCTCTGATACCAATTGTGATAAAAATAACAAGTGGAATTTTTTTTTAAAGAAGAACAATAACACATAACACACGGATTTATGTGGAAAAACCTAGTGAAAATATACCAGTTAAAAAACCACAAGCAAATTTTGTCTTTTGTATTGATTCTCAAGAATTACAAAGGCACAACAATCTCAAAACTGTATATCACAGCATTACTTCAAGAAGCCTAAAAAAATCGAGTTGTAGAGTCCAACTTGAATAAAACTTACTAAATATAGTGAGTATGACCTGCACAACTACATGTACAACACATGTCAAAATTATTATTTATAGAAAGTTTTGTTATTACTAGTGGGTACTCCTTGAGGATGCAACCACTGCTAGCTAAGATAGCCATGATGACTCAACCACTGCTAGCTAAGAGTCCAATTTGAACTTCACATTCCAACATTTCTTAACCTGCATACTTCAGCACTGGTCAACACATCTAAGCATCTTTTTCCATAAATTTATTCGACTATTTCCAACAAGAAGCATATTGAGGAGGTAGTCATTGTGGGACAAGATTCTGAATCAAATAGACTTTTGGAGCTAATCAATTCACAATAGCACAAAAAAGTCTCTCGTTCCAGCCTATTTGGGAAGGGTGGGGTCGGTAAGACTCTACTGCTCAAACGAGTCTTCAACAGTGATCAGGTACAGAGTCTCTTTCACAAGGAGTTGATGGTTTGGCTTACTATTTCACTAAATCCAACTTTCAATACTCTTCGAAATAATCTTGTGAAACAAATAATTGTTCAAGTAAATGAAAGATTGGACAGTAGTGAGGAAGACCATGAGAAAAATTGGTTGAATGAATGCATGGGAAAGCACAAATTTGCCCTATTTTTAGATGATATTTGGGAAACAAGTGCAACCTTGTTGTTAGAGGAGATATGTGTGCCTCACTCTCCACACCACAAGTCTGTCATCATCATTGTCACTTCTAGAACTAGCAATGTGCTCTCACAATTGGTTGTCCGACCTTCATCACTCATCAAAATACACGATTTGACTTAGGATTACGCTTGGAGATTTTTTTCTTTCTATTCTTTTTAACATAGTGATGAAATTTTTCCTGTGAGCATTGACCAATAAATAGAGACGAGTGTCTGCAAGGAGTGTGGGGGCCTTTCGTTAGCCCTCACAGTACTTGGGAAGGCAATGATAAGCATCACTTTGTCAAATGAATAGGAATTGGCACTCAAGAAGTTGCAAAATGATGTTACATGCTCTCTTTATGGCAGGTTGAGGCTAAGCTATGATGCTTTGGATGACATGGCTAGCTATGGCATTTCCTTGCAGTTGTGCTTCCTCTTCTTTGTTGTTTCTAAAAAGGTCATGCCATCTATTCTAATGATACCATTGACTACTAGATTGGAGAAGGGTTGGTGACCGGGATGGATCCTCTTTAAATCATAGACACATATGTCATTTTGTTAGCATATGGATGCCTTATTGAACCAATCCAAAAGGATATGATGGAAAGGTAATCTGCTTCAGGGTACTTGATTTTTTGCATGACTTAGCACAACAAATTTCTAAGGAAGAAAAATGCTTTTTCCAGGCAAACAAAGGTTTACAAAAGTTTCCTATGGTCGATTCTGCAGGACATGTTAGAATTTCATTAGAAGACAACAATTTGACTAGGGTTCCTAAAGAATTAAAGGTAAAACATAGGGGAGCTAATGCAAATAACTAACTAAGACACAAAATTAAGTGAACATTATAGAGCTTCAACTCTTTCTATTTGTCCTACAATAGAAATAAAAGATTAATAGATGCATGATCATTCAAATCAATTAAGTAGACTCATACAATATTTCTGCCATGCCACAAATAAATTAGATGAACTACTCTTATAATTAAAACTGAACACACAGATAGTGGAGCTTCTGTTGTCACAAAGAAAATAGACTGAGAATGTACTCAAACATGAGACCATTTGCTTCTCTTACATATAAAACAAAACTTTTGTTTGTTTCTTTTGTGTGTTGTCTACGCTACCCAAGCATCTATATTTATAATGCCATTTCTCATACAAATATTGATGAGTTTCTCTTTTATTGAGAATTATTGAGAAGGTCTATGTAGGAGCTACTGTCTACATAATAAATCATATTTGTAATGAGTCGGGATAAGGTTTGCAGATAGAGATAAGGTTTACAAAAGAGAATTTTGAAATTCTCAATCTTGAAGTTACTGCTCCTTGAATGTCAGTCACAAGTTCGTTGGGGGTTGGGATTATGCATTCCAAAACTCCTCCTTAATCACAACCATCACCACTTAGGATACCCAAAAAATCTCGTAGATATTCAAAACTTTATTTTCCTAATGGCTTAGTGAAAATATTTAAATAATTATCTTCAAACCTACAATATTCCAAATACATTTCTCCATTGTTAATTACCTCTACGATGAAATGGTATCTTGTGTCTATGTTCTTGCTTCTCTTATGAAATACAAGATTCTTGGATAGTGCAATCACTGAATTCTTGTCACAAAAGACCCGTGTTGCTTCTTCCTATTTATGCTTCAGATCTGAGAATATTCTTTTCATCCAAATTGTTTGACATGTTGCTACATACTCTGCCTTTGCTGATGAAAGAGTTACAATGGGTTGCTTCTTGGATTCCCATGATACTGCACCTATTCCAAAATGAAATACATATTTCTCAAAATAAACTGAGAGACCATTACATTTTACAATTGCTTGAGTTGCTACTTATACAACATTACATTCTCCTTACAGATCTACAGAGCTAGAATCTTGGATGAGTAAGTTCCAGTATACAATGGTGACCAATATATAAAAAACCCAACAACTACAAATGTGTTGTCACATGGGTTTCTGTCAAATCATAAATATGGTTCCCAATTCAAGGTCTGGAAAACCTATCATATTAATGAGAATACAAGATAAGGTTTGGAAAGCAGAATAGGATCGAAGATAAGGTTGATAAATATCTTCATTATGCTACAGGTTGTCTTATGTCAGGCAACATGTGAATGCTTGATGGTAGTTGTGATTATATCTTCCAACACTCCCCCTTAATCACAACTACTATCATATATCTTCTTGTTTGTTAAATCTTCCTCCGACTGCCACTACAGTAATACAAACCATTGATTTCTCCTTTGAGAATGCATGCATCTTCTCTTCAATGATCTTCTCTTTATCTCTAGTTATCTTCAACCTTTTCTCTTTTCAAAATACAAGTTCTATTAAACTGGGCTATAGTGTGCTACTCGATTTTACTCACTTTCCCTCATCATAATCACCTTGGGATTTTGCAGCTTATCCCTAACCAATACAATTTTTAAATGGTTTCTAGATGACAATAAACTCTACACTCAAGTGGTTTTGGCTAACCATGAACCTCACATATAAGTAGTTTCAGATGACCACAAACTTTACATACAAGTGGTTTAGATGACCACAAATTTGCATACAAGTGGTTTCAACTTACCACAAACCTTTCATACAAGTGGCTTCTACTGGCCACAAACTTCAAAAATGGTTTTGGATTACCATAAACCTCACAAGCAAGTAGTTTCTACTGGCCATGAACTCCATGATGGGGAAATTGATTTATAATGCACACACTTTCTGATTCATTAATCTAGGCTCTGTTCTTTGAATTTTATGCTTCTCCTTTAGTACCTACACTGATTACTGAGTCCATTTAAAAATGATCCGTCTACCAAGACACATGGGTAACCAGCCGTTGTGCTCACTAGTTCTATAGGAATCATTTTCAGATACATGGATCATCAATATGTTAAACTAAAACACTAGGGTGTCCACCTCTATATGAATTTCTTCCTCTACCTCTAAAGTTAGATCTCCTTTTGCTTCTAGCATAACTAAATGAAACTTGTGACTTAAAAGCATGCTCCAAAGAAGAGTTAGAAGAACTACGGATCCTATGCTCATGACAAATTAAAGAGGCATGGAGTTCATCAATAGAAAACTGAGAAAGATTTTTGGTTTCTTTAATTGCCACAACAATAGATTCAAACTTTGTACCTAGGCTCCTTAAAATATTTTCAACTATTCTTCTATCTTCAAGGATCTCCCCATGAGATCAAATTTGATTAACTAGTCCAATAACTTGAGTAAAAAATGAATCTACAGACTCAGGTTCCATCATACACATTGTTTCAAAATCTCTTCTTAAAATTTATAATTTTCTTCTTTTCAATTTATCCATACCTTGGTATGCAGTTTGAAGGATGTCCCATGCTTGCTTTGATTTTCTTTCTGCTGCAACTCTTGAAAAGATACTTTCATGTACAACTTGAAGAATGTAGAAAAGAGCCTTAGAATGTCTTTTTCTATTATCCTTCAATTCCATGCTTGAGGTAGTGCTTCAAACGCTACTACATCTATAGGTTTAGCAAATCCATTTTGTACAAGATCCCATATATCTTGAGAGAAAAACAAAGCCCTCATTGAAATTGAACAATACTCATAATTCTTTCCATTAAACTGGGGAATCTGGGGATTTGTAAAACTTGTGGTAGAAGAAGATTCCATTGACTTGGCTTTGATATCAAATGAAGGTAAATAGAAATAAAAGCTTAATACATACATGATCATTCAAATCAGGTAAATAGACTCATATAGAGCTTCAGCTCTTTCTCTTTTCCATACAATACAAATAAAAGCTTAATACATACATGATCATTCAAATCAGGTAAATAGACTCATACAATATTTCTGCCATGCCACAAATAAATTAGATGAACAACTAATATTCACTAGACAGAGAACTCTTGCTCTTACAATAAAACTGAACTCGAAGAAAATGGAGCTTCTGCTCTCACAAAGAAGATAGACTGAGAATCTACTCAGACATAAGACGAACTGCTGCTCTTACATGTAAAACAAAACTTTTGTTTGTTTCTTCTGTGTGTTGTGTACGCTACCCAAGAATCCATATTTATAATGTCATTTCTCATACAAATGTTGATGAGTTTCTCTATTATTGAGCATTATTCAGAAGGTCTGCGTAGGAGCTACTGTCAACATAATAAATCACATCTGCAGTGAGTCGGGATAAAGTTTGCAGATAGAGATAAGGTTTAGAAATCAGAATTTTGAAATTCTCAATCTTGAAGCTTCCGCTTCTTAAATGTCTACAATGATGGCAGTTATAGGTTCATTGGGGGGTTGGGATTACACATTCCAACAAGAATTCTAAGCTCCTTATATCCACTCCCTGCTACTCTCTTGTAATCCTTCTTTGACGGAAATTCAAAAAGAAGTGATTGGGAGTATGACTGCTCTCAGGGTCCTGGATTTTTCAGGGACTGCCCTCCAGTCGTTGCCAAAAAACATGGGATGTTTGAAGTGTTCATTTTACCTCAGTTAATCCTTTGTGCCACTGAAGAGATTGCCCAACTTTGTCATTGCTGTTAAAAACCTGCAAATATTAGATCTTTATCGATCTGATATTACACAACTGCCCTCCGACATTTCTAAGTTGACTTCTCTAAAACTGTTGGACGTTACTTTCTGCAAACATCTACAGTGCATGCCTTATGGGATCTTGCGCCTTACGTCTTTGGAGTACCTAGATGCATTTGCTTCTTCAAATATACAGTGGAACAAGAGCATAAGGGATCGGCTTCCAATTAGCGATTTGGGCACCCTAAACAAACTAAAAAGGTTGGGGCTTCATAATAATGGTGATATAATTCAGAAACGAATGTTAAGAACCATGAAGCAGGTGGAATATCTATGTATGCATCTGATGGGTATGGAAATCCTACCACAAGACATAATTTCCATGTCAAAATTGAGAACTTTTTTATTATCATGTTCTTAGTTACTCCAAATAGAAAATTCATTTTGTGAATTTCAAAATCTGGGCTATCTTAGTTTGTTCGATTGTGGCATGTTGAACTTGCACAATCTTCCAAGTCTAAAGCACTTGCATATAGTTGAGTGCTCCAACATTGAGAAGTTTCCAGAAGAATTTGGCAAGAGGGGATGATTTCCTAAGTTGGAGGTATTTTCAGTGGTGAATTTGAGGAAGATGGAGCAACTACCAACATTGGAAGAAGGAGCTCTACCTTCACGTAAAATATTGACAATAATGCAGTGTGAGGCATTGCAGAGGCTACCACAGTGTTATTGGAATTTGAAGAGTGTAGAGAAGATAAGAGTGTATTGTTGTTCAAAGTTTCTACTTGCGATGACAAAGGAAAAAAACTTTATCAAGACAAAAATAACAATATCTACGATATAAACTTATAAATCGGAAGAGCTCTACCATGATGGTGAACATTTTTATTATGGTGATTTTTGGTGCAGTGAGATGTTTCATCTTTTTTCTGGTATTAATCGATTTTATTTGTTCTTAATTATTTCATTCAAAATAGTGGTATATAAATAATTTTAATATTATGTTTAATAAAAGTTGTAGATTATTTTAAAATAATATATTTTATTGAAAAATAAAAAATTTCTACTTAATGTTTTTATTCTTGTACTTTATATAACTTTATATATTATAAATTTATCATTCTGATTTGACATTTTTTTTGGTTATACATTGTATTAAGATTCATTCACTCCAATATGTGTCTTTTTAATTTAAACAAGATTAGCATCAAGTTCCCGCCCAAAGTTGAAGATCAAAGTTTAATGTTTTCGTTGATGGTGAAAGAACTGATTTTTATTGATTTTTAACTTAGCACCAAAGAATAGTTGGTCCATTGACAACACACAAACATGCAGTTTAAATGCATGGTAATTATCCTTAGTCGTACATCTAGTAATTTTGACATCCGACTGGTAGTTTTGGAGTTACATAAGGAAGCTGAACAGTCCCCCATGAGGCACAAATTGAAAATTTAAAATGATCATAAGAAGTACATACAATGTCATCTTGAAATTTAAGTAATCTTCTCCTTAGCTAAGAGAGGTAACTACTAAGTGTTGGTCTTAGCTATGCGTCAAGATGTAGTGAATTTTGGAACATGGCAATACCGACAAAAGGTATCACTGTCTATATCTATAAAAATTTGTTTTCTGCTGGAAACCACAATATGAACCTAAATACAAATCCTTTAAACTGAGAAATCAGGAACCATGAGCCAGATATCCTTCACCTGTCCACCTTACTAATGGATGACTTACGCTCATCACAAGGCAATATAATCTTCTTCTGGTATAAATGAGACAATCTACCATTGCTCTCAGGACCTCCAGTTTTTTCTTGTGCATTTGGTGACAATGACGAAATCAACAGAGGACTATTCAGTAAGAAAGAGATTTTCATAGTCTATTCCTAGTATGTATAGAAAATATTTCAGGAATCTGTGTATATTGAAACTCATTCTCAACATCTCAGATTGTTGTTGAAATTTATTAGAGGTAATTAATAAATGAACAGCCAGTCTCTAGGCTTGTCCCTAGAGGGAGCCCAATTTTGAGTTTGTTGTGCATCAATACTATCTTTCCCCTGATGATGGTTTCAAATATTCAGACCCAAAACACCGAGGACCAATTTCACTTTCAATATATAAAGGGGTTACAAAAAATAATTATATTCTTGTAGAAAATCATTTCTTCTAAATTGCATTCCTGGAAGATCAAATCTCTTACTAGTAAGCACCTATCAGTGATCAATATCAGTGACACCAAGATCAGGTCCCACTGACTATAAATTTATTATTTTCCAAGGACCAAAAAGAACTTTAAAATCATATCAACCTATACAGATCACAAAATATGAGGTGATATCATGAGACGGTCAATGCAGCCTACAGAGGAGGTCCGAGGATAGTTTTAAAGAAATATAGAATAGTTGCTACATCTCTCTATTTCATGAAATAGTAATTAATATTATAAGATGGTTGGGAAAAAATGAATCTTACTACTGAAACTTTCAAATTTGGTATATCATTATCTTCATTTAAAAATTGCACAACGTTTTTTAATTGTAGCAAAACCTGCAAGAATGAATCTAATCTGAATATGAAACCAGCAAGAATCTTCCACTTCTTCTAGTACTTTCTCAATGTCGAATTTTCTCCCTAAAAGACTGAAATAATAAGTATTCCCAACAAACTTTGACCATCAAATGTCAAGAACACGAAGCAAATAATTCAGTTAATTGTTCATCAGGGTTAATGTGAAAGTGAACTAACATTACTTCAGACAAAATTTATCAATGGAGGGACCATTTTAGTTGAGGTCTTTGACAAGGTGTGAATTAAACAGATTATAAGCAAATATGCTCTCAATAAAATATTTAAGTATACATATTAAGAGATAAGAGGTAATCCTTCTCCCTAACCAAACTTGTTAATGGTTACAACTAGACAGTAACATGATATTTGCTATGTTTCTGAATGCTCCCCGAGGAGAAGATGCTGTAATGTTTCAAACACGGATACCCAAAATAGGCATAAGGTTCTTAAATCTATCAACATTTATTTTCAGTTGTGATTCAGAATACGCAGATATTAGAAACCTGGATACAAGTTTTTGCATACTCAGTTATCAGGAAGTGTGAGCCAAAGATCCTGCACCTACCCGTCCTCCTAACAGATTCATGACTTACATTCCACAAGAGTAAATGCAGTCTTTTGGCATGGTAGAAGCATTCTTCCATTTCTCTCAGGCTTGTACAGTGAGCTTGGGTACATTCAAACATACGCAGGCCAAACCAAAGAGACCAGGCCAGAAATTTGGGTGAACCCAAAGCAGATAATTTAAAAATTGAAAATTAAATTAAGAATCTAATAAAATATGCATTGAAAATTATTTATTCAGTGTGTGAGAGATATGAACGAGGAACATAGATATTTACCTGTTTTGATGATCTTATAAATTAATTTCTTATTTTAAAAAATGAAAATAATAAAAATTGCAGATTAATATTCCTCAAATTAATCACAGCTTTAATTTCCAACATTTATCGGCTGTCAGACTTGTTCTGAATTTTTTTGGTCACTGAATTCTAAGATGCTTGAGCAATGGCATGGTAATTCGTGGAAAAACCACGTGTATCAAAGAAACAGTTGTCAAAAGTCTTGAAAGACAATAGCTGTCAAAAACATTTCTATGCATGAGGCTTTATCCCTCCACGGAGATTTATAGAAACATAGCGTAATGCATATTTGGGGATGACACATAATATGAAAGGGGGAAAGTTCAGAGGTCAAAATTACATCGAAAGATTATGTCAATTCTCAGAATTTAATTTTGGAGAAAGAAATTTTAAGAAAAATTGTACAGAGATGAGAATGTGAACGGAAATTGCATTAGTTTTTAAACAACTTTGAAAATACAGAGGAATGAGTCTTCGGCAAGGGTTCCAGAGTGAAAGATTTGCATGATTTTGAAAATACAGAGGAGTCTCTGGCAAGGGTTGCAGAGTGAAAGATTTGCAAAGGTAAAATGAATAGCGGTTTAAAAATAGCCAGGGTTTCTATTTTTTAAGATCTATACAGGTAGCATTTTATTATTTTTCCATCCTTAATTTGCCTGCAGTCAAAACAATAAGTATTTTTTTTTCATACCAGTTTTCAAAGTTTTTTTACATTTTGTTACTACCTTAAACTCATTTTAATCATCTAAGTGATGAAAGTTTCTTCAGCTCGAAGACAAATTTCACCACCTCTGTTGAAAAATCCTATGTACAGAGTGCAAAAATATCAGAATGAGCCTGGCTTTGATCAATCTAGAGTGACCTTTGTTGACCCCGTTTTGACCTTGATGCCAAAAAGTGTACATCGTGGCTAATCTTAATCATGGTTAAGTTTGACTCCTATCTGGCATTATGGGTGGTTGCGTGGCAGTAAAAGGTGAATGAGTATGTTATTTGACTGAGTGCTTATGTCACTTGGAAATTATGATCCACGTGGTGGGCAATGTGATATGGATTTCAAATGAGTTTCCTTTTTCATTTACGGATGCTAAGTCTTGGTAAAGCTTGGAAAAGAGAAGTTTGGTTATGTTCACATTCCTTTCTACATTCTTCAAACCCTAGCTACCACTGTGTCTTATGCTGTGAATGCGGAACGTTTCTTTGAGTTTGCTCATGGGTTTTTGATATGTTTACCAGTTCAATGCAAGTTTTCTGTTGATAGAATTCTTGACTCTGTTCTTTGGAATAATATGGAGTTTTTATGTGGATTCTGCTGCCGCATTTCTACAGGTGTTTTTGTGGTCTTCAATGACAGGTATTATCTACATCTTTACTATCTTTTTCGCAAGAGCAGATTAAAGAACGATATGAAGAAGGCATTTTTTTTACTCTCTGGTGGTTTTCGAATCAGTTATGGTAAATATTTTTCTGTTCTTTCCATTTTTCGGAAATGAAAAATGAAAGAGTTTTTTTGTGTTTTATCTTCTGTCAGTTGAAGAAGAGCTGTTTTTTTTTTAAAAAAAGAAAAAAAAAACAGTTGATGTAACTGTGTATTGTAAAACAGTTTTTTTGTCTAACCCTAACGTGGGTTTAGAAACTCTACTTCGAGAGTTTCTCATGAAGATTTGTTTTTGTTTTGGGTATAAAAACAGTTTTTGAAGAGAAATACAGCGAGAGGAGTGTGAATAAAGTGATAGCATTTGTTAAAAAGAAGAAGTGCTGTAGTTTACCAGAGATAGTCGAGGGTTTTTGAGAATCAATACTCTGTTTTTGTTGCAGAGTACATGAGGTTTTATTGTTTGAAATTATTTTGTTCAGAGATTGAATTTTTCTCTCTGATAGTGTTGATTTCATCCTTGAAGAATATTATTGCAAAATTTTAGAATGAATCATCTGTATAGACTGGTAAAATATTCTCGCTCCAATCCCTGATGGTTTTGTGACTGCAAGATTTAAATGCATGCATAAAATCACCAGTGGCTGTAGCTCGAGTTGAAATATTTATTGGATAAGAAGAGGGGTTGGTGCTCCTTGAAGCCTTGTGGTTTCTAAATCTTGTAAACTGAGTTGGTGCTCTTTGAATTAATATAAGGGATCTTACCGAGTGGTTTTTCTACCCCAGGAGGGTTTTCCACTCATGAAAACTATGGTGTTATGTGCATTGTCTTGTCTCATTTTGCTTTACTAGTTTATGCTCTGATACGTCATATCTTTAGCTCTCTTTATTTCATACTCTGTTTTGTTGAGTTTATGTAATGCAATATTTGAAGTACTCATTTAGATGTTTCATGTTTGTGTAAAAGATTCAATACCATTCTTATTTTTGAAAAGTCTGAATCAAGTGTTTCAGTTGATTCTATTGTTTATTTCATGCTTCATTAATGTATTTCATCAAGGTGTTAAGTCTCAGTCATTAGTGCATTTTTGTGAATTAAAATTGTCAAGTTCATTAAAGTATATCTTGTTAAAATTTGTAACACTCTGATTCACCCCCCCCTCTCAGAGTGTTTCCATTTCCAACAACCTTTGCATTGGTTGTTCAATAAAATGAGAAAAGATTAATAAATTTTGAAGTAAAAGTTCAAAAAATGAGAAGCTAAAGGATTTGAAGTAAAGCCCCCCAAAAAATAGATATATCCAACAAAACTGGAAATAGGAATTGAAGAACAAGCTACAATAATAGCAAAAGTTTTTAAAAAGTTCATAAATAGATATAAAAAAATTTAACCTGGCCAATCCTGTTATTGATTTGCAAATACTGTGACCTTTGTGACCTCTATTCGTAATAAAGACGGAATCCCAATTTTCTATTGTGTAGGAGAATCACAGAGACTAGAAACAACGATGAAAATGAGATAAATTGTTGCACAGATTTTTGTACGGCGGATATCATTTATTCTATATGTGCTCTCATTATTAGATTTCGTATATAGCATGCCAACTGCGTTCAGAACTTTATTAAATTTTTAAAATTAATTTGAATTAAAAATTGAATTTTCTACCCACTGTTTTTGACATTAGCCAATCGAAATAAAGAAAAAAGATATTTTTATAATTATGTAAAATATAAAATACATATAAACTATAGGATTTTTGTTTTAAAGTTTTAATACTTTGCAATGATTGGTCAGCTAGAAAAACAAATGATGCAGGTGAATGCATAAGTATCCTGCCCTAGGGCAGGAACTAATAATATTATATAATTTAAATTTGTTTGTATTTTGAGTCATATGATGTGACTTAATCTACAGTTCTCATTTTGAGTTATATTGTTCAAGATAATTGTACGTGATTCTTTAATATTACATAGTTATTCAACAAGACTTTTTTTTATTGAAATCAATTTCACAATGAGTTGTACTTTATTTAAACCTAATTTAAAGATAAAGCTTATCTTTTTTCTCATTAAAGAGAAGCATTTGTATTTTTGAATTTTACATAATTTTTGGTATATGTTCTATATTTATTAGATTCCAATTTGTTTATATTCATTAGTTTGATTTATAAAACAATATTGATTTTTTAAATAAATATTAAAAAGAACAACATCCATATTATTTTGGTTTTTTCTAGATTTTGTGCCATACAATTTAACCTAATATATATAATTTAAAATTCTATATTGTACCCTTAATCTTAAATTTGTAAAACATAAGTTGTTATATTATCAATTTACAGATCAAAATGATTGAGTTAGATGAATAGAAACACACATTTATAGACAATCATAAGTCAACAAATTTTTTGCAAATCATTGGAACTAGAAAATCACAAGAGAGATTTAAAAAAAAATTAATTATAGATAAATATAAAGCATCATCTCTACATCTCAAGCATCGGCTTCTTGCATTTCTTGTCTAGTTTGTCTAGGAAAATGCACAACAACCTTCTATGAACTTGACTTGCATCTAAGATAAGCCAAACTATTTACTTCTCACCTCAAAGAAAACCATACACTACATTCTAATGCAAACATTTTTCAAGTATATTTTACAAGATAAAAGAAAGTCAATCGTCGAGTATTGCATCAATTTCAAACCATGACAATAGAATAAAACCACACAACATAAATCAATCTAGGACTAGTCCATGTGGTAAGACATTGTTCAATAATATAGCATTGACTAGAATTTTAATGCAATTTTTTGTTATTCAATGTTTTGAATTATGTTTAAGGCTAGGTAAAGTGGGAGTGGCCCTAGATTTTTACATAGTAGTCAAAAAGAGAGAATTTTCAAAAAATGTTTCTCTTGTTTGGTTTTCTCTTTTTTACATAAAAGAGAAGATCTGAAAATCAAATATATTCAGTTTTCTTTTGAAGCAATTAGTGATCAAAATTAAGTGGGAGAATTTTGGAATAAGTTGTAATTAGTCCCACATCATAGGAGAAGAACTAAAGTTTTGCATAAGTTAAAAATGGATTTTATATGATAAATCTTTGTGTTTGTAATTTGCATATAGAATTACATGACAAGTTTCTAGAAAATTTTAGACATGTTTAAGAACTTTATATAATGAAATAATTGTAATGCATTCTTTATACCTGACCTCTGATCAATTGATGACATCATGTAATCAATTTGAACAAATAAGAATTATTATATGCTTGTGTTAAAACAATTCCAAGTTTATTGTTTGTATTTCTTATTCCCTTTTAATATCTTTCAATGTACTCAATCTGCCTTAGTTTAAAGCTTTTCTATATTGTTGCATTTTCATGTTCGTTGATTGAATTTTGAGCAGCAGGACTTTAAGGGTATCCAACTTTTTCCTGCATTTGATGGCAATATTGATTTATTGAATAATACGACTTATAGCCAAATGAATGGCGTAACCAACCATTCTAGGGATGAACCAAGGATAACCAATTTTTGGGACACCTTAGAGAGAAATTTGAATGCTAACGAAAGTTTTTCTCTCAAGGAAAGGAAAACAAAATACAAACCAATAGGAGCGAAAGGTCTTGCCAGATAAGAAGAGTAATCCACTAGCTCGTCTGAAAAGTTAAACATCATCTCAGCATTTGATATTTCACAGAGACCCCATTAGACAAAAAAAAAAAAAAAATTTAGTAAGGAAAGTAACCTATAGAAACATCTTTGAAAATAACCTATAGAAACAAATCAATTTGACGAGGCGAGGCATAAAGGAACTTTGTAAATAACAAATTTGATTCCCTTTGCTTACTGACTACTTTGTTTTTGTTGTTCCGTCCACTAAAATGATGATCACTAAGCTTCTTTGGTCGTGCAGGGACCAGTTTTCTCTGCTTCACGAGACTACGTGTGAAAGCCATGCTTGAAAAAATGTGTTATAAAGAAGATTCCACCCTTGCTCCAACGGCTAAGCCTGTTTTCATGAATTTTCCAGGGTTGTAATTTTCTGCAGATTTTTGGGTATTTGAATATAAAAAGTCAGAAGAGTGGATAGAAACAATAAAGGCCAATTGCTCAAACCTACTTCATGGGCAAAATAGAATGAACATTGAATAAATTAAAAAGTTAAAATTGTTTTAGGTTTATTTAAGTTAGTTATAATAATCATGTAATGTAGATAATAATAATCATGTAATTATTAGATTCAAAAAATGATTCATAATTTGATATACATTAGTAGCTTGTCATTGATATTTACAACCAAATTTTATTTGTTCATAAGATTCATTTACTATTGTATCTATTCAATTATTTAATGTTTTATCCTTCCATTTCATCACCTACAAGTTATCAACCTCACTCTTGGATATCAAATTTCTAGGATATTTGTAGAACAAATAGGTATAAATGCCATTTGAGCTAATAAATATTTTACAAAAAAATTTAATTGGTGTAGTGTTTCTTTGAGTTATTTTTTAGTTTCTTCATTTTTAGAAATTATCAACTTCAAATTTTCAATGGTAGAGTCTAGACAGGCCACCTCTTTTTCCCTTTATTGTTTACGCAAATTGACTTGTGTCATTTGGAAAGAGTAAAACTAGGAATAAGGATAAGAAACATTACACAAATAACCAAAAGTAGAAAGATAGCATGAACAACACAAGCCTTCAACTATAGAAAAGAGCACCCAATCATTAAATTTTAGATAATCCATAACATGCAACACTGAGCTAATAAGCATCGTCATCTATCAAAAACCTTGTAAATACCAAATCTTGAAATTAGAATTGACACAATATTTTCTGGCCCCACCTATTCTTCCATCCCATGTACAACTGAATTTATTTTAATAATTCCCACACACACATAGATTGCGTGTATTAGGAAGTCATTTTTTGAATAGCCATATGGTGAGTATTTTGGAGGCAAAACTAGTTATGTCCTTGCATTTAAATTATCACAATGTTTGATCAAAATAGGGTGGGCCACTACTATGTTTTTTAGTCACACTCTAGGTTTACCAGTACCCTGGGGGCATCCAAACCACCCTTACTTCGAGTATAGAAACTCTTTTTAAAATTGACAAGTACAACAAAGGCTAATGCCAATGGGATTTTGACTTTCATCTTAATCCTTATTTATATAGAGGACTTGAGGAAATTACCACTTGAGTCGCTCTTGGGGTGAGTACTTTTTTTCTAGCAAGGCAAACTCTCTAAAAATAAAAAATAAAAAGAGATTCTCAATGATTTCTCTTACACCTAAGATCCATGAAGGCGAGGGGAGAGGATTCTTTCGTTGAATACCTAGAGTTCTACAACACATTGGGCAAGCGCCCCAAACACTTCAAGCAAGTTGTTATTTTTAAAAGGACAAGCACTCTCCTATACTACTCCTGCAAGCACAAATGCATTAGTAGTTTTTAAAAATACCCCACCCTGCAACCAAAGAGATTAGATCAGAAAATTATTTTAAAAGGGGCTTCTACAATTGATTTTTATAATTCAAAACTTGACCAACTAGTAGAACAGAGACATGAAAAAACAAAGAAAAAATGCATTAGGAGTTAGTAGAAATAAAAAATAATAGAACCATATATGCAACATAAAATATCATAGACATGATAGAACTTGACAAAAACGTACTAGAAACCTGCTGCTCAAAAAATGATAGAATCAAAACGTGGTAGAAAATCACAAAAGGAGTTTAGATTGAACATAAAAGCATTAAGAACAACAAAAATGTGGCCCATAAAGTACCAAAAGTGCATCGAAGACATGCAAAAACACATCAAAACTTACTGTCGACATGATAAAAATAGAAATTACTAAAAACCCTAAAAATTTCTAAGAACCTTAGATGCGACAGAAATGTGACAATTGCAACAGGAACCCATAAAAACATGTTAGAAAACTTATAGCTTGGACATAACCATAGTCATGATAGAACAGACCACAGACATGACAGAACCTAAAAATTGTAACAAATTTTGAGTATGCGAACCTACAATCACTTAAACAACAATAAAATGTCAAAAACTAGGGACTAGTGTTCCACTGAGCACGCCAAAATGTTTATGTTGAAATTGGAAACCAAAAATATTGTAAAACCTATGAGATTCAACGACTAAACCTATTTCTACAATGCATCCAACATAAAACCAATGAAGATCCTAGTAATAGGCAAACATGAAAATAAGATAGAACTATTACTCTATAAGCATGCAAGGGCATGTCTTCATTGTCTTCCCATTTCCATTGATCTTGCTTAATATGTTATGAATTCTCTCAAATTTTGTGTGCACAAGATCTTGATAGAGAATGGAATATGTTTGTAAAATCTGACAGAGTGTAGTTACTTGCTTGCTTAGATATGAAAAGAGATGGAAGTAGGTCTCTTATATACAAAACACCCTTAAAATGGAGGACTAGGATTAAGTGGTGTAGGGATAAATGATCGACTCAGATTAGAGGGTAGGTATAGGAAATAGAAAAATATTAGGGAGGTGGTTAAAGGTAAATTAAGAGATGGAATAACACTTGTCATGGAGGTAAAATGTTAATGAATTAATTCAATAAATATAGATTTATTTAATTAATATAAGAGTTGTGGCCAATTAAATATTTAAAATATTATTTAATTTGGGAAACGAGGTGTTTAAATAAATAAAAGTATTTATTTAAATTATGAGCAGGGATGTTAAATAAATAAAAATATTTATTTAAATCAGGAAGAGAGATATTTAAATAAACAAAATATATTATTTTAATTAGGAAAAAGCTAGAAAAGGATAAATGAATTAATTAACTAAATAAAAATTTGAATAATTAATCGAGGACTTAGGATAAACTAATTAAATAAATATTAATTTATTTAATTAGACTAGAACAATTTTAGGTGTCTACATTCCTAATTGTCATATTAATAAGCTAGATATGGTTATAAATAAATGTCCTTAGTCACTTAGCACAAGTGTTTGAATGCACAAATTGACAAGATAATGTAACCAACTTTGAGAAAAAATATATTAAGAGTAAAAGATACATTTTGAATAGTAGTATATTAGATCACATCATGTGCCCCATTACATTGACAAATCTAAGCTATACAATATAATTCAAACTAAAAATGTGCCTAGCATAATGGACTAGTTTGAAAAAACACATTATATAATGAAATTTGACAAATCAAAACAAAATAAATAAATATTTTTCTTCTTACAATTAGATATATTATTTTCAAATAAATATAACTTATATTCAATATGATATTAAATTTTTTTTTTCCACTAGACGATAGAAAGACCAAAATTCGTTAATTTCATCCAAAAACTGAAATATCTGGCTACACCCAAATTCGTTGTAAAATAAGCATTCACCTCGTCTCAAGATATCATAGAAACACTTTTCCAATGTTTGAATTTCTTTGCTTGATAATGTTATTGTTTGCACCTTACTCTTTGTTTTGATAAGTTTTTCTTTCCTCACCATCACAAATTGAAGCTTTAAACAACCATACACACATATATTCTCTACACTTTTCAAATTCCAATAACACTGTGGCAACCTTTGCAATGCCTCACACTTCATTAGTATCAATATTTTGAGTGAAGATAGTACTCCTTCTGCTATTGGTAGTTGCTCTATCTTCTCCACCTTTACCATTACAACTGCCTCTAGCTTGAGAAATGCTCCTCCCTTGCCAAATTCCTCTGGAAACTTCTCTATGTTGGGGCACTTGAGGATCTCCAAGCATTTTATATTCTTGAGCTTCTGCAATGGAAGCAGTTGCTTCAACATTTCATAGCTACATAGTCTAATGTAGCCTAGATATTGAAATTCACAAAATGAATCCTCTATTTGGATTAAGTTAGGACATATTAGACAGATTGTCCTCAGTTTTGACATGGCAGACATGCCATAGGGCAACCTTTCCATCTCTAGGAGATCTAGAAATAGAGATTCCATCTGCTTCATGGTTCCAAGCATTTCTTCTTGAATTATTTCACCTTTATATGCAAGCATCAACCTTTTCAGTTGGTTTAGGGTACCCACATCATTAATTGAAAGCAGGCCTCTTCTGCAATTATTCCATGTTATATTTCAAGAACCACCTACATTTAGGTACTTCAAATACCTAAGGTGTGAGATCCCAGAAGGCATACACTACAAGTCTTGACAAGAACCAACATTCAGAAGTTTTAGGGAAGTCAACACAGACATGTTGGGTGGGAGTTGTGTAATATTGGAATGGAAAAGATCTAATACTTGAAGGTTTCAAAGGGTACCTACAGAGTAAGAGCAATTTCTTGATTGGCACAGAGCATAATCTGAGGCAAACTAAATGCTTCAAACATCCAATATTTTTTGGCAACGACTGGAGGGAAGTTCGCGACAAATCTAGGACCCTGAGGGCAGTCATACTCCCAATCACTTCTCTTGGATTTTTTCTCAAATAAGTATTACGATATACTAGAAAGAAGCAGATATAGGGGGCTCCGAATATATTGGGAACCTTAGTCAGACTATTGCTCCTTAACTAAATTCTCGTGTATCTCCCACACTCATCAACGGGAAACTCAGATAAACCTCTGCGTCCCTAGAAGAAGCATTTATCTTCCTTCTCAGGAATTTGGTGTGCTAAAAAGTGGTGCATTATATCATGCACCCTGAAATTGAGCACCTTTCCGTTGTATTCCTTACTAATTGGTTCAATAAGGCACCGATCCACTAAAAAATTGATGTATATCTCTCCAATTTGGAAATGATCTGGCCCGACTACTAAACTTTCTCCCATCCAGTATTTAGTAGCAAGTGTAGTATGGATGAATTCTTTTGAGAAAGCAGTGAGGTAGAGGAAGTACAACTGGAAGGAAATGCCATTGCCTGGTAAGTCGGCCAAAGCATCATAGCTTAGTCTCAACATGCTTGAAAGAGAGTGTGTAATATCGTTCTGCAATCTCTAGAATATGAATTCCCATTCATTTGACTAAGAAATGCCTTCCATTGCCTGCCCGATTACTTTGATGGCTAATGGAAGCCCTCCACACTCATTGTAAATGCGCCTCGCTATTTCCTAATCAATACTCATCGGCAAAACTCCATTACTGTGGAAAAGCATGAGAAGAAAATAATCTCCAACTATCATCCTCTATTAAGTCTTTCATTTGAATGATTGATGAAGGTGGAGCACCCAACTGTGAGAGCACACTTTTACTTCTGGATGTGGCAATGATAATATTGGAGCTGTGGCGTAGAGAGTGAGGTACACAAAGCTCCTCTAACAAGCAGCTTGCACTTTTTTCCCAAACATCATCTAAAAATAGGGCAAACCTGTGTTTATTCATGCTTTCATTCAACCAAGTTTTTACATGGTCTTCGTCTCTCCTATTGAATCGTTCATTTTCTTTAAGAGTTATTTGATTGACAAGGTCATTTCTGAGAGTATTGAAAGATGTATTTTGTGAAACAGTAAGCCAAAGCATTAAGTCATTGCAAAAGAGACTTTGTACCTAGTTACTGTTGAAGACTTGTTTGAGCAACAAAGTCTTACTGATCCTGCCTTTCCCAACAAGGCCGAAAAGACACGCATTTTTGTGCTTCTACGAATCAATCAGATCCTTAATTCTACTTGATGCAAAATCTTGTCCGATGATAAGAGTCTCCTCAATGTACTTCATGTGGGGAGGAGTTGAATAAGTAGATGGAAAGAGATCTCCAGAACTACTGGCAAGTGCCAAAGTATGCAGATTAACGACATGTTCTCATGCGGCTGCTTAGTTTATTTTTGCTAGCAGGGGCTGCTCAACTTTTTTAGGAAATATTTGTGGAGCTGGTGGCCCTGTGAGTATTTGTTTTTCTGTTTATTTTTAAGAGAAATCTTCAAATTGGTATTAATAATATTAGTAATAATTTGTGCGCAAGAAAAAATAGAAATAAAATGTAAAAAAAAAGAGGTAGACAAATTTGTGGAGCCACGTGACATTTTTGGCAATATGCAGTTGCTACTTATTTCCAGGCCCCCTATTTTCCCATAGCTTATTTTCAATTCCTAAATAATAGCTACTCAGCTTAAATAGAAAATGATTTTAAATTATCCTTTACCAACAATTTTAAATTTGCATGCGAACACTCCAACTGCTTAAAATTAAGTAGAAAATGTGTTGGTGTAAATAAATATTCATCATGGATATTATTACTCTTTACTTAAGTTAACTTAGGATAATGCATCTCTTCGTAGTTTGGATATGAGACACTTAGGGAAGTGTGCACATAGGGATATAGCTTGTAGGAGAAATTCCACCTTTTGTGGTCTTATTTTGTTGTTACACTCCATATTCAGTGGGTCATCCACCTCTTGTGGAATATTATATTATTTCTCCTACCTACCCCTAGTATTTGTTACCTACCTTTGTTTCTCATTGAGCCACATGTCATGATTATGTTCTCGTATATTCATATGCCCTTGCCTATATAAGCGAGCTCATATTCATTGTATTGGTGGATCCAGTTGATCATTTGTATATTGATGAGAATACAATTTGTTCTTGTCATTTTATTATCTCTCTTTATGTTTCTCATTGTGCCCTTGATCCTGGAAAATTCTCACATGGTATCAGAGCTATTGGGGTTTCATTGATTGGTTTTGGGAGACATCTTGGAAGGCTTCTATTTTTGGATCTGAGGTATTGCGCATCCTGGAGGCATCCTAGAGCATTTTGGACCTCACCATTGCGTCCGAGAGGTTGTTTCCATAAAAATCTAGTATAAAATCGACCTATTTCGGTGAAATTCGAATTTTGGGTGTTGGAGAAATTTTTTGCCCAATTCAGACGGTACGGTACGAAATTTTTCAAAAAAAAAAAAAAAAATTGAAAATTTATTTTGGGGGTCCATACCTTTTGCTTAGCCAGCATGGTCCAAGGTGCAACGACCATTTTGACGGTCATATGACCATCAAATTTAGCATAATATTTTGCTAACGTCAACATTTTTTGAAAATTTTAGACCCCTCTCCATTGAGTAGTTTGGATTTTTGGGTCAACATTGGAGGCTCATAACTTGCTCAATTTTACTCCTTTTTGGGTGCAATTTTTTTTTTTTAGGGCTATTTATTTGTGCTCTTCACAGTGGTGTGGTTATTTTCTAATTTTGGTGAACAGGTTTTTCAGAATTTTTGGATTCTCTTAATTGTACCTATCCAATCCTCGATTTTACAACTTCAAAAGCTTCGTTTGGGATCATACGACCTCTTTTTCAGGTGTTGTTTTTTTTTAAAGTGCATAATTTTTTGTCTACTTTCATAATCTATGATCAATTTTTAGATATTTTGAGTGTATATTGTACTTTCAAATATTGGTCCTTTTTGGCCTCTTTGGTACTTGTAATTTGCCTGGATTTTAGTTTAGATCTTTTGCATTATTAGTTTGAGTCTCGTTTGGCCTCATTGAGGCAGTTGTAAAGTTGAAATCAGAAGTCAACTTTACCAATTTTTGTAAGTGGCCCATTGTACGTGCACTAAGTATAAAGTGTCAAATCATCATTTGAGGGAGGGGGGGTTCTTTGATTGACTGAATTTGGGATGGTGTCTTGTGTGATTGTGCCTCTCTTTCCTTGCGCTCTTTCATTTTTGTTGCAATGAGTCCTCATAAATTTCCACCTTTAACTCCACATAATTATGCATCTTGGAAAATTAAAGCATGGAGTAAATTAATGGAAAAAGGTCTCACACATTACATAGATGGAACTATAGAAGCGACACCAGATCCTAAAACTAATCCTAATGCTCAGTTAGAATGGCTCACTAAGAATTGCATGGCTCTTGGAACTTTACGCAAGTATGTATCATATGACCTCATCTTTCATATTGACAAGTGTACTACAATCAAAGAGGCTTGGGATATATTTCAGAAATTGTATGGCCAAGTTGATGAAAGCAGAGGTTACAAGATTGACAATGAGCTCACAAACTTGGATCCCAAGAATTTTCATACTATCCAAGATTATGTCACCAAAGCAAATGAGCTAAGAGAAAAGCTTAAGGATTGTGGAATTGACAAAAAGGATGCTCAGTTGATATTCAACTTGTTGGACAAGCTTGCACCAAAACATGTAGCATTTGTTTCTAGCTTCCAAACTCATTGTTTGATAGTGGGGAGTTCCTAGACTATGCCTTCATTTGATGCTTTCACAGAAATGTTGATGTTGGAAGAATCTAAGGTGTTGAACATCGGGCTTCTCAAGTCTTCAAAGTGCAAGGCTTTGGTGGCTAATCAAGGGAATCAAGGAGGTCAAGGCAAAGATTCCAACAACAAGAAGAAGTAATCTAAGTCAAAGCCATAACAGGAAAAAGGGCAATCATCCTCTCCATCACAAGGCGATTTTTCATCCTCTTCCAAGAAGGGGACACCACCTAAGAAAGATAAACCAACTTGTGCTTATTGCAAGAAGTATGGTCATGATGAGCATCGATTCCACACCAAGAAAGTTGATGAGTTGACAAATCTTCTTAAGAAAAACAACATCAACTTGCCATCTGCCTACATAAAGAAGGATTCCACTCCTTCCTCTTCCTCACAGTCTAAGGGAAAAGGGCAAGCATTTGTGGCTACAACAGGTTCTTCACAGCAGTGGATACTTGATTCGGGTGCCTCTTATCACATGGGCTCTACAAAGGAGCAGTTTTCTTCATTGGAGCCATCAAAGGTACCTCACATTTACATAGGAGACGATACACAAGTTGAGGTTGAAGGGAAAGGTTCAGTTGACATGGATGATGGAACATTTGAGAATGTTCTCTATGTTCCTAACTTGTATACCAACCTTCTCTCTATCTACCAAATCACTCACTATGGGAATGGGAAAAAGGTTGAGTTTACACTTGATTCAGTTGTGATAAAGGAACTTGATAATGATGCCTTGCTAGCAATGGGACAACTCAATGACAACTCAAAGGCTTTATTCATTCTCCCACTTTCTGCCAAGTTCTCCTTCTAGGACCTTTCTTACTCATTCAAATTCAGAAAGTAATCTATGGCATGAGCGGTTTGGTCATCTCAACTACTGCTATCTTTAGCATCTCAGCACCAAAGACATGGTCACACGTCTGCCTTGAATCAATTTTTCAGAGGGTGTATGTTCAGGATGTTCCATGGGCAAGCATCTTGAAGAGAAGTTTGATAAGGGGAAAGCTTGGAGAGCTTTGGAAGTTCTTCAACTTGTTCACAACGATGTAGCAGGTCCATTTCCATCACCTTCATTTAGTAAGGCCCGCTATGTCCTCACCTTCATTGATGACTACTCCCGCTTCACTTGGGTCTACTTTCTTATTCATAAGAGTGAAGTATTTGACATATTTCAGTACTTCAAGACTCGTGTGGAGAAGCAATCCGGGAAAGTGGTCAAGATTCTTCGTATAGACAATGCAAGGGAATATGTGAACAAAAGACTTGAGGATTTTGGTACATTTGAGGGGATTGATCTTCAGCATTTTGTTGCATACACTCCACAATAGAACGAAGTTGTAGAGAGCAAGAATATAACTCTCAAAGAAATGGCTAGTTGTATGATACATGCATGTTCTCTTGATCCAGCCTTTTGGGCAGAGGCTATCAGTTGTTCCACACACATCCAGAATCAGGTTCCTCACAAAGCTTTGCAAGGTATTACTCCTTTTGAAGCTTGGGCTGGTAGGAAACCGATTGTGAGACATTTCAGAGTCTTTGGGTGTCCAGCATGGGCTCGCATACGTCCGTAGACATGCAAGGCATTGGAAATGCAGAGTAGGCCTTGTATTTTTGTTGGATATCCTAAGGGTGTTAAGGCATATAGATTGATGGATCCTGAGACACATGAGGTGTTTATTGAGAGGCATTTTCACTTTGAGGAAAAATCTCCTAGCTTAGCCTCTCTACCTCCTCCACCTTCCTCCATTGTGGATAGTGATGTAAGTGATTCAGATGATGAGACTCCTTCAACTCTGACTCGTAGGGTTACACCTCCGCAGGGTCCACTTGCAGTTGAAGAGCCTCATTCTCCACCTCGACCTAGATCTCATTGGGCTCGACAGACACTTTAGTCAGCATTTTCTCTTGTTGGGGATTCTTTAGATACATGGAGGACTCGATCACAACATCAAGACCTTCTACATGTATTCATTGCTACCACTTCCGATCCGCAGACATTTTGTGAAGCATCAGGGGTTCCTGAGTGGGACCAAGCTATGGAGTAAGAGTATAGTTCCTTGATGAGGAAAAACACATGGGATTTAGTCCCTCTCCCTAAGGGGAGAAAGATGGTTCAATGTAAGTGGATCTATCAGACCAAATTTACAACGAATGGTAGTGTAGATAAGTATAAGGCTTGGCTTGTTGTGAAAGGTTTCTCTCAGGTTCCAGGTGTTGACTATATTGAGACCTTTGCACTCGTAGCCAAGATGAACTCCATTCGCTTGACACTTGCTATTGTCGCAGCTCATAGATGGGCTTTACATCAGATGGATGTGAAGAGTTCTTTTCTTCATGGGGATCTTGATGAGGAGATTTATATGGAGCAACCATAGGGTTTCATCCAGGATTCTTCCTTGGTTTGAAGACTAAAAAAATCTCTTTATGGCCTTAAGAAGGCCCCTAGGGCTTGGTACGCCAAGATGGATTCCTTTCTTCTCTAAGCAGGGTTCACCAGGTGTCATTCTGATCCAAATGTCTACATTTTGTGACAGGATGACTCACACTTGATACTTGTGCTCTATGTTGATGATTTGATCATTACAGGGAACACTGCATCCATCATTAGCAGTGTCAAATCTTCTTTACATGATAGATTTTCTATGACTGACTTGGGTCTTTTGCACTATTTTCTCAGGATAAAGGTTTCATAGTCATCTTTCAAGATCACTCTTTTGCAACCCAAGTATGCTCTTGATCTTCTTGCATGCTTTCGTATGGATGATTGTAAGCCTGCCCCGACTCCCTTTCTTTCAGGAGTTAAGCTTGAGGCTTGATGTTCTTCTCCACCAATTGATGTCACATTGTATCGTCAGTTTGTGGGTAGTCTCATTTACTTGACTCAAACATGCCTTGATACTTCATTTGTGGTTGGCATGGTTTCTCACTTCATGCAGGAACCACATGAGCTTCATTTGAAAGCCACCAAACACATCCTTCATTACATCCAGGGTACACATCACTATGGGATTCACTATGTAGCAGGCATAGGACTTCGCTTGGTTGGTTACACAGACTACGATTGGGTTGGCGATCTTGATGTTCGTAAGTCTACTTCAGGTTATAGTTGTCACCTTGGTTCAGGTCCCATTTGTTGGCAGAGCAAGAAGAAGTATGCTATTGCTCTCTCTTCGATTGAGGCTAAGTATCGAGGAGTTGTTAACGTAGGGACTGAGACCATTTGGCTTCAATAGATTCTCATAGAGTTTGGGTTCACCACTCCACGACCGACAGTTCTACATTGTGACAATCAGAGTGCTATTGCAATCTCAAAGAACCCGGTCCAACTTCAGCGGACCAAACACATCGAGATCCATATGCACTACATCCGAGAGCTGATTCAGGAGCAGGTCATTGATTTGCAGTATTGTCCTACAATAGAGCATGTTGTCGACATCTTTACCAAACCTTTCACCGAGAGTAAGTTCCAGCAATTGCGAGCTCTCTTGGGAGTGCAAGATGTCTCATTAGGGGGGTTAGCTAACTTCTCCTTCCTCTCTTATGGGGGGGACTTTTTCCTCTCTGAGGTTTTGTCCTTCTTCTTTGAGAGTCTTTTGTACATTCATTTCTCTTTTGGGGGGTAGTTTTTTCCCACTGTGTTTTCTCCATTTCTCTGTTTGTGAGAGATTGCATTACATAGTTTTGTTTGCATTTGCATATTATACATGGGTACCAATCATGGCCTAGTAGCCGAGACCCATCTTGCATTGTTGACTTGAGTCTTCATTCCCCTAAGTTGCACTTAAGGGGGGTTGTTGGTATAAATAAATATTCATCATGGATATTATTACACTTTACTTAAGTTAACTTAGGATAATGCATCTTTTCGTAGTTTGGATATGAGACACTTAGGGAAGTGTGCACATAGGGATATAGCTTGTAAGAGAAATTTCACTTTTTGTGGTCTTATTTTGCTGTTACACTCCATATTCGGTGGGTCATCCACCTCTTGTGGAATATTATATTATTTCTCCTACCTACCCCTAGTATTTCTTACCTACCCTGGTTTCTCATTGAGCCACATGTTATGATTGTATGATCGTATATCCATATGGCCTTGCTTATATAAGCAAACTCATATTCATTGTATTGGTGAATCTAGTTGATCATTTGTATATTGATGAGAATACCGTTTGTTCTTGTCATTCTATTGTCTCTCTTTATGTTTCTCATTGTGCCCTTGATCTTGGAAAAATCTCACAAAATGGAGTGAGAGGATGTAGAAAAGCAACAAAAGGCGTGGAAGCTCTAAGTGGGTTTCCTAATCTTTATGCTCATTGTGTAACAAGAAAAGAGATGAGAGTATGAAGGTACAATGCAGTGCTGGGTCATATTAGATGCTTCCTCCAGAAGAGCATCCAATTCATTCAACCAACTATTTACCATGAAAGGCAAGGAAAAGGGTGAGAGGATGTGTTCAGTTTGCCAGACTTCAAAGCTTTTCTATATTGTTGCATTTCCATGTTCATTAATTGAATTTTGAGAAGCAGGACCTTGAGGACATCCAACTCTTTCCTACACCTGATGGCAATATTGATGTATTGGATAACAACATTTTGGGGCTATTTTGGAATTCTACTGAAAGTCTATTTCTTAGGCAAAGCGAAGGAAATGCAGCCAAATAGTAGCTAAAGCTCCTGCCAGAGAAGCAGGCTAATCTGTTGGTTCCTCTGAGATGCTATTAATTAGTAGTCCTATGGAGACCTCATTAGACACCAATCTTTGTTACATAGGAAAGTGTAGAAAGAACTTATAAAATAGCCTTTAGAATCAAGTCAATTTAACCACGCGGATCATCCGTCCGTCAGCATGTAGTCACGGTCACAAGTTGAAGGCATAATACAACTCTCTCAAAGGCAGATTTTATATCAGTGTTCTCACATAATTTTGATTCCCGCAATTTATTCACGACTGTCGATCATTTTAAGAGTTTTCTTCTTTGGTTAAAGTCAAATGTATAATAATTGTCAATCTTGATCAATCCAATCTGAGATATATCAAATTCTTACCTAATATTGACTCCCTCGATTTAATCACTATTACGTTTGTGACTTTTTCATCCACTACACAGACTTTTGCGGCTCTCTCTGCTTGACTAGACAACATCTGAAAGCCATGTTTGAGAAAATATGGGAGGACGACAAATATTGCAAAAGAGATTCGACCCCGCTGCAAGGTCCACGCCCGTGCTTTAAAAATTGCAAGCTGCTAAGACAATAAAACCCCCCTTGCCCTCACCCCGCTTCAAGGTCCACGCCCGTGCTTTAAAAATTGCAAGCTGCTAAGACAATAAAACCCCCCTTGCCCTCACCCCGCTTCAAGGTCCACGCCCGTGCTTTAAAAATTGCAAGCTGCTAAGACAATAAAACCCCCCTTGCCCTCACCCCGCTTCAAGGTCCACGCCCGTGCTTTAAAAATTGCAAGCTGCTAAGACAATAAAACCCCCCTTGCCCTCACCCCGCTTCAAGGTCCACGCCCGTGCTTTAAAAATTGCAAGCTGCTAAGACAATAAAACCCCCCTTGCCCTCACCCCGCTTCAAGGTCCACGCCCATGCTTTAAAAATTGCAAGCTGCTAAGACAATAAAACCCCCCTTGCCCTCACCCCGCTTCAAGGTCCACGCCCGTGCTTTAAAAATTGCAAGCTGCTAAGACAATAAAACCCCCCTTGCCCTCACCCCGCTTCAAGGTCCACGCCCATGCTTTAAAAAGCAGAATGGAAACAAAACATTCAGTCAATCCGTGTATGATTATGGACATTGAATTTAGGGGTAAATTTTTTACTTTTCATTCCTCCGTGTTAACCACGGAAACATGACTAGCAACACTTTTTCTTGTCATCGAAAGGGTTCTAGGTAGTATTGGTAACATGGAAATTTCATTTTCTACCATGTTTAATATATTTTTTCTTGTCATCAAACCTGTTAATTTTTTTATTTCATTTATATGTAATACCAAAATTTTCATGAGTAAATATTATGTATTTGTTATGCAAATCAGTCATTATTAGTAAATTTCAATTGAAATATTTAAACTAGTAAATTCAATTGAAATATTTAAACTAGTAAATTTCAATTGAAATATTTAAACTGATTTAAATTCAAATAAACTTTTTATAATTGTATATCTCTATTTTATCTCTATAGTAGTAGATGTGTATTTCTCCTTCCACTTTAAATGATAGCATTTACGTGTCTTCTCCATGGCCACAAATTACCCTTGCTAAAAGCATGGCTCAATTAATATAAGTTCGCCATGGTCTAAGCAATAGGAAAGCAAAAACTAATTAAACAAAATTTATATACCTATGATGAGAAAATATAGACTTACAAACAAAAAAGTGAAAGCCAATAGTAGGGTAGTTAAGTATGTTAGGTAATTAAATCTCGTCTCTTTCAATCCTCCCTCCAATATTTATGGTCTCTTTTTTTAAGAATAATTTTTGAAATGGAAAACTATGAGAATCTTCCATAATCCACTATATCATTTTGAAATTGCCAAGATTTCCTAAGCACATATTTTAAGAGTACCCTTGAACAAGATGATACGTGAATTCTTCTAGCAAGGTTTCTTGGTTGGCTAGCTCTATATTAAATTGGAGTCTACAGAGAGCTCACTCCCTTATCTAGTACATTCAGAGACACGAGTAGACATGGATACAAATAGGGTTCTAACCTCCTCTCCTATTCATGCATTCTCCAATTTGGACTACTTAGGAGCCAACTTCCACAGATAGATTATAAAAATGGTAGGATCAAATCATTGCCACATAAGGTCACAAAACCCCATGAACCTAGGCCAGATACATAATGGGGAATTATGATTGTAGTAACCTATATTAGAATAAAAATTCAACCAACAAATAGCAGATAATATATATGCCATGATTACAAGACTTGCCTTCAGACAGAGGGGGAAATGATGAGACAATGAAATGTGTTATGATTTATTGAAAATTTTCATATTTTTGTTGAAACATATTTGTGTAATGGACAAAATGATGTAACTAATTCACTTTAAGCTATTAGAAGTAGATTATGAAATGGATTTTCTACACTTTTTCTTTAGAGTTTGTTAGGCAGATAATTGTATCAAATTTATTTTCTATGTATATTGATGTATTTATCATGAATCTAGGAATTAGTGGTATCAACATGACATGGAACTAATAAAAAGGAATGGTTTCTACAAATATTGGATAGTTAGAAATAACACTATCTAAATAGATGGAACCAACTCTACAATTAACTTAGCTAACTTAGCTAGATCAAATTGAGTTGGATAGCATTAGAACACATGGGAAAAAAAATCTTCTAGTTTAGTAGGGTAGATAATGAAAATATCATTTTTACCATGAATCCTTGTGATCAAATATGGGTCCAAGTCAACTTCTTATTTTGTAAATAGCATGTGTAGATGTCAAATTAACTTATGTCCATTGAGATTATAATGCCCTACTTTATAAACTTGTTCCTTAAATAATTTTAGGGAAAACATCTCTCAAACCAAGAACAACTTAGACTAGAGAATTGCAAGATTGCCTTAAATCATAGTTGATAAGAAGTATTTATCATAGAATTAAAACTCCTCTCAATTAAAATAAATGAATAAATTATTTATTAGATATGACATTTTAATAGAGAAGGAGATAGTAATGTAAAATATTTATCAAGTTAGATCATGGAGGGAATAAGATGGTGGGGAACCAACAAGTTTTAAAATCAAATATTTGAAATTCAAGGATCAATTTTGTGGCTTGGGATCTTATACTAGAGAATTGACCTAATATAAGGGAATACCAAATTTAATTTTCAAAATGTATTTCTAGACATAGGGGGTAATAAATATCAAATATATTAGAATATGGGTAAATATAGATGAGATAAGAGTAAATGCATGTGAAAGTTTCAGAGCATGAATTAGTGATAGTTCAAGTAATTATCCCAACTCCATATAACATTGCACTACTTTTTAATTTGTAATTCCATAATTAAGCTATTGTGTCAAATAAGTCTAAAAGATAAGTAAGAATTAACATGTAAATACCTATGCAAATTTCACCATTACACTACTTAAAATATCAATGTTGAATTGATTAAAAAGATGGGCAAACACTATTGACTCAATAGAACTATGAACTAGAATAAAAAAATGCATGAGAGATCTCATTCCCAACAGCAACACCCAAATACAATTTTGAATCTTGATGACAACAAACACGACATCATTATGAATTTACTAAAATTGAATATATTAAATAAAGTTAAGTTTAAAATAAAGTGGCAATTAAAATATATTAAAAATGTTTTATCATTCAAATCATATATTTATTTAACAATAAATATTTCCTAAATCCTAACTAAACACAACATACTAGAAATAATAAAAATATATCCCCTTACTAGAGTTGGAGAATTATAATTTTGATTCCCTCTAGTTATATTCTTGGACATTTGATGCATGGGGGAGTTCAAGCATATAAAATGTCACCTGACATAATGTATAGAAGCTAGTTAGGCTCTAATTAGGCAATGACCTTCAGTTTATTCAATGCAACACTTTCTCTATTTCATAGTTCTATCCCATGAGAAGGAATGGAATATAGATTTTTTCCTAGTGAAACAAAGAACATCTTCAAACCTTCACTATTGCAAGTGCAATTAAGGCATTCCAACATAAAACTTATTATTGGTGAGTTGTGCAATTACTGACAAAAATACACCATTTAAAGTCATGTATAAACTCTTGTGATGATCTTGGATACCTATTTGAGACTCTTTGGCCAAATCAAATTAAATTTGATGTAAAAAAATTTAGAACATTTTATACTCATTATTAAAGTTCATAGAAAACTACACACAATTCGACAATAAAGGTGGCCACTGCTTATTGCATGCTTCCACACTTTGGAATTGACTTATTGTAAATGTTCACATTGTAGTTTATTTTGGACTTGACTCATTGGTCAATGTTCACATTGTGATTTATTTGGAACTTGACTCTTCCATTAGTGTTCACATCATAGTTAGTTTTTGACTTGACTCATCAATCAATGTTCACATCACAATTTATTGTTTACTTGACACATTGATAAGTGTTTAGATCCTAGTTTATTTTTTACTTGACTCTTTTGTCAATATTCACATCAGAGTTTATTTTTGACTTGACTCATTGGTCAATGTTCACATCACATTTTATTTTGGACTTGACTCATCAGTAAGTGTTCACATGAGTGTTTATTTTCAGCTTGATCCATCACAGTTTATTTTAGACTTGATTCACCTATCACGATCAATGATCATATTACAATTTATTTTTGACTTAACAAATTGCTCATTGTTCACATGTCAATTATTTAAATTTGACTCATTTGTTAAAGTTCATATCACAATTTATTTTTGACTTGACTCATCTGTCAATATTCATATTGCAGTTTATTTCGACTTTGACTCATCCGTCATGTTCACATTACATCTTATTCTTTAACCTAAGATAGATATTTTTTAAGAATTTGGATTATTATGAGTCACCATGAATGTTCTCATTTAAAAAAAAAAAATCTCTTCCTCATTTATCGTAGACCATTCCTCGCACGTTACTGAGCCTATAATCCATTCAAAACCTTCTCACTCTTCACGAAAAGGGTCAATTCTATTGTAATCGGCAATGTACCAAAATTAAATCTTCAGATGAAAATTCGCCACATTTCATTTGTATTATTGAATTTAATAGCGACTTGTAAGCAATCGATAATAGAATTATCTACGCGTCTGGACAAAAGGAAAAGAAAATTGGGGATTCTTGCCTTCTAGGATACGAAAAGATTACTTGGGATTCTTGCCTTCTAGGGTTCTCAATCTAATCATGTAGACGTTTAGTATTGCAAATTTTATAACATAAAGTTTAGGGTTGTGTAAAAGTTCGTTCAAGATTCTAATTTAGGATTGGTGTTTTGAATTTGAGGATTAAGTTTGTAGAGGAAAACTTGATCTTATCTAGAACATAATTTATATTTCACACTATTTTAATCATATAGAATTTTAAATTAGAATAGGATGCACTTTCAATAAAATATTTCTTATATGCATCTAATATTTGTGCATTCTTATTTGTCAATTTTAATATATTCTTTAGTATTTGTCTAGTTTTAATATAGAATAAAAATGGGCATCTAACTTTATCTTTAGGACAAAATGGTACCGAGATAAGAGACAACCTCTATTAATGTACCTTGTGAAAACAATTATTTAATAAAGTTGCAGGGGTAAATGATTTGCCTTGAGATGGCATGTACATTTTTTAATGTGAAATGTTTAAAATAAATTCAAAATTATTGTTGTTGCCTTGCCTTCCACATTTCTCTCATTTTATGGTGGCACCAAACTAATATACAATAAAAATATGAGAGTGATGTCATTAGCAATAAAAATTTGAGAGTGTTTGGGTCTTTCTCTCTACCCAAACCTTCATATACTGCCTTGAGCTTGTCTTGGTCTGCAATTTACCTTCTTTCTTATCATGCCATTCTCTAAACATCCTAATGATGGATCACAGAGTGTGATTTGAAATGTTGATGCAAAAAAAGTCACAATCAAATCCAGAAGTAGCAATAGATATCTTTTTTTTTTGAGAAAAAATAAATTTTTTACCTACACAAAACAATAAAAAGACGAAAAATAGTATTTTTTATAATCATATAAAATACAAATTAAATTGAAACTATAGAATTTTTAATGATTTTTTTAATTATATTCATTCATTGATTAAACTAATTTAAAATAAAAATTCAATGAATGCAATAGTATCTTATCTTTGGAGGAACTAAAAATTGGACAAATCAAAACAAACACTACAATAATAAATCTATAATATATAAAAATTATTTTCAACATAATATTAAAATTCTGTATTCTGTATTATAATGATATATATTTATATACCATTATTTTGACACAAAATGTATAAAGACAAAAGTCCATTAATTTCATCTAAAAACTGAAACATATCGCTGCACCAAAATTCACCAGAATAAAAATGTTCACCATGACGAAGGATATCATAGTAGCATTTTTCACATGTTTCAATTTCTGTGGTAGATAATGTTGTTGTTTGAACTTACTCTGTCTTGATAAAGTTTTATTCTTCTTCAATAACAAGTAAAACCTTTGAACAACCATACACTCTTATCTTCTCTACACTCATCAAATTCCAATAACACTGTGGTATCCTCTGCAATGCCTCACACTTCATTATTGTCAATATTTTGAGTGATGGCAGGGCTCCTCCTTCCACTACTAGTAGCTGCGCTATCTTCTCCACCTCTACCATTATTAATGCCTCTAGCTTGAGAAACGCTCCTCCCCTGCCAAATTCTTCTGGTAACTTCTCTATGTTAGGGCACTTAACGATCTCTAGGTTCTTAAGATTCTCGAGCTTTTGCAACGGAGGTAGTTGGTTCAACATGTCACAGCTGCACAATCTAATGTAGCCCAGATATTGAAATCCACAAATTGAATCCTCTATTTGGTGTAAGTGAGGAAATACTAGACAGATTGTCCTCAATTTTGAAATGGCAATCATGTCATGAGGTAGCCTTTCTATATTTGTGAGATGCAGATGTATATGCTGCATCTGCTTCATGGTTCCCAAAATTCCTTCTCGAATTATTTCACCATTATATGTAAGCGCCAACCTTTTTAGTTGGTTTAGGGTACCCAAATCATTAATTGAAAGCCGACCTCTTCTCCATTCATTCCAAGCTATATTTCTAGATCCACCTACATTCAGGTACTTCAGAGACCTGAGGTGTGAGATCCCATAAGGCATGCACTGCAGGTTTTGACAAGAAGCAAGATTCAAAAGTTTTAGGGAAGTTAACTTAGAAATGCTGGATGGGAGTTGTGTAATATCAGATTGATAAAGATCTAATACTTGAAGGGTTCTAAGGTTTGCAATAGAGTAAGGAAGTTTCTTGATTGGCACACAGCATAATCTGAGGCAAACTAAATGCTTCAAACATCCTATGTTTTTTTGGCAAAAACTGCAGGGCAGTTCGTGACAAATCGAGGACCCTGAGACCGGTCATACTCCCAATTACTTCTTTTCGAATTTCCGTCAAAGAAGTATTACCAGCCAGTAGCAAGTAGCGGATATGGGGAGCTGTGAATGCCTTTGGAACCTTTGTCAAACCATTGTCCCTTAAAGAAATTCTGATGTGTCCCCCACATACATCAGCTGGAAACTCTCCTAAACCTCTGTATGCCTGAAAGAAGCATTTTTCTCCCTTTTCAGCAATTTGGTGTGCTAAAAAGTGGTGCAATACATCATGCACCCTGAAATTGAGCACCTTTCTATCGTAATCCTTCATAATCGTTTCAATAAGGCATCGGTCTGCTAACAAATTGACATATATCTCTCCAATTTGGAGAGGATCCGGCCCGACCACTAACCCTTCTCCAATCCAGTACTTAGTAGCAAGTGAAATATGGATGACTTCGTCTTTTGAGAAAGTAGCGAGGTAAAGGAAGCACAACTGCAAGGAAAATCTGTAGCCCCCCAATTCGGCCAAAGCATTGTAGCTTAACCTTAACCTGCTTGAAAGGGAGTGTGTAACATCCTTCTGCAACCTCTGGAGTGCAAATTCCCATTCATTTGACCGAGAGACGCCTGCCATTGCCTGCCGAACTACCTTTATGGCTAATGGAAGCCCTCCACACTCCTTGCAAATATGCCTCGCTATTTCTTGGTCAATGTTCATGGGCAAAACTCCATCGCTGTGTCTATTCAACTCTTCATTCTCTATCGGTGTCATCTGGTGTGCAGCTTTCTTAGGCAAACTAGCTCCGGGAACCAGGTCTCTGATATGACTAATACTTCTCACAGGTGGTAATCCATCAGGCACATTATCTGATATGATGTATTCATACTCTTTCAACAACTCTTTTATCTCTTCCGGTTCTTCTTCTTCATGCTCCAGATTTTCAATCTTCTTAGGAACTAAGGCAAAACACATATTCTCATGTCTCATTCTATCCAAGAATTTCCTTCCATCCACCAAACAGATTCTAGCATTCGTACAGACTTCACTCTTCAAAGGCTCATCCAAGGGCAACAAGGTTTGCTTCATCCCATTGGCCACAATAGTGTATGTATTCTTCCTCCCATCATGTATTGCCTATCTATCAAACTGCCAAGGTCTACCCAACAAAAGGTGACAAATATCCATAGGCATAATATCACACAAGACTTCATCATGATAATTCCCAATTTTTAATTTCACCTAACATTGCTCACTTACTAACACTTATGATCATCTTGAATCCATGCTATCTGATAAGGCCTAGGGTGTTTCAATGTTTTCAAATTCAAGTTATTCGCCATTTCTTCCGAAACAAGATTATCTGAACTACCACTATCAATAATAACTTTACATCACTTACCAAATACCTTACATCTGGTCTTGAACAAATTCTTCCTCTACAAGGGCTCTTCATCTCCTCCAGTATGACACAAAGCTCTCCTCATCATCAACAGTTCTCCATCTTCTAGTTTAGTAGTTAATCTGATGGGGCTTTCTTCCACCATTGCTATTCTCCCGGTATTCTCTATCTACTTACATTCAAAATCACGACGTCCTTCTCCTCCACACTTATAGCAAGTTCTTCTAAACACTCTCTTGTCTTGTCTTTTGTCATCTTTTCCAAAATTATCATTTTGGTAGCCATCAGGTTCTCTCCTCTAGTAGAAATTTCTATCATCTTTCTGGTATGAATTACCTTCCTTGCTTACTTCCTTGTCCTTGTTCTGATCCGTACAAGTTCTGAGCTACCTCCATTATATCCTCTTCCTCCTTGAGATCTTCTTCTGGAAAACCTTCCACCTCTACCTCTTTGTCTCTGCTCATGTCTTTTGTTTAGCTTCTCTTCTTCTTTCAGGGCATATTGGTAAGCTTCTTCAACACTATGCAATTTAATCAAACTGAGTTCATCTTGTATAGACATCTGCAATCCATTCAAATATCTTGTAACTTGTTCAACTTTATCATCAATATGTCTGGATCTGATATTCAACTTGTAAAATGCTTTGGTGTACTCCTTCACACTAGCTTCCTTCTGCCTCAAATTTTGTAACTTCCAGAATAGATTCACTTGATAATCAGTTGGCATAAATTTTGATTTCAACTTAGCAACCATCCAATCCCATGTTTTGATCTTCTCTTTACCTCTTCTCTTTCTATCAACCTTCAAATGCTCCCACCAAAGAGATGCATGACCTTTCAACTGGGTACAGGCATATTTCACCTTTCTTTCTTTTGCGGTGTTCTCAAAATCAAAATATTTCTCCATCTTCGAGGTCCAATCCATTAATTCATCTGAATCCAACTTTCCATCATATTTCAGTGGGGTAAAATGATGTTTAGTATACGCCCTACTCAAAACCCTCAAAATCTTTCTTTGTCTGGATCAATCGTCAGTGAGTTTACTTGTTCTATCAAGGATTCTTCTCCTTTATATTCACTCACATCGTCAATATGTCGGCCTCTTCTCTGGGTTGTCTCAACGACTTCCAACCATACTGCAAATCCTCACAACATTTCCATCATAGTAGGGTCTGCATTCCCACACACTCCACCATTCCTATTTCTTGTTCGTGCCATCTTCATGCCAGTCCTTTGTAGTTGTAGGTCGGATCCACAGTCTGCCACCCTACAACAAAATTAATTAGGACAACACAATCTGTGGAATGAAAGTTCGCTCTGATATCATTTGGTGCAGTCACCGGTTAGGAGGGACCTCAAAGAGATCAATTTGGACCAGTCAGTAAGAGTAAACACAACATAAACACAAGGATATGATGGAGGCAATGTAGAAATGAATGAATTATATCATGAAAATTATTTATAATCAACTAGTAACAACCAAGTTACAAAAACTGGGTCATTGGCCTGCTAAAACATGCTTAATTATAGAACAGGTCACAACTGGGACCTCAAATCTTAGGATCTATCTTCTATGTTCTACATATTAACTGATCCTTTCTTATCTTCATTCCAATTCTCAATGGCAATGATTTATACGATCCAAGGGTATCCGATTGATCTAGAAAGGGATCAAATGTCGAAGAACAAGACCTAACGTGTAAAAACAACAAGGTCGGCCTCCGCTAAAGAAATTCCTCCAAAAAATACAAACGATGAAGTGTAGATCAAAGGAAGGTCGACCACACACCAAGGAACATCAGAATCAACGCTCAGGGCTCCGCAAGTTGTGGAAGGGATCTGGTAGATTCCGTTAGATTACAAATACAAATAGGTCCAAGCAACTGGTTCTAGAGAACTCTCTCAGAAACCGGTAGTGATAACTTGCCGAAAAATGATCTAAATGCTTCGCAATTTGGGAATAACGTAGATGATCAAGTAATCAAGAAAAAATCCAAATCCTCGAGATGTGGCGAACCAATGCCAGAAAATGTTGAATGAAATGTTGAAACTGCAAAACATAAAGCAAAACAAAAAGGAAATATTTTTGGTTGATGCAAGATTGCCAAGAACCGTGAATGCTCCTGCATCACACTATTTATGAGAGATTTTATATGATCTCAATATTTAATAGAATTTATTTAAAAATATCATTATAAAACAACATACAATATGGATAAAATCTTTGTTATACAATTTGCAAGTAGGAACTATCTTTGAAATTCTAAAGATGCAATATGCAAGAGTACTATGGATGAAAAGATGTAATGTAAAGTGAAAGAAACCATTATCCAATAGAATATTTTGGTTCTTGTAACTAAGAAAAAATGTAATCTTCTTTGTTGAATACAAAACAAAATTTGCATGCCTTATTTATTCTACTTTCATAAATAAATAACATAACCCAAAGTAATTGGAGCCACTTCCATGTTTACTTCTTTTTAAAACTACTCTCTAGTAGTAATTGTAACTACTAGACCTCTTGGGCCTTCTAATAGGTTGTACTTATCTAATCCCTAAGATCCGTTACAACCTTCTCAAACACCTCACTCTTTTATTAATTACCAAAACCTAATTTTTTAATCCCTTCAAATATTTTAATCCCTTAAAAAATTTTAAGGGATTAAATTTTTTTTAAGGGATTAAAATTTAAAATAAAATAAAAAAAAATTTAATCCCTTAAAATTTTTCAATCCCTTAAAAAATTTTAATCCCTTACATTTTTTAAACCCTTCAATTTTTTAAAGTTATTTAATCTCTTAAAATTTTTTTAAAAATTTTAAAATTTTTTTAATCCCTTCAAATTTTTTAATCCCTTTAAAAATTTTAATCCCTTCAAATTTTTTAATCCCTCAAAAAAAATTTAATCCCTTAAAAATTTTGAATCCCTTAAATTTTTTAATCTACTTTATTTTTACAATATACATTTAATATTTTATAGTGAAAAACCAAGTGTAAGATACCAAATAAGAATCCATCTTGTTATCACAAATCTAATAAATAATCCCAAACACAACTCAAAAATCTTTGACATACAAACTAATATATATTAATCTTATTCTTTAAAAATATATATATTTTTTATTTTGTTTTATTGAATAAAGATAATATACAATAAAAGAATAATAATTACAAAAGATCAATATAAGAAAAGAGTATGTAAACAACACTAACAAAACATGATTACTTTTCTTTTACATTTTTTTCATTAACCTATAAAAATAGGATCATTTTAATTTTTGTAGAGTTCTACTTTATAGATTAAAACAAAGCCCTAGATACTAAAATCATAATTTAATGTATGAAAATATAAATTCTGATTTAATGAAAAAATAAATAAAAATCCTAAACTTAGGAAATCCACACCGAAATATCTTTAGACTAACCAATAAAAGAAGGATTTTGGGTGAAGCAATGCTTGTCAATTAAATAAGTCCTGAACAAAAAAAAAATTAGTACAAACTGAAAAGGTTGGGGCTTCATAATAATGGTGAGATAATTCAGCAAGGAATGTTGGGAACCATGAAGTAGGTGGAATATCTATGTATGCATCTGACGGGTATGGAAAGCCTACCACAAGACATAATTTCCATGTCAAAATTGAGAAAACTTTTATTAGCATGTCCTCAGTTACTCCAGATAGAAAATTCATTTTGTGAATTTCAAAATCTGGGTTATCTTAGTTTGTTCGATCTTCCAAGTCTAAAGCACCTGCATATCGTTGAGTGCCCCAACATTGAGAAGTTTCTTGAGGAATTTAGCAAGAAGCGGGGATTTTCTAAGTTGGAGGTATTTTCAGTGGTGAAGCTGAGGAAGCTGGAGCAGCTGCCAATAGTGGAAGAAGGAGCACTGCCTTCACTTAAAAGATTGACAATAATGAAGTGTGAGGCATTGCAGAGGCTACCATAGTGTTATTGGAATTTGAAGAGTATAGAGAAGATAAGAGTGTAGGGTTGTTCAAAGGTTCTATTTGTGATGGCAGAGGAAGAAAACTTTATCAAGACAAAGATTAATGTGCAAACAATAACATTATCTATGATAGAATCTCAAACATTAGAAGAGCGCTATCATGATATTCTTCAGCGGGGTGACCATTTTTATTACGGTGAATTTTGGTGTAGTGAGATGTTTCAGCTTTTTGCTGCCATTAATCGATTTTATTTGTTCAAAATTATTTCATTCAAAATAGTGGTATATAAATAATTTTAATATTATGTTCAAATATAAATTGTAGATTATTTCAGAATAATATATGTAATTGAAAAAAAAAAAAGTTTCTACTTAATGTTTCTATTTTTGTATTTTATATAACATTATATATTACAAATTTATCATTGTGATTTGACAATTCTTTGTTATACATTATATTAGAATTAATTCATTTAAATAAGTGTCTTGTTAATTTTGAAAATATTATATAATTAGGGTTTTGTAATTATTTGATTATATCTCACAAACGGTCATGAATTTTAGCACAAAATAGTTTTTGCAAATTTTTGGATCATTTTGAATTATTTCTAAATTTTTTTAATTTTTATAAAAAAATAATTTTGGGAGCAAATTAGTGAATTTTTTGAATTTTTTTATATTTCTAAAAATATCTCAGAATTCTAGATATCCTCTTGGAACCCAAAAATATTTTTGAAAAATTTGATCCTTAAAAATTGGGGTTTTTCCTTAAATTTTCTTTTAGGGCCCAAATCAAGGTATTTTATCTAAAAAAATTGCATTTTCAAAAAGCTCTTAGAATTTTATTAGGGGTTTTTTCTTTGTGTTTTATTTGTTGTAGTAAAAATCATTGCAAAAAAAAATTAAAAAAATCTTGTTGACTAGGTCAAAAAGAAAAAGAAATAAATTGATAATTTTGTCATGAGCTTATAATTTATTTACATATATCTTATTACTCATGGGATTTATTTATCATCATTGAAATTTCTTTATCGTGAGTTCTAATATGACAAGGAATCTATTTGTGAAATAACATTTTCTTTCTTTGGTTATACTTTTTGGTATATTCTCACACACGATTTGAGGATGATAAAAATATAGCTTGGAGCTCATGATTGGATCAAGCGGTTCAGCGTAAGAGGAAATCATTAAAATCAAGTTTCACTTGTTCTAAAACCCTCTCATTTAAATTTTGAAAAGTGGCCATTATCTTTTCCAATAATAATAGAATCATTTCTTTCTTGCTTGATTTGACTTCCACATATCGAGAATGGGATTAAAATCAACCTTACACATTTCAATTTGGATTTAAAATGAACAAGTGCCTTTTCATCCCCAAGGTCACTTATGTATTATATCCTATTCGAACCCAACAATAACCTCATGACTTGTTAGATGTAGGTGATCCTGTTTTCTTTCTTTTTAGGAGGCTTTCCTAGAGAAGTGATCACTCTAGGGGACAACTTCAACTCCTATGTTTCAACAGAGTATGAATAGAAAGAGTGAATCAAAAGACATGCCTCTTCAAAGTGAAATATTGTCAATTTGGGCTAAGCCTCTGAGAAATTTATACCTTACAAAAGAGAAGGTAGAGAGTGAATCTTTTTGGTAGTATTTATCTTTCTTTCCATGAATTTAGGCCTCATGTACCCTTTTGGTATCGAGAGGATACCCCTAGTTGAGCTTGTAAGCCTATATACAAACTTTTTGGCCATGATTTCTTGTAAGTGCAAAAAGTGATAATCCCACTTGAGCAGGCTTATTGGTGGGTCTTATGTTCTTGAATGTTTATACCACCTTCCCGACTTGAAAGAAAAATGAGAGAAATCATCTAAATTGAGCCATATGATTTTGTCTTTTTCTATTTCTTTCTTGTCTATTTTCATATTTAATCAAACACCCCAAAAATAAAAATATTTCAAAAAATATATATAAAAATTCTTTTGCAAAAAATACCTCCTTCATAAATACATAAAACCCAAACTCTAAATTCAAGGATTGGTTTGAAAAAATGGATATGAAAGTTAAAGTGTTTAGGGAAAATCCCCAAAACCACTCATACATTTCTTTAAAAAGTAAATCGTAGAAATACCTTCTATAGTACACTTATAAGAGAGGAAGAAATTTTACACCTTTGGGTGAACTAATTGAATCAACATTACAAAAACTAGTTGATAGTAGGCTCAACAACTTGCCAAAAAATGAAATTTTTGAATCTAAAATAAAACCCTCATGGTGGAATGATAATAAATTTTGTGAATAATATAGGTGTGATGGACATAAAACTTCCAATTGGTACAAGCTTAAGATCCTCTTCCCAAACCTTATTGATCAAGGTGAAATTACTATTAAAGAAAATGTAAATAATTCAATTAATGATATATTAGTCATGTACCAAGATAATCCTTCCAAGCATGATCAAAACCATATGCCTATTTCTAGCAATGGATCATGCCAAAATAAAGCTTCCATCTCTTACACCATTCTTTCATTCCCTAAATATTTAAAATGACAATCCGCAGCATCCCCATAAAATAATGAATCCCATGACGGCACCTTTAAAGTTTAACCTCAAGGGTTATCCAAAATATAAATCCAAGATAATATTCTTCTTGATCCCATCCATGATTCAAAAATCCTAGAACCAATGTCATTATACACTCTATTGTTAGACAATTCAAATAATCGGAAGACAACTGAGACGAGAGTGAATCAGTTGTCACAGATTACCAAAACCATTAGAAATTTAAACTTTAATATCGCAACCCAAAGTATTAATAAAGGAATATAAGATAAACCAATAAAGCATAAGAAATAATCACATAATAAATACCGTCCACATAACACCAAGATTTGTATGTGGAAAACCCGATAAAGGGAAAACCACAATGGGAAGCCTACCCATAGTCAGATAATACTTCTATAGTATGTGAATTACAATTGACGGGCCTGCACTTACAAGAATCCCAAAAGCCTAGAGTACACTGCTCATCACAAAAGGAGCCTCAGTGACTACATAGAAATCCATACTACAATCCGGAGAAGTGTTGAACTGCAAAAGGTAGCTGTAGACACCCAAAATTGTCATGTTTAATTAAATAAATATTTTATTTATTTAATTATCTAAGCCTAATTCTTCTATTAATTAAATAAATTTTTATTTATTTAATTGTCCTATTTCTTCTATTAATTAAATAAATCTTTATTTATTTAATTAGTTCATTATCTTTTTCTACACATGACACATGTCATTCATCTCTTAATTCCTACACTACCTACCTCTTTCATTATTTTGGTATTTCTTATACCTACCCTCTAATCCTAGCCGACCTCTCTTTTTACACCTCTCAATCTTAACCCTCCATTTCTTATTGTGTCTTCTATTTAAGGAGATGCTTTCTTCATTGACAAACCCTAATGCCTAATGACACATGCTAATGACTGATTTTGGAGGACTTGGCTACACTACAATTCAACTTGCAACCACATTCCGTTCTTTGTTGAGCTCTTGTGCATACAAAAATCTGAGAGCAAGCATATCAAACAAGATCAATGGAGATAGGAAGAATGGAGATCAAAACCCTAGTGGACATGTGATGGTATAATGTTTGTGATTTTTGAGTTATTTGCATTGTCTTAGGTTATCTCCATATGTTATGGTGGATCTTTGTTCATTGTTAGGCTAGGGTTTAGTGGTTGAATCCATTTTAGTCTTTCAAATATTGTTGTTTATTGCTATCCATTTTCACCATATACATTTTGGCACGCCCGGTGGGACTCTTGTCCCTTTGCATTTAACATTTTGTTGCAGATTTGGCATTTTTGAAGTTGCAGATCGGACGATTTCGACGACATTTTAGATTTTTTCCGCGTCTGCGAGTGTTCGGATCGCATTTTTGTATTTCAGAGGCGTCTGTGATATCTTGGATCGCGTCTGTGTTTCTGTCATTTCTATTTTTTGCAGGTTTCCGAAAGTCGCGTCTATGATCCCGAATCGCGTCTGTGAACCATCTGATCGTGTCTGTAGAAGAAAGAGGTGTCTGTGTTCTTAGATCGCGTCTGCAAATCACAGAACCGCGTCTGTGTCAGACAGACGCGTCTGTGTCTGGTATAACAGCGTCTGTGTATTCTATTTTGCAAATTTTTCAAGTTTTTCGATTCGGGTTTTCGGATTTTGTACTTAGGGTTTCAGATCTGGTTTATTTTCGGCTAACCTTTGCAGATCTAGCTAACCTGGTTTGTGCAGCTTGCTTTGGAGACAAATGCGTTTTTGTTGAAGGCCCCTTTTTTCACAAAGTCTTTTTGGGTTTTCTTAAAATTTACCTAACTTGTGTGCTTGCAGGAAGGGGTTATCACTTGAAACAACCCAAACTACTAACAATTTTGTTGCAGGGCCTTGGCTAGGGTTTTTGTAATTTTATTGTGTGCCTTGTTTTCATAGCTTAGCAAACACTTCAATTGGTGCACTAAAATTGAACCATTGTCTTTTGTGTCTTGAGCAATAGGCTCTTTTTGTTTACTCTTTAGAGGGCCTGTCTTCCCGTGTGGTCATTAGGACTACTAGTGAGAAGAGAACGACCCAAGTGGTAGCAAAAGAAAAGCCATCTTCTTCCAAGCCACTATAATCAAATGTATTCATGGTGAAAACTATGAATAACATGTGCTGATTAGTTCATACCGACACTATGTCTCCCCATAAACCCGTTTGATCAAATTTATTTGATCATTTGTAGGGCGTAACCCCTACCGGCTGGGAGCCTTCTGTATTTACAGAGCTGAAAGTGCCGCATGTATGGCCACATGAGCGGATGCCCTTACTAGCACCATTTTGTTTTAGATGCCCAAATCCTTCTAATTGTTGAGGCAGGAGGTCGGACCTCTGGTAGCGGCCCACACACATACGGTTCTTAGTAGAGATACAAAGTTCGCCATGGGGAGTTTTCATGGGGACTGATGCTTGGCTGACCCGAGAAGTGAGTGCCGAGGGTGGAGCCAGTGAGGTCAAGCATCTAAGTATCCGTTCTGAATAGCGTAGCCTCGGGGGTAAAACCCCATGTGGGATCAACAATTATTGTCCTGGCCAGCCATAAGAATTGTGCTTGACTTATGATAAACATTCAAACAATCAAGACAAAACAGCAAAATATTGTGTCTTTTGTGTCTTCAAGTGTATGCAAAAACTTTTTACATCAAACAACACACTTTTTGGAGTCTAAACAGTCTGCAAACATTGGGTCATCAACACTGTGTCCTCTTGTCACGAAAAACAGTCGAAAAATCAGATTTGGTCACAGCAAAACAAATTCACAGATAGGAAAGATTGCACTAAGGTTACAGAAACGCGTCTGTGTCTGTTAAAACCGCGTCTGTGTACAGAATAGCGTCTGTGTTTTTATCAGCGTCTGGGTAGAACAGAGACACGTCTGTGTCTGGAAATCGCGTCTGTGAAGTATACAGGCGCGTCTGTGTCCACAATTGCAAAAAACTGTTACAGTCCCAGCAAACATCAAACAGGAAATCTCAGAATCACATCTGCGTCAAACAGAATAGTGTCTGTGTCTTAAAATCGCGTCTGTGAAGTACACAGAGGCGTCTGTGTCAGGATTTGAAAAGTTTAACAGTCAAGTAAACAAAGAAATCAGTTTCGGCATACTTGAGCTTCCTAGGTTGTCTCTTCAGATTTCATCTAGCATTCAGCCTGTTCTAAGGTCTTACACAGTCCATCATTGCTTCATACCTCATTTTACATTCATACTTGTCTAAACTTGAGTCAAAAGGTCACTTGCTTGTCCTCACTATACTTTGTCAACACACTACATACTACAACACTTTGCTAAGTGGTCCCTCATCAAGGTTTCTTACCTTTGGGTCTCATTTGGTCTTACTTAGAGTCAAGGTCAGCTTACCTCATCAAGAGAAACTATCCTCTCTTTGGAAGTTACACCTACTCTACTACATACATACTTGGTCTTACACTTTGGACATTGCAAGTAAACTTCAGATTCATTTACATTCCATACAACTCTTGGTCTTACATACTCTTGTCATTTTCGTCCAGTCTCTCACATATTGCTAAACACCTAGTTCATGGTTGAAACCCGTCTTCAAAAATCTAGGAGAAAAGCTAAAGAAGCTCAAGGGTCCGTAAACATGAGTTCTTATGAGTATGACAATGACGTCTTCTACAATCCTGAGCACACTACATTACCAGACATGAATGTTTATAGACACAATCCAAATGTGGAAAGCGCAAACGCTATACACAACGCTACACACAATGATAATGTGGACAATTCTTCAATACTATCAGCAGACATACAAGAATCTATAATGGATCCTCAATTCAATAGATTGGTTGAAGAGATAATGAGGAGAGATCGTCAATACTTTCTAAACATGATGGCACAAAGTGGAGCCAAAATACCACATGATTTTGACTTATCTCAACTTATGGAAAGTAGACCTTCACAACAAACTCGACCTAATAGTGGAGGACCAAATAATATGATGCCGGAGTCACCATCAGTTTTGCTTTAGAAACCAGCAATCCCACATATACAAGCTCAAATGCATGATACTTACGCTCAAAGACCATCATGGAGGCCTTATGTTCAAACACATGCTCAAGATATGGGTCAACCAAGACAAATGGATACTCAAGGACTTCCTCAAAATTTTGACACAAGGAGACCTCATGCCAAAATTGGGGGCAACACAATGGAAAATGAAAGGCCCATTGAATATGGTTTATATACACAAAACAGATATGGGGTCCCTCAACAAGAAATTATGCCAAGTGCTCCATACATGTCGCAACAATATAGACCTCCATATGGACATGTCTACGATCAATATCATCCATATATGCAACAAGTTCCTCCTCAAATGGGTGTTTCAAACATGGGACATGCTATAAGAAATCCATCTCCTCCCAAAAATAATTTGGAGCAACAAATTAGAGATCTACAAAAGAAAGTGGAAGACATGGGCACATCAAAACCCACATATACTATGAGAGATATATGCCCTTATCCCTTTGATAAGAGCATTCCAATGCCTCCGTTTCCTCCGCACTTTGTAACACCAAAATTCGACAAATATAGAGGGAGAGGAGACCCCAAGGCACACATAAGACAATTCTTCACAGCTTGCATTGAGGTAGCAGCAGAAGAAACATACTTAATGAGGTTGTTCCCACAGAGCTTAGGAGATCAAGCAATGGAATGGTTTTCTCAATTACCTCCTGGTATTAAGTCATGGGGCGACTTAGAAGAAGCATTCATTCAGCATTTTTCTTACAACATTGAAACAGATGTCTCAGTTACTACCTTGTGCAATACGAAACAAAAAGAAGGAGAATCTTTTGCGTCATTTTTACAAAGATGGAGAAACTTAGCTAGTAGATGCTCTTGTGAAATCCCACAAAAACAAATGGTGGAAATGTTCACACAAAATGTTAACAAGGTTATTGGCTATGATCTCAGAAAAGCTTGTTTGTCTACATTTAAGGATGTCATTGAAAAGGGCCTAGCAACAGAAAAGGTTTTGATTGAACAAGGAGTTATCAAACTATTCAAAGAAAACAAAGAGGACTTTAAGGGAAAGGACAAACCAAAGTTTTGGAACAAGAACAAGAATACAGTTAATGATGGCGTTGTTCATGCCAACACAGTGAGACCAAAGTTCGTCTTTTCTGGATCAAATTCTACCAACAATCAAGTGAATAATCAAACGGCTGCTAAACCATGAAGGAAGTACACTCCATTGGGAGAACCACTTGAATCAGTATTCAAAAAGCTTGTAGCAAACAAGGTGATCACGGTCCCAGATTTTCCTCCATATGAACCAAAGGTAAAAACCGAATTGGTGGAATGATGATGAATTTTGCGAATTTCATAAGAGCAAGGGTCATAAGACAAGTAATTGCCATCGATTGAAAAACATTGTACAAGATCTCATTGACAGAGGAGATATTGAGATTGAGGGACATTCATCTAACCAAGAGCATGAGGTGTTTAAGGAACCATTCCCAAAACATGACAAGGGAAAAGGCAAAGTCACAGATGATCAAGCCAATTACACCAGAACATCTTACAATTATGATTCCACTATTAATCACATCTCAATGGACAATCATATTTCTACCATTACTATCAAAAATAAAAATCCTGAGAATCCTCCTCAGCGACCTAAAATTGTCCTAAAAGGTGTGGGATCTTCGTCCACATCTACCTCCGAATGTCATGTTACAACCCGTCGAGGTAAGATCACATTGCCAGGTACCTCTACTAAGAATACCAATCTTCCGTCAACTAAGCCTGAGTACGATCTTGTAGAACAATTAGGGAAAACACCCGCACTCATCTCTATTCTTGAGCTCTTACGTATATCTCCTGCACATAAAGCTGTCCTTGACAAAACCTTGAGAGATACTGCTGTCCCTACTGATCTGAACGTGGATCAGTTTCAAGCCATGGTGGGATACCTATCTGTTCCACACTCCCTCACATTCACAGAAGCCGATGACGCCTCCATAAGTCAGCCTCATAATGCACCTCTACATATTGAAGCCTTCATACATAAACACCGAATAAAACGAGTCCTGATAGATGGAGGAGCAGGTCTTAATATTTGTACATTGAGCACCATTAGACAATTGGGATATTCTGACAAAGCTGTGAATTCTATGAACCAAATCACTATTAAGGCTTATGATGATGAAGAGCGTTCCTCCAAGGGCACAGTCATCTTACCACTAAGAATAGGGCCAGTCACAAAGGACGTGATTTGTCAAGTCCTGGATCTAGACCTCACATATAACATATTGCTAGGACGTCCGTGGATTCATGAAATGAGAGCAGTCCCATCAACGTACCATCAGTGCATAAAATTTCCTCATAATGGAGTCGAGGTAACGGTCAATGGTGATCCAAATCCATTCATATATTGCAATAACTTGAGATCACATACTGAGACTATCATTCCTAGCAATCGTGAGGCTACTCCTTCTTCAGCATATATTGATCCTGAGTCATTAAAGCCCTCGACATCCAAACAAGGTGAACTTAGAGCCAAGTTTCAAGACAAAGGCATGGGAGAATACACTCTAAATCAAACAATGTTCTTACGACAAGTCATGAACTCCCCTAAGGAATATGGGAGGCCACATCCTAATAAGCAAATCTCCATCATGCTACTCAAATGGGATCCTACCGTCTTTCAAAAATGGGGCGAACTAGAGGAAGAAAATTTATATAAAATGCTATATAAGGACGCTGAAGATGATACACATGATCAAATTATAATACCCTGTGAAAACTATGGTAAAGGTTTCAAAATTCTGCAGAGATTCGGGTATGATGGAAAAAGTCCTCTCGGACTACGCAAAGAAGGTGTCATGGAGCCTCTACAACCTGAGCTAACTACAAGAAGGGAACACTCCAAGGGGCTTGGTTTTCTAAATCCCAAGATTCACAATAAGAGAACAAAACAGATATGGCGAGTCAAAGCGGCTGAAGTTCAACAAGAGGATAATTATTCCACAGACTCCAATGAGTGGGAATGGGGTTCAGACAAATCCTCCAGCGACTATGAACTCAATGAGACATTTAGAGAGCCAGATGAACTAACAGAGGAGGAGGAGTTTTACAAGAAATTCAGAGTTGGTCAAGAACCGACCCATAAGGATCCCGCACAAGCTTCGTTTCAAGGCCCTAGGTCAGGATCACATAGGATGAGGACACCTGTCCCTGAGGGTGCTACTAGTGATGATAATTTGGACTCACTCACGATCGACACTGATGAGGATAGTGCCATTGACGACCTCAATGACTACCTTGACATACCTGAATATAACCACATCTTCACTATTAGCCTTGCGGACTCTAAAAACACTAAAGACCTTCCCCTCGTTCACCCCCAACTCATTGACTGGGATCAGGATGGACCACCACAGTTTGATACATTTCAAAATGATGAAGCTATTGTTGATTATCTTGGCATTCGCGAAGATCTTCTTCTTGGAGACCATAAAGCAGGATACGTCATAGAGCTAAATAACATGGCATACTTTGGTGAGGGTGTCGGGCCTTCTAGTCGCAAAAATGTGAAAATAAAAACAAAACAAGGGTCTTATGGCGAAAACCACACTGTGGCGCTCTCCGACTCTAAAAAAGTAAAAAGAAAGGACGTATCTGAGGGTGAAAACCTCTCTGAGGCGCCCGAAGATGGAAGGCTTGACATTCTCCCAGCATCATACGAGGAAAAATCATCCATGTTGGTAGAGGAGACTATAAAGACAAACATTGGTACAGCAGAGGTTCCACACAACATATTTTTGGCTCAATCATTGACAGAGACCGAGAGAGCAAGGTTCATAAGCTTCTTTAAGGAACGACAAGTCAACTTCGCATGGTCTTATGCTGATATGCCTGGACTAGACCCCGATTTAGTAATGCATCATTTAACAGTCAAACCAGGGGCAAAACCAGTAAAACAGAAATTGAGGAAAATGCATCCACAAGTGGCATTATTAGTCAAGGCAGAGCTGGAGAAATTACTAGATGTCAGATTCATACGCCCAATTGATTATCCTGAATGGATTTCCAATTTAGTACCTATCAGCAAACTAGATCGCAGCATCTGAATATGTACAGACTTCAGGGATATCAACAAGGCTTGTCCGAAGGACGATTTCCCATTACCAAACATTGATTTAATTGTTGATCTCACAGCAGGCCATGAGATGTTATCTTTAATGGACGGATTCTCTGGATATAATCAGATCAGGATTGCACCTGAAGATCAACATAAAACATCATTCACTTGTCCATGGGGAACCTTCTGCTGGAATGTCATGCCCTTTGGGCTGAAAAATGCAGGTGCCACGTATCAACGAGCCATGACTACTATCTTCCATGATCTCATGCATGTAACGGTGGAAGATTATGTTGACGACCTTTTGGTTAAATCAATAGACAGAAATACACACTTGGACATACTTTCAGTTGCTTTTGATAGGCTGGAAAAATACAAGGTAAGATTAAATCCAAAGAAATGTGTCTTTGGAGTAACCTCCGGGAAGCTCCTGGGATTCATTGTGTCTAAAAGAGGAATAGAAGCGGATCCAGCAAAAGTCAAGGCTATCTTGGACATGCCGCCACCCAAGAATATCAGTCAACTTCGGTCTTTACAAGGGAGACTCCAGTCCATACGAAGATTCATAGCACAACTTGCAGATAAGTGCAATCCTTTCCAGCACCTGCTACACAAAAACATTAAGTTCAAATGGGATGAGAACTATCAACAGGCTTTTCAGGCGCTCAAAGACTATCTTTTGAACCCGCCAGTTCTGATGCCACCAATTCAAGATCAACCATTGCTACTTTACATATCAGCTACTCCAACAGCACTGGGGGCACTTCTAGCACAGCAAATACCTGACGGCAAGGAAAAAGCAGTCTACTATATCTGTCGCACATTGGTGGGATATGAGCTAAACTACACACCAATTGAGCGTGCATGTCTCGCTGTGGTCTTCGCTTCACAAAAATTATGACATTACATGCTTACTCACAAGACCAAGTTGATTGCCAGAATCGATCCACTAAAATATCTACTCAACAAAGCTACACTTACTGGGCGACTGGCCAAGTGGGTAATGATTTTGAGTGAATTCGACATTGAATACATGGACAGAAAAGCCATAAAAGGACAAGCCATTGCAGATCAATTGGCAGATGCTCCCATGATAGATGATGTTCCTCTACAGTCAGAATTTCCAGATGAGTCCATTCTAACAATATCACCTGCAAAGCCATGGCAACTATACTTTGATGGCTCATACACACAGCATGGGGCAGGAGTGGGTATACTCTTTATAACTCCCCAAGGTGATTCTATACCAAAGTCATACCGCTTATCATTTCCTTGCACCAACAATATAGCGGAATACGAGGCATTAACAACGAGGCTAAGAATTGCAGTTCAGTGGAAGATCCAGGAACTTCGTGTTTTTGGCGATTCTCAACTTGTCATCCGTCAAGCAACTGATGATTATCAAACAAAAGATGAAAAGCTAATGCCTTACAAACAACTGGTAGATGATCTGAAACAACACTTTGCAAAGATAGAGTTTGAGTAGATACCAAGAGAACAGAATCGTGTTGTTGATGCCATGGCTACAATTGCTTCGCTCATTGACCTACCGCAAAATGAGACCTGCTATGAGTTCCTGGTGGACAACCTGCTGATTCCGTCATATGAGATCACTCCTACGGAAATGATATGTGTTGTTGGTCCTGAATCCCAGTTATATGGTTCCATATTCACATACCTTCGCGACAACATCTTACCTCCCGATCTATCGAACAACCAACGCCGCACTTTCATCCACCAATCCTCTCGATACGTTATCTTAGCTGATATCCTATACCGACGAGGTCTAGATGGCACCCTCCTTAGATGTTTAGAGAGTGACGAAGCTCAGATTGCGTTACGAGAAGTGCACGAAGGGATATGTGGTCCGCATACTAGTGGTCCTACCTTGGCCAAGAAACTTATCAGGACTGGATATTACTGGCCTACTATGGAAAAAGATGCATATCAGTTTGTCAAGAAGTGTAAGCAGTATCAAATTCATGGAGACCTCATACATGCACCAGCACAGGAACTACAGCCACTTGCATCTCCTTGGCCCTTTTGTCAGTGGGGACTCGATCTCATAGGCAAGATTCACCCTCCTTCTTCCAATGGACATAAATTCATTATCACAGCCACAGAGTATTTCACAAAGTGGATTGAAGCCGTGCCTCTCACACAAGTTACTGGGAAACAAATCGCTACTTTCATCCTGAACTACATCATTTGCCGATACGGGATTCCTACTTCCATTATCACTGACAACGGGCGTCCTTTCAAGAACCAGGATGTTCGTGAACTCTGTGAGCGCTTCCATATCTCTCATCGTTTCTCCACACCATATTACCCCCAAGGTAATGGCCAAGCTGAGGCGTCTAACAAAACAATTCTCAAAATACTTAAAAAGACAGTCGACGACGCTGGCCGTAACTGGCATGTCCAACTCAATCCCGCACTTTGGGCCTATCGTACCAGTGTCCGCACACCTACAGGAGCTACACCTTACTCACTTGTCTACGGTGCTGAAGCCATCTTGCCTATTGAGGTCGAGTTACCTTCTTTACGGGTCTCCTTGAGAAACATAATCAACGATGAATATTATAGGGTCTCTCGCTTACAAGAACTAGAACTGCTGGAGGAACGACGACACACTACTTTTAATCATCTCAAGGCTTACCAACAACGAATGAGTCGCAGTTACAATCACAAGGTCAAGCCTCGCACATTTGAGGTAGGTGACTTAGTCCTCAGAGAGAACCCCAAGAATCAGCAAGATAGAGAAAAGAAGGGCAAATTTGAACCCAACTGGCTTGGTCCTTACATCATCACAGCAGTATATGGATCTGGAGCATATCAGCTCTCAACTACAGAAGGTGAACCCTTGGAGGATCCTATCAACAACATGCACCTTCGCAGGTTCTACACATAGCTTTTCAGAATATCCTAATTCAAAAATACAAAAAAAATCAAAAAATTCAAAAATACAAAAAAATTATAAAACAAAAAAATCGTTACTTGGTGAAAACCTGGCAAACAGGCGCCTTGTGACAACAAAAAAATTGAAAAATCCAAAAAAAGTAAAGAGAAATAATTTCGTCCAACGGTGAAAACCACTTCGGTGGCACCCTGGGCAAGTACCATGGTGAAAACTGGGTCACCAGCGCCATGCGTAGGGACTTTGCTCCTCCCTCCTTCAGGATTCACTTTCATCCTTTCACTTTGCACACACTCACAACTTATTCGCCCACAACAAACTTGCCCATTCCCATCATGGCTTGTTATTGATCTACCCAAGATTGGTTAGCCATCCATAACCCTCCCCTTTCACTCCCTTTTCCATCCATAATAAATCAGATCCTATCTGTGACTACGGCCAATTCCTACGTCTAGTAATGGGTGTGGAACTGAGAACATCACATGTTTCGAGGAGTACAGTTTCTTTCAGCTTTCTTCAGTCTATCCGCGCACAATCCACAATAAAAGTTTCATCTTCTCCACAATAAGGTATCAGTTTCATGGATTCAGTCAGTTTCCAAGGAGACACAGCAGCAACAATGGGCTTCAACAAATCAAATATTTTAACAGACTCAGACAACATATGGTTCAGTGCTATCAATCCTTTTTGTGAAAGTGAACATTGTGACCACAATCGAATAAGACTTAAACAAGTGACAAGAGACACTAAACTTGAGGACTACAGTGGATGTTGGTGTCGAGTCTTGGTTTTCTTTTGATTTTACCTTTTGGTGACATGTCTTTTAGCTTTTCCAGGATGTCTTTGACTAGAGATTCTATCTCCAGGATGTCTTTGACTAGAAAGGCGAGGATGGGGTATCGTCACCTATTTGCATTTGCTGTTTGTGGATTGTCTTTTAGTAATGCTATGACTTGTCCAAGGATATGAGGACACTGTGAGTCTGGTATGAACTAGGGCATTCCTTGTTTGTGACTGTCTTATCTCCATGCAAACGGGTACAATGACTTTCTGGGCCGAACAAATGCCTCGATTGTCATAACCTATTCTGCCATAATAAAGCTCAATGATGATAACGCACAAGAAGCTCTTTCATGTTCATATCTTCTGTCTTCCATCCCCCTTTCTTGATTGATTTCCATCATCCTTCTTGAGTCCGTGTAGCCCGCTATCACATGACTGGGTATAATGACACACCAAAAACATTTACATTTCATATAGTTGCACCTGCATCACCACATATAAGCATTTCATACATACATATAGATATCACAATTGCATCACATCCTGCATACACATGTTAGCACATCTCACATTTTCATTAAGTAAATAATCATTTGCATTATCATATTCATTTGCATTACATACATTCACATTTGCATCATGCATCACATATACAACATAAAAGAACAAAAATATATTGCATCATATACATATTTGCATCCATATCATAAGCATCACATAAGAACATTTCATCACATAAGGTACACATGCATATAGCTGCCGCAAAAAAATGGTGACTCATCTCATATATAATCAAATGTGTCATAATACAATGATGTCAAAAGAATCATATGGCTACAAAAGAATCACCCGCAGGTGTCTACAATACAATAATGGTACATATACTGATACAATGGGAGCCCACTATAGCTATGAGGAACTCCCTCCCTCGGAGCCGCCTCGCCTTGACGGAGTCTGAGCTGTAGATGGACCTGCCCCAGGATCCCCCTGTCTCTCTGGTGGTGGTGGAGGCCCCATAACTCCACCGCTGGATGCCTGTCTCTTGCGGCTCCCTCCCGTAGCCGTCGCTGTGCGCGACGATCTATGGAAGCTCCTAGCCCGCTGATCTGCTGGCACGACTGCATAGTATAGATCCCTCCAGTAGGCGATCTCCTCTCCGGCTCGCAAAACATATGCGTAGCCTGCCCCTGCATCCTCTGCTGCCCGCCTACCTGCCCTCAGAGCTGTCTCGGCCTCGGTGTATCTCTGGATGGCCTGATCCCTCTCCCGCTCTGTGTCTCGGACCCTGATCCTGAGGTGGTTCCTCTCTCGAACCAAATCCTCAATCTCATCTGCCTGGCCCTGGCAGATCTCCCGCAGCCTAAGCACCTCATCCTCCTCAGAGTCTCCGCTCTCCGTCCCTGCCTGTGGCTCCTCCTCTACAGGTGCCTGTCCCTGTGCCTCTGCCTGCACCTGTCCCTGTGCCTGTATAGGTACCTGTGGCTGTACCTGTCTCTGTCCCTCTGGCTGCACCTGTCTCTGTCCCTCTCTGGGACCCTATGCTGCTGGCACCTGTAGGGGCAGTCCACCCCGTCCTCTCACCACTGGAGCTGCTCTCTCCTGTCCTCCCTCCCTCCGAGGTGCTACCCGTCTCTCTCTCACCACTCCCCTCCGCCTCTGCCGGCCCCTACCTCCATCCCCTCCTCCATCATCATCCTCTCCTCCACCCTCTCCATCCACTGGCTCTGCTGGATCTGTCAATCTAGGAAATGGATGCTCTGCCCAGTACGCAGAGTACTCTGCGTCCATCCCTGCATCATCTACCTCTGGCCACATGTCCCATGGCATCGGCGTCATCTCTGCTAGCTGCATCACTGCCTGATCATATGATAGCAGTGGGCCAAACTGCACCTGATCTCTAACTGTACGGGCATACATGCCCGAGCCTCGTGGCATCCGCTGGATCCTGCCATACTGCCTGCATACCCTGTCCACCAGCTGTCTCTCTAATATATAGGGCATCTGCCCAATCAGGTACCTGCTCCGAAAGGTGTAGGGCAGCTCCAGTGCATCGTCCTCCCACTCCTCGCACCCCAGGTACGGCCTCCAGATCACCGTGTCAATGTCATCAATGACTCTCCTCCAGTGCTCCAATCTCCCAATCCGAGGCTGGGATGTAATCATGGCATACAGGTGCACAAAACTCTGTCCCTGTCCTCTGCCTCTGAAGTGAATAGGCCGTGTGATGGGAAGGTGCTCATAGGCCCACACCTGCAAGAGAGTCACACCGCAGCCCAAACCCACTGATCCATGGTATACAAACTGATGCAGCTCATAATACAAATGTGCTAGGACACATGGCCCCCATGCATACCTAGTGTGCTCTGCCATCAGTGTCTCCAAGGCCCCTCCCCAACCCACTGCCAATCCTCGTGTGGCCCTGTCTGGACACAAGTATCCACTGATGACTCCCCCAACAACTGCCGGCAATGCTAATCCTGTGGCAGTCATGGTGTCCCAGGCTACATGACCTGCTCGCATCTCCAACTCAGGATCCTGAAAAACCCGTCTCAAGGCCTCTCTGTCACCGTCACGGTCGTAGGGGATCAACTCTCTATCAATGGGAACATGTAGTATCCTGTATACATCCTCTAATGTCACTGTCATCTCACCCATCGGCAGGTGAAACGTGCATGTCTCTGAGTGCCATCTCTCGGCCAACGCAGTCAGCAACCCCATGTTTGCCCGAAACTCGGGCACATAGAGCATATGTGTGAGACCCATCTCCTCAATGGAAATCATGTCCTGGATAGACAACTCTGGTCGCAATCTCTGAGTCGACGGGAATCTCTCCCGTGACTCCAACATCGGCAAATACTCCTGTAGTCAAGCAAATCAATCTTGTCAGTTATCGTGGCATTCACTGTTTATCACAAAATGCTACTTGCTACCTAAATGCATCTGGTTATCTACCCTAGTGACACTCACTGTTCATCACAAAGTGTTTCTATCTACCCTAAGTAGTGCTCCCTATTCATCACAAAGTACTACGTGTGTGACATTCCCTGTTCATCACAAAGTGTCACTCACATTCGCACTCCCTGTTCATCACAAAGTGCTGCTTATCTTGGTACTCACTGTTCATCACAAAGTGCCTTGATCTATCCTAATTTTCCTAGAGGATCTGCTTGAGTGTATCCTCTCAGCAGCTTATCCAATCGACAGCGTATGTTCATCACAGAACTGCCGATTTGACCTAAAAGACTAAAACCATGCATTTAAACACACAAACGCACTGTTTCAACACACACGCGCTTTTAACTCATAAACGCGCTTATGGACTGCATAAACGCGCCTCTGCAACACAGACGCGTTTTCTGAACACAAACGTGCCTATGCCAGACACAAACGCGACCAGGGAACACAGACGTCCCTACATGACATAAACGCTACTAAAAATCACAAACGCTTCTGCATTTCACAAACGCGTCCGCATTCAACACAAACGCGGTTCCAGGCACAGACGCGCCTGAACCCGACACAGACGCGCCTGGCGCTGACACAGACGCGGTTGCGCATTTTTGCACTTTTAAACTATCCTATTCCTAGCGCATTTATTGCTCCTAAACATGCATTTATGACAAAACTCGAAATGCATGAAAGTACGAGGAGGTTTTCGGGTACTTACCGGCTCTCCTGCATCGGCTGGTCGCTGGAATCGGCGGACACGGTCGAATCTATGAACGAATGCCATTGCTGCTGACTGCTGCTGCTCTTTTCTCGCTCTGCACTGTGATCTTCTATGGGTGTGGATGACAATGAGGATGTCTTTTGCCCGTGGTCTATCTTATAACCTAGCCTAGCCCTCGTCTTCCTTTCCCGAGTCAGTCTTCCTTATCCCGTGACTTTGTCACTTTAGCTGATCAGTCCATTCTATCCTGTCTTTCTTATCGAGAGATTGTCTGCACTCTTTCCAGACTTTTTCATCCAATCTCTCGAGGGGGCATATACTTCCTTATTCTGGGGCAACTCTGTATCAGTTCATCTTATCTTCTTTGAAACAACGCGACAAGCCGCATTGTCTCAAAGAGGGGCAAAATGTAGACACCCAAAATTGTCATGTTTAATTAAATAAATATTTTATTTATTTAATTATCTAAGCCTAATTCTTCTATTAATTAAATAAATTTTTATTTATTTAATTAATTCATTTATCCTCTTCTAGCCTTATTTCTCATTTAAATAAATACATTTATTTATTTAAATTATCCCTTTCCTAAATTAAATAAATATTTTATTTATTTAATTGTCCTATTTCTTCTATTAATTAAATAAATCTTTATTTATTTAATTAGTTCATTATCTTTTTCTACACATGACACATGTCATTCATCTCTTAATTCCTACACTACCTACCTCTTTCATTATTTTGGTATTTCTTATACCTACCCTCTAATCCTAGCCGACCTCTCTTTTTACACCTCTCAATCTTAACCCTCCATTTCTTATTGTGTCTTCTATTTAAGGAGATGCTTTCTTCATTGACAAACCCTAATGCCTAATGACACATGCTAATGACTGATTTTGGAGGACTTGGCTACACTACAATTCAACTTGCAACCACATTCCGTTCTTTGTTGAGCTCTTGTGCATACAAAAATCTGAGAGCAAGCATATCAAACAAGATCAATGGAGATAGGAAGAATGGAGATCAAAACCCTAGTGGACATGTGATGGTATAATGTTTGTGATTTTTGAGTTATTTGCATTGTCTTAGGTTATCTCCATATGTTATGGTGGATCTTTGTTCATTGTTAGGCTAGGGTTTAGTGGTTGAATCCATTTTAGTCTTTCAAATATTGTTGTTTATTGCTATCCATTTTCACCATATACAGTAGCATCTCCTATGCTTGAGTACAGTTCCAGTTAAGCTCAATACCGGAGGATTAAATTCTCTTACATAAACCCAATTCGATCTCCAATGATCGACCAACTCCTCTACTTGAATGATATTACATTATTCGCACATTACATTCCTTGACCATGACCTCTTTCAATGACCATGATGATCTACAATGAGATCTTACATCTATTTATACAATTCCTCGACCATAAACAATTAGGTCAGCCACCAGACAATAAATCAATTACATAATTATAAACCATGTCATCCTTAGACCAAACAAACAATATCAACACATGAGACATCCTTAAAATACATTAATAGGTTCTATCCACACATTACATTAAAGTCGGTCCATAACCTAGATCAACCGAGACCCACTATAGGTCCACACACTTCAGCAATGGTCTCTAATTGCCAAGTCTCGAACATGATCACCAACAACATCCTCAAACTCCATCTAAAGTTTTACCAACACCACTTATGAAATTCATCAAAGATCTCTATCAAAAGCTCTGCCAGTGAAACCCTTGCTGGAACCAAAAACTAATCTTCTAGGAAAGGAGGATAGCATCCGATCTCCAGACAAAAACCAACTAACCAAATATGAGTATTAGTATCATGAATAAGCTGATTCCATCACTAGAGTATACCTAAGCCTACTAGATCATGTTGAATCCAAGTTAACTAGAAACCACTCAACCTACCGGGACTAGAAGGGTGCCGGTAAAGCATCCAAATAACTAGTGTTGGCATCAATGACAAAATATCAGTGCAACACATAATCAATTCAACCAAATGGCCAACAATCTCCTCCTTTGGCATTGATGGCAATACTAGATGTGAAAACCATCTAAGTACCAAGAAATGCCAAACAAGTCTCCCCCAATGGAAGACAGTTAACAATCTCCCCCGGATAGATCTGAAAATCAATATCTCCCACTGTGAATAATATCTCTGCAAATCTCTACATTTCTTTTCTTTATCAATATCTCTCCCCCTTTCTTTTTCTTTTTCACGTCAATATCACTCCTCCTTTGACATCAATGCTAGAAATCTGACAGAAATATCAAAGCAAAAACATAAACCTCATAATCACAAAGGTGACTACTCCCCCGGAGCAGTAGCATCCCACATCAGTGCTAGAATGAATAGTATCTTGGATAATGTATGTCAGACTGATGCCAAACCAGATCAGTCAAGTCTCTATTAGAGGGGAATAAACCCCCAATTTGTCTCTCAGGTACTCAAATGATTCCTTGGACAAAGGTTTAGTGAAAATATCCACAATCTCTTGTAGTGTTCACATAAACTAGTCTAACTTCATTTCCTTCCACCTTCTCCTTCAAAAAATTATACTTGATAGATATGTGCTTTGTTTTAGAATGAAATAAAAGATTCTTTGATATATCAATAGCAACAGAGTTATCACAGTGAATAACTATTGGTGCATCAGAATCCACCTTTACATCCTTCAAAATTTGTTTCATCCATAAAACTTGTGTACAGTTAGTAGTAGCATCAACAAACTTAGCTTCAACAGTAGATAAATACGTACATGACTGTTTCTTGTTGATCCATGAAACCAACTTATTTCCAAGAAAGAAAGCTTCACCAAAAGTACTTTTTTGGTCATCAGCATCTCCAGCCCAATGAACATTTGTATATGCACATAAAGTAAAGTTATCATCCTTAGGGTACCACAAACCATATTTTGATGTACCTTGCAAGTATCTAAAAATCCTTTTGACCACTATCTCATGATTTTCTCTAGGATCACTCTGAAATCTTGAAACAATGCAAACAATGTTCATAATGTTAGGCCTAGTTTGAGTTAAATAAAGAAGACCTCCAATCATAGATTTGTATCTTCTAGGATTTATCGATGCAAAAACATCTTTTCTTGTCAATTTATCACTTGTAACCATAGGAGTACTTACCGGTTTAGAATCTCCCATATCAAATTTATTCAATAATTCCTTAGCATATTTAGTTTTACGGATAAAATAACCTTTGTCAGTTTGAGTAATATGCAAACCTTAAAAAAATTCATCTTACCAATCATTTTGCATCTTCACCTCCAAAAATAATGTCATCAACAAATACTTAAATAATCAGTATATCATCATAAGTGATCTTATAATATAAATTACTATCAGCACTACCCTTAATAAAACCAAGCTTCAAAAGATATTTATTCAACCTTGCATACCAATCTTTAGGTGCTTGTTTCAATCCATATAAAGCTTTCCTTAACCTGCAAACTATATTTGTATCTTGATTATGAAAAACCATCAGGTTGCTCAATATTAAATTCCTCATCAAGATCCCCATTCAAAAAATGCACATTTAATATCCATCTAATAAACCTTGTAGTTTTTATAAGCAGCATAGGCAAGAAATAATCTTACAGCTTCAATCCTAGCTACAGGTGCAAAATTTTCTCCATAATCAATTCCTTCCTTCTGAGAATATCATTTACAAACCAATCTAGCCTTATTCCTTATAACTTGACCATCCACATTCAATTTATTCCTAAAAACCCATTTAATTCCAATAACATTTTTATTTTGAGGTCGGGGAACCAAGTTCCATGTGTTATTTTTCTCAATCTGATCTAATTCTTCTTCAATAGCTTTCAACCAATGTTCATCTTTACATGCCTCAATTATTGATACCGGTTCAAGTTATGAAATTAAACATACCTCATTAGTTTCTAGTATTATTCTTGTCATCACTCCATTTCTCTTATCCTCAATGATTTGATCTTTTGAATGATTCAATCTCACATACCTAGGAGTCTTATGACTTTCTGTTCCTCTTCCCTGTTCTTCAGTTACTATAGAATTCTTTAATGTTACCAGAGTAACTGATTCAACTCTTTATTCTGGTAAAGGTGCAACTGGTTCTGATATAATCATTTCCACTTCCAGATCCTTCTCATAAACTTTGATTTGACTTCTGTTTAGCTCATCTACTTTGATATTAGCACTCTCCACAATTCTCTTCAATATCTTTTTATAATATCTATATTCTTTTCTTTCATTAGAATAACCAAGAAATATGCCTTCATCACATCTAGGATCAAATTTCCCAATAATATCATCTCTCCTGATATAACATTTACTACCAAAAAATCTAAAATACTTAACTGTAGGTGTATTGCCAAACCATAATTCATATGGTGTCTTATCAGTTTCTCCTTTGATATGTACTCTATTGAATGTATAAACCATTCTTCTCACTACTACTGTCCAGTAGATATGAGGTAGACTAGCTTCCATCATCATTGTTCTAGAAGCATCCAAGATATTTATGTTATTCCTTTGATCATACATGCCTTGTCATGTCCAAATCTTACTAGACCACCATCAAATTCTTGCAAAGATAGAAAATTCTCTTTATCTCTAGTCATATGATGTGAAAAAACACTGTTAATTACCCATTCATCCTTGTCTTCAATTTTAGCAGCAAGTGCCTTCTCTTTAGGTGCTGATGGGATGGGGTTTGGGATAGACTAGCCTAGTCTATGCTCTTGGATCCCTTCCTTGGATCACCTGGTGTTCTCCACACACCCTAGGGTCTCTAGGACTTCCTTTACTTGAGGAGCCCCCTGACCTCGCCCAATCCACCCACCAATGAGTTGCAATGCTTCTGCTAAGGTCTCACCTACTCATGAGACTCAAAACCCCTTAATATGGCTAATAAGGGCTAGGCTTTTTCTACACCTTCCAAGGTCTTAGCAAGGTATATTAGGTCTAATTCATGATCTTTACACCCATTCATGTGGCCCCAAGAGGTTTCAAGACTTCAACCCCTTACTGATTTCACTATTTTGTGTTTTTACTACAAAATAGGGCTACAAGGATTAGGACCAATTAGGCCTCCTACCCGGTCCTTTAGGGCTCCCTCTCACAAACGATGCACAAAAAACCCAGACACCCAAAATGGACTACCATTCATTTGGAAAGGGCTCAAGGATTTACTAGGTTTTAGGCCTCCAAGTGACCGTACAGTGCCCTGGGTAGATTTTAAGGTTTTTAAGGGTTTTTAGGAGGGCTTTTAGGACCTGCTCGGGACACAATGTAGGTTTGCTGTTCTTGCCACCTTGTCTGGATTGGTGGAAGCTTCTCCTTCACACCAATGGTACTTCACTCACCCCTCTCCAACTCCTCCAAAGGGTTCTCTCTTCTCTGACTAACCTTGCTCTCCAAGACCTCTGCAATTTAACCCTTCCTAGCCGAGCATTGTTTAGTCTCGCCTAGGATTGGGTCTCTTGATGACCTCCTTGACTTTTCAAGGGCCTTGCTTGCTTTACAGTATGGTACAAGGTCTGCACTCTCATTCCCCATGGTTTCATGGTGGTTCCACAATAGGGAATGGAGTTATGCAGCCATTTACAGAATCCTATCCAAAACTAGACAGTAAAAAGATAGTTTTCAAAATATTTACAAACACACACAACCTACAAATAAAAACCTAATCTAGTTGCTCGTAATGAAATTATTAACACCATAGAAGACACTCCACATAGTTTTACACGCAAATCAATCCTTTAACCAGTTCGGTTGCTTCATTCAAATTGACTGGTTACCAAAATACAGTCTCAGTCAAGTCTCTTTTCTTAGGTCGTACAATATCTGACATCCAACCCATTAACTTAGGGTTTGGAAATACTTATACTACCCATACCTCAGTTTGTGTTCCCATACTAGGGTTTTCCATGTTAACCTAAAGAATTTGACAACATGGTGGAAGAGTTGCTTGACAACTTTTAAAAGTTGTCATGCAACTTTTGAGCAACTTTCCCAATGTTGCTTTTCATGACTCCTAGACCCACATTGGGCCAACCTAAGGACACCACCATGCTATAAAGGACCCCTAAACACCTCCAAGGCACACACACCCTCAATTTTCAAGAAATCCTCAATCTTGACTTATAACCCTTAAGACCTCAATTAGGACCCTAACTAGGACCTATGAGCACATGTCTCATTATTTTATATACAAAGGCTTCAAAAGAAGCATAACACCAACAAAAAAAAGAATGAGGAAGAGCTTGGAAAGGTGCTCCTGCACCATACTCCCCCTCTGCACACAACTAAGAAATAGAAGAAGAGATGAGAGCTGGGTCTGTGCCAAGTGTCTTGAACCTGCTCTCTTCAACCCAGGTAGCTTCAGACTCAAGCTAACCTACCCACTTCACCAAGTGTTCCATGTAGACCTGGTGTCTAGTGGACTTCTTCACTCTTGATTCCAAGATATCCTCTGCTATAGGCTTCTTCACCTATGGTAAGGCATTAACATCTAGGTCCCGTAGTACCTTGGCTTGATTCTCAGTCTGCCCTTCTATCTCACCCCTGTACATGATCAAATCAGCAACGTTAAAGACTGGTGATATAACCAAATTTGAAGGTAGGTCAATCTTGTAAGCATTCTTACCATATTGTGACAAGATTCTACAAGGTCTTACCCTTCTCATTTGTAGTTTGGTAGGCTTACCACTTTGCATCCTAGCTTTGCTCAAATGGACCATCACATAGTCACCCACCTTGAACTGAACTTTTCTCCTTTTCTCATCCATTTTTTTTTTTAGTTTTTGAGTGGATTCAAGGATGGCCTTCTTGGCTTTCTCTTGAACTTCTTTGATGGTTTGAGTGAAGTCCTCTGCTTTCCCACTCTTCATCTCCATAGTACCAAGGTCTCTTAACTCACATACTCCACTTGGATGTCTATCATACACAACCTCAAAAGGGCTTTTACCAGTGGTTCTATTCACACTGTCATTATACACATATTTTTCTTGAGGAATGATTAGGTCCCATGTCTACCCATACTCCTTAGTTAAACACCTCAACAAGTTGCCTAACACCCTGTTGATAACTTCAGTTTGACCATCTGTTTGTGGATGGTAAGCTGAGCTAAATGACAAGTTAGTTCCTTGTCTCCTCCATAATGTTTGCCAAAAATGACCCATGAACTTGTTGTCCCTGTCTAAAACAATGCTTAAAGGGAGTCCATGAATTCTAACAATCTCCTTAAAGAAGAGATGTGCAACATAGCTTGCATCATGTGTAGTCCTACATGGAATGAAATGGCTCATTTTGGAAAATCTATCTACTACCACATAGATGTTGTCCATGCCTGTTTTTGTCTTGGGAAGTCCTACTACAAAGTCCATGCTTATACATTCCCAAGGCCTATTTGGGACCAGAAATGGTTGATAGAGACCAACATTGCTTGATCCTCCTTTTGTTCTTTGACACACACCACATTGCTCCACATACCTCTTCACATCTCTTGGCAACTTTGGCCAATAATAGTACCTCTATACTAAATCCAAGGTTTTATTGACTCCAAAGTGTCCACTCAAACTACCATTGTGTTTCTCTTGGATGAGGTTTTCCCTCATGGATCCTTTGGGTACACACAACCGATTACCCTTGAACAAGAGACCATTTTGGGGAGTGTAATCTGCATACTCACCATGGAAATGGTTCTCAAAATTCTTGAAAACCTTGTAAGCTAATGAGAAGTATTCATCTCCTTCATAGAGGTCTTTGAAACCTTCTATTCCCATGCTCTGCAACTATAGTTCTTGAACTGTCAACATCTTCCTGCTTAATGCATTTGCCGCCTTGTTAAGTTGCCCCTTCTTATGCTTGATGGTGAAGGTAGAAGGATTGGAGGTATTCCATCCATTTCAAGTGCCTATTGCTAAGCTTCTCTTGAGTGTTAATATAACTCAATGCCTAGTTGTCTGTGAACACCACAAATTTGTTTTGGGAGTAGGTAATGCCTCCATTTCTTTAAAGACTGCACTAATGCATACAGCTCTAGGTCATAGGCTGAGTACTTCTTCTTTGCTTCATTAAGCTTCTCACTAAAAAATGCCACAGGTCTTTTCTCTTGACTCAATACACCACCTACTGCAATTCCACTTTCATCACACTCCAATGTGAATAGCTTATCAAAAGTAGGTAGGAGAAGGATAGGTTTTGTGGCTACTTCTTGCTTCAACAATTGAAATGCTTTGTCAGCCTGCTTAGTCCATTTAAATTTTGTTTTAAGGCCTCCTTTAATGGTGTCAAGGACTGGTGCACATATGCCACTGAAGTTCCTCACAAATTTCCTATAGAATTGAGCTAATCCATGGAAACTCCTTACCTCGGTCCCTGTTCTAGGTGCAGGCCAATTCAAGATTGACTCCACTTTGCTTGGATCCATCTTCAAGGTTCCCTTAGACACCACAAATCCTAAGTTGACTAGCTCTTGCTTCAAGAAGTCACACTTCTCTAGGCTGATGGATAACTTCTCCTCATGCAACCTCTCTAAGACTAACCTCAAATGCTCAAGGTGCTCCTCTTTGGTTGTACTATAGATGAGAATGTCATCTAGGTACACCACCACAAATCTGCCTGTGAAGTCTTTCAACACCTCATTCATCAACCTCATGAAGGTTCTTGGAGCATTGGTGAGACCAAATGGCATCACAAGCCATTCATACAATCCTTCTGTGGTCTTGAAAGCAGTCTTCCACTCATTACCCTCCTTGATTCTAATCTGGTAATAACCACTTTTAAGGTCCAACTTGGTAAAATACATAGCACCTCCTAGACAGTCCATCAAATCCTCTATTCTAGGAATAGGAAACCTATACCTTATGGTGATCCTATTGATTGCCCTTGAATCAGTGCAAAGTCTCCACTTACCTCCTTTTTTGGATGGTAGCACTACCGAGACTGCACATGGGCTGATGCTCTTCTTAATCTGTCCTTGTTCCAATAACTCCTGCGCTTGCCTTGCTACTTCCTTATTCTGATCAGGTGTGATCTTATATTCTACCTTGTTAGGTAGGGATGCCCCAGGAACAAAGTCTATCTGATGGCTTATAGACCTTCTAGGTGGGAGTGTTGCAGGTGCTCCATCACTCACTATGTCCTTATACTCTTGCAACATGTGTTTCACCTCCTTGGGTACTTTTGCCTGCAACTTGTCTACTTCCTTCTTTGGTTTCACAAAGATGGCACACTTCACTATCTCCTCCTCATGTAGTAAGTTTAAGAACTTTTTACCAGTAGCCATTAAGGCACTAGGTGTTCTTGAAGTGCCCTCTTCATTCTCTGTCAAAGACTAAATCTTAAAGGTCTTGCTATCCTTCTTGAATGATATGGAGTTCTCCTCTCCATCATAGATCACCTTCCTATCAAATTGCCAGGGTCTTCCTAGCAGCAGATGACAAGCATCCATAGGCAACACATCACAAAGGATCTTATCCTTGTATCCTCCAATAGAAAACTCTACCCAAGTCTGTTCATTGACTAGAACACTCTGCTCATGATTAAACCATGTCACCTTATATGGGTTAGTGTGGGGTATCCTTGTAAGTTTCAACTTCTTGGTTGCCTCCTCTGATATTATGTTATCGATTGACCCTGAATCAACTATCACCTTGCACACTTTACCAAGTATCTTGCATCTCACCCTAAACAATGCTCTCCTATGCTTAGGTTCACTCTTACCTGGCTATCTTATCAAGACCCTATTGAACATTAGATTTTCTCCAATCTCTGATTCAATATGGTCCACTTTAGGTGTCTTACTGCTTGAAGAGTCTTCATGTGCATAAGAAACCCTCTTTCCATTGTTTGATGAGGTAGGCTTGTCAAGGCATCTATATGTCGGGTGTCCCAATTGACCACAATTGTAACACTTCATAGTTACAAAGTAGGAGTTACCTCTGCCGGTACCTCTACCCCTACTTGGACCACCCTGTGCACCTCTTCCTCTAGGATGTCCTCCGTTGAGACTGGTTTCACTGCCATGCTCAGTCAATGTGGCTTCTCCTTGGTTTCTCTGCTCATTTGCTTTGCTTTGGTAACCACCTCGGTGATTCACTGGTTCTCTACCTCTTCCTTTACCCTTGTTATTAGATTCTCCTTTCCTTTTGTTCCTCTCTTCTACCTTGACAACAAGCTGATGACATTTTTGAACAGTAGTAGGAGTCCATAGGCTTATCTCCTCTTGAATGTTCCACTTTAGGCCGCTTAGATACCTAGCCACCTTAATAGATTCATCTTCTTGGACTTTGGATCTAAGACAAAGTTTTTTAAACTCTTCAGTGTAGGAGGTCACATCAAGGTCTTTTTCCTTCAAACCCTGTCTCTTCTTATGAAGTTGAACTTCATAATCCTCTGGTAAGTAGTTCTCCTTGATCTTACTCACCATGGCTTTCCAATTTGCAATAGGTAGCTTCCCCGTGCTAACTCAAGTTCTTCTTGCAAGTACTTCCACAATGTTAAAGCTTCTTCCCTTAATATTGATTTGGCAACCTTAACCTTTTGAGCCTCTATCACTCCTTCACACTCAAAGTGGTTTTCCATGCCCTCAATCCATTCCATAATAGTGTCTATGTCCATTCTTTCACTGAAATGTGGTAATCCTTCAAAAGCTTTGGTGTTCAAAGCCTTAATAGCCTTTACAAATGGTTCTTCATTAAACAAGGGATCTGGTTCAGGTATAATATCATCTATGTCAATGGCTTTCTTGCCTTTATCTTTGGTGTCTTCACCCCAAGGTTCTTGTGTCCTATGATCCACCACTTCCTACAGCTTATCCCTTATCTCATTCATAGCTTCTTCAAGGAGTCTGTTCTTCTCCTTCTGCTCTTCTACCTCTCTAGCCAGTTCTGCATTAGTAACCATTATTCTCTCCCCTACTGATTCACCAGTATATAGAGACATACATAGTCCAACAAATCTTTAACTATCTCTGATACCAATCTGATGGGATGGGGTTTGGGATAGACTAGCCTAGTCTATGCTCTTGGATCCCTTCCTTGGATCACCTGGTGTTCTCCACACACCATAAGGTCTCTAGGACTTCCTTTTCTTGAGGATCCCCCTGACCTTGCCCAATCCACCCACCAATGAGTTGCAATGCTTCTGCTAAGGTCTCACCTACTCATGAGACTCAAAACCCCTTACTATGGCTAATAAGGGCTAGGATTGTTCTACACCTTCCAAGGTCCTAGCAAGGTTATATCAATTCTAATTCATGGTATTTCCACCCATTTATGTGCCCCCAAGAGGTTTCAAGCCTTCAACCCCTTACCGATTTCACTATTTTGTGTTTTTACTACAAAATAGGGCTACAAGGATTAGGACCAATTAGGCCTCCTACCCGGCCCTTTAGGGCTCCCTCTCACAAACGATGCACAAACCACCAAAAAACCCCAAATGGACTACCATTCATTTGGAAAGGGCTCAAGTATTTACTAGGTTTTAGGCCTCCAAGTGGCCATATAGTGCCCTACGAAGATTTTCAAGTTTTTAGGAGGGTTTTTAGGACCTGCCAGGGACACACTGTAGGTTTTCTATTCTTGCCACCTTGTCTAGATTGGTGGAAGCTTCTCCTTCACACCAATGGTACTTCACTCACCCCTCTCCAACTCCTCCAAAGGGTTCTCTCTTCTCTGACCAACCTTTCTCTCTAACACCTCTACAATTTAACCCTTCCTAGCCGGGCACTGTTCAGTCTCACCTAGGATTGGGTCTCTTGATGACCTCCCTGCTTTTTCAAGGGCCATTCTTTCTTTATAGTATGGTACAAGGTCTACACTCTCATTCCCCATGGTTTCATGGTGGTTCCACAATGGGGAATGGAGTTATGCAGCCATTTACACAATCCTGTCCAAAACTAGACAGTAAAAAGATAGTTTTCAAAATATTTACAAACACACACAACCTGCAAATAAGAACCTAATCTAGTTTCTCATAATGAAATTATTTATAGCATAGAAGAAACTCCACATATTTTTACATGTAAATCAATCGTTTAACCACTTCGGTTGCTTCATTCAAACTGACTGGTAACCATAATACAGTCTCAGTCAGGTCTCTTTGCTCAGGCCATACAATTTCTGACATCCAACCCATTAACTTAGGGTTTGGAAATAATTATAATACCCATACCTTGGTCTATGTGCCCATACTATGGTTTTCCATGCTAACCTAAAGAATTTGACAACATGGTGGAAAAGTTGCTTGACAACTTTTAAAAGTTGTCATGCAACTTTTGAGCAACTTTCCCAATGTTGCTTTTCATGACTCCTAGACCCACATTGGGCCAACCTAAGGACACCACCATGCTATAAAGGACCCCTAATCACCTCCAAGGCACACATACCCTCAATTTTCAATAAATCCTCAATCTTGACTTATAACCCTTAAGACCTCAATTAGGACCCTAACTAGGACCTATGAGCACATGGCTCATTATTTTATATACAAAGGCTTCAAAAGAAGCATAACACCAACAAAACAAAGAAGGAGGAAGAGCTTGGAAGGGTGATCCTTCATAGGTACATTCCCTTCCAGTTCCGAATCATCTTCTTGTGAGGCCCAATATGGAAAACTAATGTACTAAGAGGGCAGGGGTGAATCAGTACTTACAATCCTTTTCTTAACAATATCTTTATTGTTATGCATAAACTGAATATTGCAGTAACATAATATAATGCTAAAACAAATAAGTAACAATCATACATGATTCACTTCATAACACATATATTTTGGTTACACAAAAACTCTTGGTTAGAGAGAAAAACTGTGGTGGGGTTGGCACCCACAACTTCACTACTGCAATAATAAAGGTTGCTCGATTAGAGCTACATGTTTAGCAATTTATGATAGCTTACCCTATTAGGAGTATCAAGATCTATTAGATCTACCTTGCTAAAGGATTTTACAACACTTAATCTAGATGTTTCACTTGGTTAGAGGCTTTATAATTTCTAGACTTGATTAGAGTCTTTTACCCTGTTAAAGGTTTCTCTTACAACTTCAAAATATTATAATAAAATCATTCCAAATATCTACAACTTTACATCTGGAATGTTATAGTATATTCTATGTGGTCAAAATAAGATTACCTTACTTATAGCATACCTCGGTAACCCATATATTAACTTGGTAAACCCTTCTATTTACTTTGTTCTTTGATTGTTCTCTGAAATCCTTCTCGGTGACCTCTGTGTCTCTCTAATAGTCATAACACTTAGTGCTTTCACATGTCTTGCTTCATATATTTCTATATCTTCCTTTTTGTCATGCTACATGTATATGTGTGATCTTAATCCATGTTTTATAAATAGATCTCTTATGACGGTGATCCATTCATTGCTTCGATCTTACAAACATGTTTTATCGAATGAATAACCATACAAAATATTTCATTGGTTAGATGACCTCGAAATCATACACAATCTTTAAGTGCAATTTCCAATGTGATAACAGTTCTATGCTCCTTGATCTTGTAACATGTTTCCATATGTATGTCTAGGTTCAGTGAATCTGGTAAAACATTTCACTCGGTGTGTCATCTTTGTTTCTTGGTAGACATGAAATGATACTTGGTAGATAGCTCGGTGCATACTAGGCTTTGTGACTACTTTCTTCTATAAGTGACTGGACTGTACATACTGACTGAATATTTCGGTAGAGATAACTGACTAGAGTATATAGAATAACTTTGAACATAAAACTAATGGCAACTTGATAAGTAGTAACAATCTCCCCTTTTGACATTAGTTGAGATGTTTGACAAAAACTACTTTTAAAGTTATAACTCAATAATCTATATACTTGCAAAATTTGACTATACTGATAGTATATACAATAGTCAATGAAATGATATATCTAGATATACTCCCCTTATCGATATACTGTACAAAACTCTGATTTTGCATGCTCGGTGATCAATGTTCTGTGTGTTGCACTTGTTCTTTGCTTACTATTCTATTCACTGGTCGGTTCACTGCTCTTGGGTACTTTGCTTACTCTGCTCGGTATACTCCCCTTGTATACTACACTCCTTTTGTTTGATACTATACTTTGATGCTTTGAATACTATATCACTCCCCCTGTATACTACACTCCTTTTGTTTGATACTATACTTTGATGCTTTGAATACTATATCACTCCCCCTTTTTGACAAACATCAAAATTTAGTTACCATTTGGTGGTGGCAACTGGTCAAAAATGGATTTGTACTTTGTCCGTGCTTCAGTGAGAGCAATAGAGAGGGCATCCTTTACACTATCCATTAAAGAATTTTGCGCTTGAATATCAGCCAATAATGATATTAAGCCATCTAAAGTGCTTCCCTCTTGTGTAGTAGATAGGTATGTGGCTCAGTTGATCTATTCTTGGATGATTGAAAGATGAGGAAGGAATAATGTCTAAAGTGTCATTATGTCCATCCTAATCTTGTGCTCTTCATTTCTTAGGTCCAATTGTTGAGCCATGAGCTGTTGTAACTTTGTATATAAATTCTGAACTGAATTGGGCTCTGTGGTCAACTTATTTGAGAGATCGGTGATCTCTTTTTCAATTGCTTCTGTTTTAGTTTTGATATCTTTAATGAATAAAGAAAATGTACAGAGTTTCTGAAATAAATAAAGAATGTGCTTGAGTTGAGGGGACAACTGAGCAATAAATTTGACAAGTTTAACTTTGCCAATAGCTATAGCTTTCTATACCTCTTCTATCATTTTTACAGTGAGCTCTTTGTCTTTTAGCTTGCTCAAATATTCAGATGCATCTACTCCAGATGTCTCTATCTTGGTTAGGAGTTCATCCAGTTGAATGTGGATGGCTGCATCTTTGGTTATTGTAGCTTCAAGTAGCATATTTGTTAAGAGTGCTTTCACCTTCTGAAGTACTTTATTTTTCTTTTGAATAACCATTTGCTTCTCTTGTTCGGCCTTTGCTTTGCATAGTTCAACGAAATCAATGAGTGCTTGCCCCTTTAATTTGGATATATCAACATTGGGCAACACTATTGGTTTTGACAAATCTACTTTGAAACTATGCTTTTTCATCTTCTTTTCTTTACCTTTCACCAATTGAACTAAGACAATGGCTTGTGAGGCTTGATGACCCTTGGTAGGTTGCTTGGTAGAGGCAACACTTTGGTCAGTTTCTTTAGCCTCTGTAGTGTCCTTTGGTGTCTCAGTACTTAGGGTCTCAGTTGCAACATTCTCAGTGCTAGAAGGTGCTTGAGAAGTTTGTTCTTGAGTAGTGCCTTCTCCTGCTGTAGACTTCTGACCTTCGGTGCCTTTATCCGTATCCTGAGGGGTTTCGGTTGAGACAGGTTGATTAACCGGTGAATAAGGCTGAACTTGTTCCAAGACTGATTCACTGGATACAATTTTTGCATATGCATTGCCTTCTATCATTTCATGTTCTAGTGCCTCTATATCCATGATATCTTCATCTATTTGAATGATGTTAGCAAAGTCTTGCTTGGTAACATCAGGATCTTGCTCGATGACATCAACTATTTCAACTATAGCTTTCTCACCAGCATCCTTGATTCTAAATATTTCCTGCCACTTTTCTTTTGTCTCATTTTCCACTTCAATATATAGACCATTCATCATTTTTAAGGCTCTCTGTGTTGTAGGTTGTCAGATGTTCTTTTATTTCAACTACCAACATGTCTGGAAAGAGATGTACCAGACTCCTTTCTCTAATCTATTTCTCCGAGTCCATTGCATACTTCCACCTATTGTCAATATGTAATATAATTCATTTGGAAGTGACTTAGATAGTTCCAATGGAGCCAATCAGAATTTTAGAAGTATGCAGATGATAGCTTCTTCAATTTGTCTCTTTTCATCTTCATTTCTGGATTCATACTTAACATATCTGAATCCTTCAAATCCACCATATTCTTTTAGATTAGCACAAAAAATTTCAACACTATGTACATTTACCTTCTTGCTCTTGACAATCTGAAATTTGCTTGCATCCTCAGATTCGGTGTCACTAGACTCTTTTGCCAAAATGAGTCTTCGAGTAGATTTCTTGTAAGTTTTTTGTTACCTTGGGAACAGTAACACTCTTTGTTTTCTTACTCGGTGAAGCTGCAGATGCTCTTGTGTTAGGTTGCTTTGCTGGAGGAGTCGGTGAGGCCTTTGATGTGTCCTGTTTCTTTCTTTTCAACACTTTTCCCTTAGGCAATTCGGTGCTCAGTGTTATAGCCTCCTCTTGGGCTTTAGATTCCTCTTCAGTAATGGCTATAGTGCCTTTGATAGGTGTGGAGGAAGAATCTTCTCCGAATTTCTCCGATAATGCCTTTATCATCTTTGTTGCCTTTCTTGTAGCTTTGGGTACTACAATGCTCATTTTTACTTTTTCCTTCACTTCTTACTAGGTTCCATACCTCAGCTCGGTAGCATGCCTTGGTAATGTGAGAAATGCATCAATTTGCTATTGTGTGATGTCAAAATCAATCTCATAACCCAAAGGTGACAAAGATTGAGTTCTTGGTTCCATAACATTCACATAACAGTAATCAGTGTCTACTTCAAAACATATGTCATCTTTGTATTTGTCCACTAGCTTGGGTGGAATTCGGTACCTGTTATGCATTTTCTCTTGAAACTTACTGAAGTAATCATCCATAATATCATTAAAATTGTCACCTAGTTTCTTGATGAAGTCATTGATCTGATGGGTGATTGGTCGGTGTAGTTCCCAAACAACTTTACCGACTGATGGAAAGAATTTTTCAAAATAGAAAAACATGCATACAAGTAGTGATCCAAACTCTAGTGTATTATCCAAGTTATTCTTCTTTGGCTTCCTGATGGTGTTCAGATTCTCAAACAGGTTTTTCAGCAACACCTCGCATAAATCAATTTTCATGCCTTTCTTCACAATTTTGTATGCTAAGTCTACTACTGCACAGGGTACACTGTTTTCCCTTGCCGATTGGAAGAAACAGTAACCTATTACTCTAATGGAAAATTTTAGTTCTACATCAGTGACATTGTTCAATTTCAGTCCTTTGCAATCTGATTCTACTTCGGTTAAACTGATCAATTCCTTCTGTGATATCATCTTTTGAGCTCGGGCATGATCATAAATAGGGTAACTGGTGATCAGATGAATGATTTCCTTGGTAATCTTAAATGGTTGCTCTTCTAGCCACATGAAGTCATCATGAACTCTGCTCAGAACAAACTTGACCCACTGGGGTTTGAACACACAGGGATAGGTTAGGGCTTCAGTTAATCCCTTGATCTTAATGTGCTCAAACTTGCTATCCAATTTAGCATCGGTGCACAATTCATCATATGTGTCTTTGATTTCAACGTGACCGAGTTCTTCAACACGACATTTGGTGAAGAATCTCACATCCTCGACTAATAACACTCTATTCGGGATGAGTGAAAATGTGGTTTTGTCATCTGGTTTAGATGCAACTTTAGGAGTTAAAGAGTATTTTAGTGAGGGCTTTTCAACATTCTTAACAACGATGGGATCTTGGATCTTAGGTGCCATTTGTAGATTTCAAATAAAAACTAACAAAAGATCCTTAGGGTTTGAGGATTTTCAAACGGCAGATGCTTCACACTTAGTAGATAATAATAACTTGATAAGATCGGTAAACCAACTTAACAATGTGTTGAGATTAATTTAAATGCCTTGAATTTTGCTTTGTAGGAGGTTTGATCGCCTTAGATTCGCTTTGCTCTTCTCTCTCAAAAACTTGGTAAGTGAAAATGACCATGTAAATGCTTTAAGTACACAATATACCTTATCGGGCTTCATGTGGGTTAGGTCAAAAACATTAAATGCACTCGGTTCCACTAAACTTTCTTCCCTTTTTTTTGTGCTTTAACTGAGTAACCAAACTTCCTTCAGTTACCGACTTGACAGGTTTCCTGTATAGTGCTCCAAAAGACTTGATAGAATTTCAAACTTACTACTACATCTTAACTATGCATATTTTGAATTAAGTAAATAATAAAATAGGAACTGTTAGGATTTAACCTTGAGAGAATGCAGTCCCTTCATACCTTTACCGATTAATTTGGAATAGGAGCACCTAACTTGGTAGGTAAGGTGCTTTCTTCATTTGACACAATTTCCTTCTTTTTCCAAATCATCTGTAATTTTCCTTTTATTTCTTCAGTGTCTTTTCTAGGTTGATCTCTGAAATCTCCAGCCAAGTGTCCAACTTTGTGACAATGAAAACATGCCATACCAGGATTTCTACATGATCTTCGGTTGTTCATTCCACACCTTATAAAGCAGTTGGCACTTATATGTCCATATCTTCCACAACATTCACACCATATCCTTGTATTGTAATCCCATGGTACTACAGAATACTGTTGGTAAGGATCTATGTGAGCTCGGTAGCCTCTAGCATTTGCTCAGTGTGCAGACCACATATAGCTCTTTTGCTTAAGCCAACACTTCTTGGTACTCTATCCATATCTATTGCAGTTTTTACAAAACCCTTTGAATTTTTCCTTCTGATAATTGTTAACAGACTTTGTCCTACATTGATTAGATGTGTGACCATATTTATTGCAATTGTAACAACAACCATTGGACTTAGTGACATTCGGTTGCTTACCTTTTTTGATTTGGCACATGTTGGTAGTGTGACCTTGATTTCCACAGTAGTTGCAAATAGGCTTCTTTCTTTTGATGTTCTTCTTGATTCCATCTTTCTTTGATGATTCTCCTCTCTCAGTAGTATGGATTCCCTTCTCGGTAGAGTCTTTTCCTTTGTAACCAAGTCCTGCATCTTTGTTGGGTCTTCTTGTATCCAGTTGCTCATCCAACATCATTGATGCTTCATAACTCTTCTTCAGTGTTTCTTTAGATTTCTTTTCTATTTCAAGTTCATCAGTCAATGTTAATACTTCAAGTTTCAATGCTTGATTCTCACCATCTTTCAGATTCGCTTCATGATATGCATAACCTAGTTGATTTGACAGGTTTTGTTGAATTCTAGTCATCCTTGTGATTTCATCATTCTTATCAGATACTAAGGCTTCAAGTTGTTGTTTCTCTCTTTCTAGATCTCTTTCTTTATCCTCGGCTGTCCTCAATGCATCAATATTTTCAGTCATCTGTGTGCTGAAATGCTCATGTTCTCTTTTCATTGTTTTTAGTTGATCAGCTAGTGATTTGTTCTTTTCTTTCAATACTCCAATCATTTCTTCAGTCTCTTTAGACATACTATTCTCAGATGATGTCTCAATTTGTTCCACTAACTCTTGAGAGTCCTACAAATCATTAGATAATCTTCTTCTCACTTTCAAAGATTTTTGCATTTGCCTTTGCATGTCTGCAATCACTTGATTAGCATGATCCAGCTCTTCTTGTAGATACACAATCCTTCCAGATTATTTATAGCCTTCCATTGATAAGATCTTTCTCTTTAGGTAGTTAAACCCTTTTCCAAGATTGAAGCTTTGATACCAATTGTTAGGCCCAAAATGGAAAGCTAATGTACTAAGAGGGGAGGGGTGAATCAGTACTTCAAATCCTTTTCTTAACAATATCTTTACTGTTATGCATAAACTGAATAGTGCAGTAACATAATATAATGCTAAAATAGATAAGTGACAATCATACACGATTCACTCCATAACACATATATTTTGCTTACGTAGAAACTCTTGGTTAGAGAGAAAAACTATGGTGGGGATGGCACCCACAACTTCACTACTGCAATAATAAAGGTTTCTCGGTTAGAGCTACATGTTTAGCTATTTCTGATAGCTTACCTTGTTAGGAATATCAAGATCTGTTAGATCTACCTTGCTAAAGGATTTTACAACACTTAATCTAAATGTTGCACCTCGTTAGAGGCTTTACAATTTATAGACTTGATTAGAGTCTTTTACCCTGTTAAAGGTTTCTCTTACAACTTCAAAATATTATAATAAAATCATTACAAATATCTGCAACTTTACATCTGGAATATTATAGTAGATTCTATGTGCTCAAAATAAGATTACATTGCTTATAGCATACCTCGGTAACCCATATATTAACTCGGTAAACCCTTCTATTTACTCTGTTCTTTGACTATTCTTTGAAATCCTTCTCGATGACCTCTATGTCTCTGTAACATTCATAACACTTAGTGCTTTCACATGTCTTGCTTCATATATTTCTATATCTTCCTTTTGGTCATGCTACATGTATATGTGTGATCTTAATCCATGTTGTATAAATAGATCTCTAATGATGGTGATCCATTCATTGCTTTGATCTTACAAACATGTTTTATCGAATGAATAACCATACAAAATATTTCATTGGTTAGATGACCTCGAAATCATACACAATATTTAAGTGTAATTTCCAATGAGATAACAGTTCTATGTTCCTTGATCTTGTAACACATTTCCATATGTATGTCCAGGTTCAGTGAATCTGGTAAAATGTTTCACCCGGTGTATATCAACTCGATGTGTCATCTTTTCTGCTTGGTAGACATGGAATGATACTCAGTAGACAACTCGGTGCATACTGGGCTCTGTGACTACTTTCTTCTATAACCGACTAGACTGTACATATCGACTAAATATTTTGGTAGAGACAACCGACTAGAGTATATAGAATAACTTTGAACATAAAACTAATGGCAACTTGATAAGTAGTAACACTTCCTTGATAGCCAGGAATACCCATTCCTTCCCATTTCCTAATCCACTAGTAGAGTCTTTTGTCAGTTCATCATTTGAATCAGTAATGCCTTCCTCATCTTCTATCTAGCATGATTTGTCTCTTTTTTTCTTATACTTATACTTGTTCTGATATCGAGAATTAGGCTTAAATGATCTTCTAACTCTTTCTTCAAATCTTGAATTTGTTTCAGGATATCTAGATGCAAAATGACCAATCTTATTATATGCAAAATATTTAAAAGGTGTTTTTCCTTCATACTTACTTCCTACCGGTCCTTTCGGTACTATTCTAGCAAATAGTGCTTCAAGTTTCTCAAACTCATCGTCTTCTCTCTTCATATCTTCCAATTCCTTTGCATATAAAGCTTTCAAATCTTGCTTACCGATTGTAGATGTAGATGCATGAAAAGAAGGTTTAGTATTCATAGCTCGAGAAGGTCCAAATTCCTCAAGCTCAAAAGAAGATAGTTTCTGAACCAAAGTATCTCTATTGACAGATATATTAGACATTGTTCTCAACTCATTAATAGAAGTAGCCATCATTTTGTAGGCCGGTGGTAGCAATCTTAGGACTTTAGAAACAATTTCATCTTCGCTCAAAGTTCCACCACAACAATATCATTTACCCTTTCAATGAATGCACTAATCCTTTCATCTTCTTCCATCTTTAGGTTTTCAGATCTCACTCGGTAACCATCAAGTTTAGCAATCTTCACTGTAGGCTCATCTTCATTAAGAGTCTCCAACTTATCCTATATAGCCTTTCCAGATGATTTGTTGGTTAATCCCATTATTTGTTGAATAGAAAGTGCACACAAGAGGGCTTGTCTTTCTCTACAATTATTCTCAAACTTCTTGTCTAGGTTTCCTGGAGGAGGATTGCGAGAACTCAAATTATAGGGTGTGACACCATTCTATGTGATCTCCCAAATATCCTTGCCAAGACATCTTAGATGAGTCTGTCGGGGCTTCAAATTTCCAAATAATTTCAAGCATCCTACTATTAAAAATGGTGGTCACCTAATGGAAACAACACATAATGGATGATTAATGATTTGAACAACTAGAGTAAAGGAGGATATGAATAAATTAATTCCAATGGACCCCATGAAAGACTAGTGTTTTTGATCTGTAGAAAAGATGATATGAACAGAGAATTAAAATGAATGCAAGATGTAAATAGAAGAAATACCCATTTCACAAAATCAAGTTTCCAAGCTCTAGTAAAAATATTAGATCTATGGAATGTGTTTCTGGTTGTAGACCATATAGAAGATAGTAAGAAGGCTGAAAAACCTATTATTTCGACTTGCATGAAAGAAGATGTCGACATGGAATAAAAATGTATTCAAATATAAAGTCTAATGGAGACCCACTTTTGAAGTGGATGTTTCCTACCACCAAAAAACTTTTCAGATTTGTATTTGAATATTAAGGCTTTCGACCAAACAAAACTCTGAAACATAGCTTAAAGCAAGGTTATTGACTAACTAGTTTGCATATTAATTTCAAAGGGTTTTGTTAATTTTAATGTAAAATGGTGACTTTTCACCCCAAAAGGGGTATGGTGCCCATTAAACCACATATATAAGTGGTTAAAAAATGTACACATTTTAGAAGATAGAATACCAAATAAATACTATAGCCTCTAGCAAACTATTGTACTATTCTAAAACTCTAATAGAATCAGTTTTTTTCTCTACATATGTGTTGTGGATCATCTTATCTTCTATAGGTAGTTGTTTGTGATATTATCTACAGTAGATAAGGTTATTCATATTCTTACAATGAAGTTTATGTTTCTATGTTATAAAATTGGATTAAAAGGCTCTACTTGTGAATTGTAATTGTTCCTTGTAGTTCTTCCTTGGATGGTCCTTTAAGGTTAAGGTTAAATTCATTCAAGCAGTTTATGATATAAAAATTTATCAGATCTCATAAGAAACAGTAACTAACAAATTTATCAAAGGGGGTAGGTTTAAAAACTGTCTCACAAATCATACTCTAAGTCCTAGAGAAATATAAGACTTTGTAGCCCAAATAACAGGAAAGACACTGGTCATTCACAAATCATAACTTTTACCATACCAATCACCTTTACTTTAAAGCAATATGAGTAGTTGAATAGGATATATAGAATCAATTAGCAATAGCGTATACATATAAATTTCAAGCACAAAGATCGAATAGCTTCCATAACAACAATATTGAACTCATCTAAAAGACATCTATTCCAAGAAACTTTACCATTCTGAGATAAGGGTCAATTAGATCAAAATAATCAATCTGTTATAAAAAAGCATTAGTTATCAAAAAGCCACTAGTGAATAGGTATACCTGCCTAGGTTTTGTAGAGCCTAAAGTGATAGAGTTAGTAACCAAATAGGTTCACTCTATAAGTTGGCCAAGTCAAATTGGAGGGTTTGATCATAGGAGTTTTCCTTAGAACCTATCCAATCTATTGATTTGAGATCCAACAGATTGGCGACTTTGCTGTGGGAGAGAACTAAGAAGAAAGAAATCACTTATGTCCTCTATGAAAGAGGTGGGGACTCTGTAAAAAAGAAAATTACATGAAAAATATTAGTAGCATTCAGTATGTTTCAATATCCATATTTTTATGGAGAAGCATCTTCACACAAATATGCATAGTGGCAACCACAACCACAAAGAGGCAGAAATATTCCTAGAAGTTTTAAGCCATTGGATTTTGGTAACATCCCTGAGTATCCATATGCATTTCCCTTTGAGTTGAAGATCTGTATGCCAAGGTTTCATGGAGATGAAAGGGAATCATCAATTGGGCATCTAAAGTCTTTTTATTGGTTTATTGAGACCTTCATAATCTACTCAGAAGAAACGATCATGAAATGGTTTGTGCTAACATTGGAGAATGTTGCAAAGCAATCGTTTAGCTTCTTACTGCCACAAAGTATCTCATCATGGGAAGAACTTGAGTGGTGGTTCATGGAAGAATTCTATGATATAATCGAGGACAACACTTCAACCACTAGCCCTTCAATTGGTTCTCCATACCAAAATCAAATTCAATCGGATTATGATTGTGACAATGCAATCTACAACATAAGAAGAAAGGAAGGTGAATCTATTGAAAAATCGATTGGCAGAATAATGGTGACTTATTTCCAAAATGTTTGATAATATACAGCTTAATTCAGCTATATTGGAGGAATTGATCATGAGAGAATGTGGGCCTAACAGTTTGGAATCAACATATTCAATTTTTAAAGAATTGAATTAAAACTACATGTTATGTATGAGAAGAGTAACATCAAAACAAGAGATGACCATGAAGATGATTGTATAGAAGAACTACTTGTCCCTTTTGAAGGCCCATCTGATGAAGAAGCAATGGATGATATTTTTTACTATGATTCACAACTTGAGGAGATTATTGCTGATGGTGATGATACAGAATTATCTCCATGTGAAGAAATATACTTGTCTAATAGGGAACAAATGGTTGATTCATCCATACTTGAAAACCGTGAGGATACTTTGACAAGAACAAAAACTTGTATCAGTAACAAAGAGGAAGAAGAATGTTTGCTCAATAGTGAGTAGATTTCAGATCTTTTGGATAGAAAGTATGAGAGAAGTGCAGCGAAGACAGAAGAGGTGCATCATGGACAACAAACAGAAGGTACATGTGCACTTGGAAATAGGCTCAAAAAAATTTCAGATCAGTGGTGTGAAGACATGATAGAAGAAGGTTGTAGTTTGGCAAAGGCTTCACATGATGAGTTCCCCTACAAAGAGAACATATATAATGACGTACCGGTTAAAGGGACTTATATATGTGAAGATAAATTTATAATTTATACAAATCCTCTCTATGATGATACAAATAGCGATGATGAGATGATATACTACCATAGTGTACCTGATAGAGACTTCTATATATTCACAAATCCACTATATGAAGAAGAAGGATGTTCTGACAGTATGGACAATACCACAGAGGAAAAGGAATTTCAAGAAGAAAGTAAATCAGATAAAGGTGTTCTACGTGATCATCGCATAGAAATAACCCCACCCAAGGGTAATTCCCAAAATATTCATGGTGACAACAAAGCACATTATGGATCAGGAATGAAGGAGGAAAGCAGTTGTTTTTTGAGGCTTGATGGTGATACTGTTAAGACAATTTCATTTGAGGATAAAATAAAGGGGGAAGAATAATGCCAGCTAGATAGTATGAGACACCCCTATAAAATAGGGATAGAACATAAATACTATAATTATTATTCAAGAAGAGCCCTTGAGTCTATAATGAAATATGAGGCAAGAAACAGGGGAAGTCAGAACATCGCACCAAATGCATGTAGACATAGTATATCACCTTATAACAAAAACTTTCAACATAGATTTAATTTCAAGATATGGAGTGTTGATAGTGCAATGAACAGGAATAATGCACTACATACAAGTGGTGTTTTCAGAATTGATATATTGTCACATGATGAAAATCAAGTGTTTGATCTAAGAGTAAATTAGTACTCACTTATGGGGGCCTTGGGGCCACCAGATGCAGTTTTAACATAATCTACATAAGGGAGGTGATTGGCAATGGTCTACTCTACCAGAGGAAACTTGATTCTTGCTATGCCCATAGGGGGCATACATCCCTAGATAGAGCCACTATTGGGGCTTCAAATTTCCAAATAATTTCAAGCACCCTACTATTAAAAATGGTGGTCACTTCATGGAAATGACACATAATGGATTATTAAGGATTTGAACAACTAGAGTAAAAGATGAGATGATATGTGGTGTTTTTGATCTGTAGAAAAGTTGATATGAAAAAAGAATTAAAATGAATGAAAGATGAAAATATAAGAAATACCCATTTCATAAAATCAAGTTTCCAAGCTCCAGTAAAAATATTAGATCTGTACAATGTGTTTTTGGCTGTAGACCATACAGAAGACCGTAAGAAGGTTGAAAAGCCTATTTTTTCGACCTGCATGAAATAAGATGTCTAATTGGAATGAAAATATATTCAAATATCACATCTAATGAAGACCCATTTTAGAAGTGGATGTTTCCTATAACCACAAAAATTTTCAGATTCGTATCTGAAGTTTACGGCTGCCAACCGAACAAAACCCCGAAAGATAGCTTAAAGAAAGGTTATTGACTAGCTAGTTTCCATATTAATTTCAAAGGGTTTTGTTAATTTTAATGTAAAATGGTGAATTTTTACCCCAAAAGGGGTATGGTACCCATTCAAACATATATATAAGTGGTTAAAAAATATACACAATTTAGAAGATAGAATACCAAATAAATACTATAGCCTCTGGCAAACTATTGTACTATTCTAAAACTCTAATAGAATCAGTTGTTTTCTCTGCATATGTGTTGTGGATCATCTTATCTTCTATAGGCAGTTGTTTGTGATAATATATAAATTAGATAAGGTTATTCATATTATTAGAGTGAAGTTTATGTTTCTATGTTATAAACTTGGATTAAAAGGCTCTACTTGTGAATTGTAATTGTTCCTTGTAGTTCTTCCTTGGATGGTCCCTTAAGGTTAAGGTTAAATTCATTCAAGTGGTTTATGATATAAACATTTAGCAGATGTCATAAGAAACAGTAACTGATAGATTTATCAAATGGGGTAGGTTTAAAAACTATCTCACAAATCATACTCTAAGTCCTAGAGAAATAGAAGACTTTGTAGCCCAAATAATAGGAAAGACACTGGTCATTCACAAATCATAACTTTTACCATACCAATCACCTTTACTTTAAAGAAATAGGAGTAGCTGAATAAGATATATAGAATCAATTAGCAATAGCATATACATATTAATTTCAAGCACAAAGATCAAATAGCTTCCATAACAACAATCTTGAACTCATCTAAAAGACCTCTATTCCAAGAACCTTTGCCATTCTGAGATAAGGGTCATTTAGATCAAAATAATCAATCTTCTATTAAAAAGCATTAGTTATCAAAAAGCCACTAGTGAATAGGTATACTTGCCTAGGTCTTGCAGAGCCTAAAGTGACAAAGTTAGTAACCAAATAGGTTCTCTCTATAAATTGGCCAAGTCAAATTGGAGGGTTTGATCAGAGGAGTTGGCATTTCCTTAGAACCTATCCAATCTATTGATTTGAGACACAACAGAGTCTCTAGCTGAGTCTCCTATACTGTGTAATTTCTTCCATCAAGCCTTGGAATATCACTTTGAAAGATAGCTCCAGAAGAACTAGATGAACTTGAATTGTAAGTCACCATAGGATCTTCCTGAAGTGGTTATGCTTTCTATAGAGAGGACCAATGATCTGATACCAATCGTTAGACAATTCAAATAATTGGAAGATAACTAAGAGGGGAGACGGGGGGTTAATCAGTTGTCACAGATTACCAGAACCATTAGCGATTTAAACTTTAATACCGGAACCCAAAGTATTAATACCAGAATAGCACATAAACCAATTAAGAACAAGAAATAATCATAGAATAAATACCATCCACATAACACCAAGATTTGTACGTGGAAAACCCGGTGAAGGGAAAAACCATGATGGGAAGCCTACTCACAGTCAGATAATACGTTTGCAATAAGTATGTGAATTATAATTGAGGGACCTGCACTTATAGGAAGCCCAACAACCTAGTGCACAATGCTCATCATAAAATGAGCCTCATTGACTACATAGAAATCCATACTACAATTTTGAGAAGTGTTGAACTGCAAAAGATTGCATCTCCTATGCCTAAGTACAATTCCAGTTAAGCTCAATACCTGAGGACTAAATCCTCTTACATAAACCCAATTCGACCTCCAATGATCGACCAAATCCTCTACCTGAATGATATTACATTATTCACACATTACATTCCTCGACCATGACCTCTTACAATAACCATGATGATCTACAATGAGATCTTACATCTATTTATACAAACCCTCGACCATAAACAATCAAGTCGGCCACAAGACAATAAACCAATTACATAATTACAAACCATGTCGGCCTTAGATGAAATAAATTATATCAACACATAATACTTCTCAGAAATACATTAATAGGTCCTATCTACATGTTACATTAAAGATGATCCATAACCTAGATCAACCGCGACCCAGTATAGGTCCACATGCTTCAACAATGATCTCCAACCACCAAGTCTCGAACATGATCACCAACAACATCCTGAAACTCCATCAGAAGCTGTTCCAACACCACTTATGCAATTGATTAAAGATCTCTATCAAAAGCTCTACCAATGAAACCCTTGCCAGAACCAGAAACAAATCTTCTAGGCAAGCAGGATAGCATCCGATCTCCAGACAAAAACCCACTGACCAAATATAAGTATGAGCATCATGAACAAGATGATTCTATCACCAAACTATACCGAAGCCTATCAGATCATGCCAGATCCAAGTTAACCAGAAACCACTCAACCTACCGGGACGAGAAGGGTGCTAGTAAAGCATCCAAACAACTAGTGTTGCCATCAATGACAAAACATCAATGCAAGACATGATCAATTCTACCAAATGGCCAACATCTATCTCCAATCAAAAGCACTCAAGAGAATCCCATTCAAGATCTATTCCTATCATGCCAAAACATGGACTCCATTCAAGAATTTCCCATCCATATCCAAACTCATACCCCATGTGAAGAGGATAATCCAAAGTATGAAGAAATAAGTTATAAAATGAATCAATATCAAGATGCCAATTTTTTTTCATCCCATCCAATTTTTTACCAAGATCCTATCTCCCAATAATTTCATGATGTTATTCTTTTACCTTTTTATTCTATTTATGATGATCTCGCCATACCATTTTACTCCATCCAAGTTGATCCCCTTGCATATCAAGAGAAAAATATCCTTCCAAGTCCCACTCATAATTACCTTCCTAAGTAAAATCAGGATATCCCTTCCATCATTTCCAATTATCCTATTCATAATCAATAGCAAAGCAACCTTTCCATTTCATCTAATGATCCTCTTCTATGTCAAGATCAAAGTATCCCTTCACCTCCTTGTCATAATCCTCTATATCCATCTCAAGGCCCCATCATCCCTCCTAGTTTCCCTTATGATACTAATCCTCCTCAAGACACCATCAACCCTATCCAAGTTATTCATGAATATCTTACATATTATCTTCGTTCATCCACTTTCATAAAATCTGGTTTACTCCATGAGATTATAATTCCCTCAATACTATATTCTCCTCAAAGTGGATTTTCATCTTGTTTCAAAATCAATGATTATGTTGTTACTAAAAATATTTGTGAAAGAATTCATTATCTATAAAAAGGGTTAGGAATCCATGAAAAAGGTATATTATAACCCCTTGATATAAAATTAATTCCAAATTGGCATAGCCTTGGCTACATATCTCACTCTCAAGACATTGGTATCCATACAAATTCTCACATTCCTCCATCTAAACCCAAACATACACATCCCCCTTCATCCCTTCAATATATCTTAGGTCCTTCTATCCCTCTATCCACCATCCATATCATGCCTACCACATGTTTTTGATCCAAAATGATTGAAATGCTATTCTAACCCCCAAGCATGGAGACAAGAATAAAAATACTATTATATTGCTACCTCTGTATGATTTCAATTGAAATTTTACCACCATGAATGTCAATGAGCCGCCAATAAATAAGATAGTGATTTCACATAGTGAGGAGAAACATAATAAGAATGTAAATGTTATGTAGAAGGAATAAGATGAAAGCCCAAATTATTATCATCAAGCACTTGAATGATACCAATTACAATGACTTGATGAATTTTATCCACCAAATCATGTGGCATTCACTAGTGTAATGGCCATGGAGCCAATGATATTTACAAAAATAAGGATTGTGTTGAGTTTTCTTATGATTCATTTTTTATTTTTTTAAGGGGGATTAATCAGGTTGGCTTTAAGAAGCTCAAAAAAAATACTCTTGTTGTTATGAGAATTTGTAAGAAGATATATCTATGTTTTAGTCAATGTGGGAGGGGATGCCGATAAAGTAGGACTTTGGAAACATAAACCTTCTTTGAAAAAGTGTGGTGTAGATTTTGCATGACTATTAAAACATTTTTGTACACATCCTAAATCATGTGCAATACATCCATGCATAGATTATGAAATTTCAAGAGGAGAGGGTTTATTGTTAGTGTGAAACTCTAAAGAGCCTCAATCATCATCAATACATGTTTTGGAAAGAGAGGTGGGAATTGATTTAGAAGAAGCTTGAGTAAATGACACACAAGGATCCTTCAAGGCTTCATTATTAGATTGAGGGATCATATATCAATTGAAGGAAGGTGTAAAGTCTAATGTACCCTAATTCCTTTCTAAGAAAGCATTATTGATAGGAGAGTGTTGTTGAAGGAATCATAGTATTATAGAGAGAAATGCATCCTACTTCATCATGAAAAAAATCATGATTAGGATCCTTGATTGTGTGAAGTTAATTTTTGTATATTAATTTGATTATAAGATGAATGGTAGAAGGAACTATCATCATAGCATGAATCCATGATCTACCTAGAAGAGGGTGATAATTAAGATGGTTGGGCATGACTTAAATAGGAGTAAGTAAGGCCAGGGGTACTATTTTGATAGGTAATATGGCTATAACAAGTGACTCTCTATAAACATTATCAAAGCCATGAAGAATAAAAGAGTAATCCCAATTTATACTGTCTAATAAGTCAGCATGAAAAATATTGAGTGCTGACCCATTGTCAATTAAAGTAAATCTTATATTTTTTTCATAAATTAAGGAGTAATAATAAGAGGGTTATGTATATTTTTAACCTCTATAAAAGGCAATTCATCTCATGAGAATGTAATATCATTTGGTTTAGAAGAAATATGAGGAACCACCTTTTGTAAGGCTTCTTAGTTCATCTTATGGTATGAAGGTGAAGTTTGAATCAAATCTTAAAGGAACTTATCTAGGATATTAAGTTTTCTCAACAAGATTAGGTTCCTTATCAACATGATTCTTAGGATGAGGAATTAAAGGAAGGGAAGTGAGAAGAGAATTGGAACACTTCTTGTTATTTTTTAATTTAGGCACTTTAATGCCATATTTTTGTGCCACTTGCCTTTCCATAAAACTTCTTTCACATATGTATTTTTAACTTTTAAGATGTTAGGAGGTCTCTTTGGTTTGGTAGTATCAATTGATTTTGAGGTTGAGGAAATCTATGCTTGCCATAACTAGAAACATGAATAGTATTAAATTGATTAAGCTCTTTGTTCTCAAATTATTCATCTTTAGGAGGGATAGCATCAATAAAAGATCTAATGATTTCATTATCTTTCTCCAAGGTATCTTTATGGGTAGCAAAAACTTGGGTCCAAGGATTCACAATGTCCATCAACACTTCTTCTCTAGGAGAGGTGCCATGTATGTAAGGTAAAGTGATATTAAGGAAGTTTTTTATGATATAATCATCTTTATCTAGGATACTCTCATGGGAGAGGCACATTTTAGGAAAAATAACAACATGGTTCATCAAAACTTAATCATTAGAATGGAGAGTTTCAAAAATGATGATAATAGTATCATTTTGCACTAAAATGTCCTCATGGGTAGGAGGACCTTTAGGAGAGGGATAAAGTGAAACAAGGGAGAATAATAAATTATCACCTATATGAAATAAATGCATAATGGAACTAATTAAATTAAAAAATGATAACAATTTTCTTTTTTAAATGATAACATATGCAAAATACATGATAAAAAGAGATAAAAATGTGCAATTTTATGATTATTTCACTAATGCAACTACATAAACCATGAATGAATTCATATGAATTAGAAAACTAGATCTAAAGATAAATATAAATGCAAGTGTAAGAAGAGTCAAGTTTACTAAAATGTAATAGATAGAAATTTAGGGTTTCTCAAATTATGCTTCATAAACCTGGAAATGACCTAAACTTCACATGCATCACATTAAAATAAGGATGCACTCAATAGATACAACCTAAATTCTATTAGGAAGAGATGTGGATTTTGATTCAAATCCTCTTTCCTTTTTTTGAGTTGAAGATGCAATTGAAAGGACTAGCAACTTGGACTGATTATGCTACCTAATACTAAAATAGAAACTTTAGAACATGTATGAGAAGGAAAAGGAAATCCAAAAGAGAACCATTTCCTAATAATTAAGTTTAAATTGATGTAATGATGGTGTTATTGGCATATCCCTATCCAAATAATTGAATTTCTTAACATAGGACTAGAACTAGGTCTCTGAGACACTGTAAATGCTCCCAGTCAAATTTTAACCTATTTTGGGAGGATTATGGAGCCTATAATTCCCTAGTCCAAGTCCATGGCATGCCAAGCACCTTAGTCAGGGCACTTTCTAATGAAATTTGGTCGGGTACTTTGCGGGTCCTATTCACATTCTAATCTTGCTGGCTCCACTAGTTACATATTTCCAGTTACCATTAACATTAAACACAATTTCTTACTTGGATAATAAAGAATTCCAAAAATGCATGCAAGATGAATTATGATTCCATATAGAACTATATACAAAGTAAGATAAATATTTCTAAATTATACACATAACAAAAAAATAACAATGATACCTATTTCAAAGTAAGATAAATATTTTTGTACCTCCGTTGTATCATAGATTGTATCATGAATAAAGTCGTTATGGGGGTGGTGTCGAGATCTGGTAAAATCAAGAAGCAAGTCAGGAAGCTGGCAAAACAAGATAGGGAGGGGAGAGATTATAATGATGGAGATGGTCAGATGGACAACTGGAAAAGTCAAATCGCAAGCTCCAAAGGAATTGGAACCTGATAAAAAAGAACTAGCTACTCTATGGTTTTCTTTGGTTTTTGTTGTGATTTTTGTTATGATCTTTAAAAAGTTAATCTATTGGACCCATGAGCCTTTATATTTGAACTTAATTAGGTTGAATTGTGATACTTTTATGTTTAGTATGGACATATACTATGATATTAGTGAGAATGGTAGATGGAATGTAGTTAGAATTAGTAGATTAAGTTATAGGGATATGATGATTTTTTATTACTTTTGAAAGGGAGATCTTTGCTTCTATGTCTTTTGGGATGGTTTTTCTTAGATGGGTTAATGTTGTTGTGTGGTAATATTGCTATTTCATAGGTTTAGGGCCTTCTCCCTACTTATATAATAAAAAAAATGATACCTATTTGATGTATTTAAATTATACTCAAGTATGTCAAATTCAAGAATAAACTACAATAAATATCGATAAGATAAATCAAGTACTACAAATGATTCAAGTATAGGAACCATGGGTCTTTAAAGATAAATCAAGTACAATTAAAGAATCTTTTTTTTATCATAAACGTTGGCCTTTAACGATCATATTCAAGAGGTCTATGATAAAGATTGGGTCTTTAATTGTACATTGATATATAAGGGCTTCCTATACTTGGTGAATTTCCAATTGACCCACATGCTATTTTTGAGTATGCAAGTTCTTTGTTGATACACCCCTCTTTTATGTAGTGGGTCATATTTCTCCTAGCCTAGTAATGGCTTTGAATAATTCATCTAGGGTTTTCTTGGGGTAAGGGGTTCCTACCCCTCTACATATTTGCTGGTAGTTTTTGGCGCATTGTAGTGTTAGTTAGTTTTGGCATGCTCTTTTTTCTATGCTTTTTACCTCTGTAGCCCTATATAATGCACTAGTCTTGTTTGAGATTTTGGGTCCCTTGCTTCATGCTTAGCAATCCTTGTCCCTAATCAGAGCCAATTGTTTAGCAACCCTTGCATTTTCAAACTTGAAATGCCCACTTTCATTTTATTAGTGGTCTTCTTTATCAGTTATAGCTTCATCAGTAAAACCTTATAGGTTCTTGATTTATAATTTGACCTGATGTAGTGATTCCAAAGGAGAAACCATTATCTAAAGGGTGATCAGGTGACAACAGAAAATCTGCACTACTCAAAATGCTTGATTATTCTCGATGACTGATACTCCCTTAGAGGTCGATGTTGGGGTATCAAACAATTCAAAATCTCTTGTTGCATGTTCCATAAGTCCCTAGATGAATTGGTTGTCGTACATTACATGACTCCCAAGGAACAAATCGAATAAATATTTTGTTGGAATCCTAGAACACTGAGATGGGGGTGAATCAGTGTTTTATCGGTAATTTTAGTTTTAAACTTATTGCTTATTAATTGGTTAATAGTAAATAAAATTAAAGTGTATACACTAAATAACACATAGTAAGGCAACACCATAACACCAAGATTTATACATGGAAAACCCTGCAAAGGAAAAAACCACAGTGGGACTGATACCCACAATATCTATATACTTGATCAAGGTATATAAATATTACATGAGGGGGTCTGCACATGTAGAAAGGCCAACTGCCTAGACCTCACTACTACCAGTTATGTTATGCATGTGAAACTGCATGCAGACACTTCTAATCGCTGACTAGAATGTATACCGATACTTACTGAAGAATTCGCAACCAAAAAATAGCATTCCATATCATATTTGATCTATTGTTGAGCGTAAGTGCACCAAGATGGTGAACAAAAAAGTGGCCACATGCCAAAAAAAACAAATTTTTCATAACCTGTGCAGGTTCTAAAAATTCAAAAATGTACTAGGCTTGGTAACACCAAGCCTAGAGAAATTTTTTTTTAAAAACCAAAAGTTCCTCAAAACCTGTAGTAATAAAAAATGTATGGGTTTTCAGAAACATTATTTTTGGGTATAGGCCACGGGTTTTGGCCATTTTCAATGGCAAACCACATGGAACAACAAAAAGGAAAAGAAAAAAAAACATAGAACCCGCATGGGTTTGTAACTATTTTGGATTTTCCCAACATTGAGAGCAATTTTCAACAATGGCACCCCGTCGAACAAGTAAGATTTGATTGGTTTGATTATTTTTGTTTTCATTTTAATTGAAGTAGGGTTTTTTAGTTGATTTAAGTTTTGTTTTTATTAATTTGAAGTCATATTCTTCAAGAAAACCCCCAAAACAAAATAGACAACAAAGACCTCCTCCTGCACAAGTAACACAAGAAAACCTTGTAAACATTGCACAAGAGCAACAAGAAAACCCTCAAAATCCTCAAAATATTGCTCCTCAACAGCCACCACCACCCTGAAACCCTCCACATCCTCCATTAGATCATGTAGATGCCACAGAAGAGGATCTCATCAATCGCCTTACACAAAATAGTGCCCAAATTTCTATATTGGTGAATAGGTTGAGGTCCTCTAGCCTTGAGCAACACTCAACCCTCGCCAGAACACTAGAAACAATGGATAATAGTGGAAATGAGGTATCTAGGGAGGTTATGAAATGGGGTTCATGGAGGGATAGATGTCAAAAAGTTTATGCAGATGGGTTGTCATATGATCAAGTGAAGAAAAAGGGCATAGGTAAATCTGACATATGTGCTCTTTTCACTGATCCTGTTACCAGTAGCAACCTAGAACTAAATACGACTCGGTTTATTATACATTGGTGTGTTCATGCTAGGCCAAAAGAATCTTTTTGGGATAGGTGGTATACTGTCTTTGACCAACCACCTTGTAATAATTGGGAGGTGCCTCTATATTTTTTGAGAAAGTTGTATTGTGAGTTTATCCTCAGCGAGAGGCTGAATTACTTTGACATTCGACAATTTTAGGGTAGAGGGAGAGGCTTTGTGTAGGATAGGCCTACGGCCCATAGGGTGGTAGAGCCACAACATAGGAGGTGTACAACTCCTAAAGCCATGGTTCATGTCACTGTCCCTATATCCTTGAAGGAGTTTATGGAATTACAGACTCTTCAGGCAACTGCATCATTTACTGATGTCATTGTTCATCATCACACATAGTTGGTTGGAGCAAAGGATGTACTAGCACCTGTGACACCTCCTTCATCAGTGACACCTCCTTCATCAATGACACCTCCTTCCTCAGAGGCCCTCCTTCATTGATAGCACCTCATGCATCATTTGGCATGAGCCAACCCATTCAACATATGTGCCCCACCTACCAGGGTGTATGTTCTGGTGTAGACACTGACACGGAAGAGGATGGTTTGACATCTCATTCATTTACATGTTGCGGGAGTAGATATCATGCTTCCACTATAGAGGATGTGGCCCTCATCGACGAACTGATCAATATGTTTTATCCTCTCTATTAGACATAGGTGCATTTAATTATGTTTATGACATGTTATCAATTAAGTGACTAAATCTTATAAAAAGAAGTGAATTTTTATTTTTAGAACAATTTAAAGTGACATATAAATAAAATGAATTGTAGGGTGCAGCAGGTGGTGGGAGTACACCACATACTTTTTAGTCGACTCAACGGTCATGAGTAGTTTCACCACCAGAGGTAAAGATTTGTAAATTTGTTAAAAATATAATAATACATTGGTTTCAAAATATCTTTTGTTAATTATATGTATCATTACTTGGTATTTTATAGGGCTTATCAGTGGTTGAGATGTCCCAACTTGATGATATCATGCTTTCAGCCATTGACTTTGGCCAAGATAGCTATGTAGTACCATTTAGATTTATATATTTTTGACTTAAGTGATATATTAAATACATTCTCTTTTCCCTTATGTTAATTTTTTTCCATTAGTTTACCACACTTGCCTTCAGGACATCTCGTGTGAGAAAAGCATCCTCTAGCACTTTGAGGCAGAAAAATATATCCTCTTGGACACCCAAACGACAGAAGGTAATTCAGTACAATTTAAATTCATTTTTTGAAATGTATTATGATTAAACATGTATATGTAGATATTGATAAATGTACTTAATTTATTTATCTATATACAAAAACATGTGGGGTTTATGGAATTAATAAATGCACCTGATGTTGATGAGGTTCATTAGAGGGAAGAGGTAATATCTTCATATTCACTTTGGATTGCATTCTTTCTTGTTTGAAATAACTAAATCCTTTTATGTCTATATCATATGTTATCATTTTTCATATAGGAAATGGTAATAGCCGCATCATATTCGACTAGGCCTCCTAAGGCTATAGGAGAACTATACGAGGCTTCTGTGTGCATTTGTTCTACATATGTTAAAATATTTGTTTTACCTAGTTTGTCAACAATTTTGGGTTATTAACTTGTATGATTGTCTTTAACCTATTATAGGCCCCTTCCGAACTTCCTACTATTATTCTACCATTTCATTTTAGTAGAAGTCCTACACATATATTATGGGATCCAACACGACCAAGGGAAAAGGTATGTCTATCTTAGATAAACTCCTTTTCACTAAGTGCACAATGGAGTTGAAACCCTCTAGTTAAATCCTTTTGGATCACTTACCATGGATATAGAAAATGGTCGTAATTGATTCATCTGTGACTTTTCCTCCTATGACCACAACACATCCATCTGAGGCTCCGGTATGCTTTATCTTTTTAGTCTATTCATTTATAGTTATTATGTGTTATTTGACATTAATGTTATTAACATGTATTAATGTTGTTTTACCAGTTACAACCTCCTTCAGGACATCCCATAGATCCTTAGCCTCACCCAATTGCAAAAGATAGAGATGAGGTAATCAACATTTCAACTTCAAACAATTTAGAGTTTAGTATTTAGTTATTTTGATGTTATATTGAGAAAATATATCTGATTCAACATTTGAATTGTTGTTGTGTAGCCACCTGTAGAGCCACATACAGCTTTGAAGAGGCTCTATTTTGATGATCCACCATAGTCTTAGATACCAATAGAGACATATAGTTATAGTTGTGGTCATTCAAGGACCAATTTTTTTATATATTCGACATTTGTATATGTACATATCGACTTTGACATACATGACACATGCCACATTTTTGTAACTATTATTGATTTGGCATCTATGCCATTTTTTGATATGTACATGATTATTGTTCATTTTTATATATATGAAAAATGATATTCAATCCAATTTGTTCATTAATATATATGAAACTTGACACAACTTGAAACTTAGTTATTTGCTATTGAAATGTGATCAAACTTGTTCATTGTATATATTTCTTTAAATGTGATCCAATTTGTTCATTACTTGTAACTCATATGGTGTATACTTTTAAACTATCTATCTCTCATATTGTGTATACCCAAGTACCGACACCGGTAATGCTGATATTGTGTATTTTGATTGAGTAAATTTTCTTTGAGTCCTTTGTGCATGAAGAGATTGGAGTGAAGTTATTATTTCATAAACTCATGCTTATGGAGCGAAGTTCATCATTTCAAGAACTAATTAAGACAAGATTTGAGCGCACAAAGTAGATTTAAAGTTTATCTAAGGATGATTCGGCTTAGGTAGGGTTTTCATTTAAATTTTATTCCCTAACAAGTCAACCTTAGGGAAAGAGACACAACTATTCATCCAAATCGCCTATAAAAGAAGAGTTGAAACACTTATGGATGATACGTGTGAACCTATGGGGTTGTTTTATCACTGCCTAAAAGGCCTCTCTTAGTTTTGAACAACTCAATTCTATTTTCTTGTGGTGATATTTTTTCTGTCGCATAAAAAACCATAAAAAACCGTCAGTGAGAGGTGGCAAAATAGTGCATCTTTTGTTCTGCTTGTCATGGGAACAAACTATTAGAGTGAGCACATCCAGGTGGCTATTTTTACGCTAGGTGTTCCCTTGTCTCACTCCCTAAGACATCCAATCATTCTGAGCCACCAAGTAGCGATGTTTTACTTTGAGTGCTCAAAGTTGAAAAAATGGTCAAATTTTGACGTCGCATAACTCGGAGACTGTAGAACTTATGGAAAATTTGTGTGACCTATGGGGTCATGTTATCGCTTCCTAAAAATGTCTCTCTCAGTGTTGGACAACTCAATTCCATTTTCTTGTGCTAAGATTTTTTTTGTCGCATAAAAAATAGTCAAAAACCATCAATGACAGGTGGCAAAATAGTGCATCTTTCATTCTTCTTGTCATGGGAATGAACCATCAATATGAGCATGTCTGGGTGGCTAGTTTTACACTAGGTGTGCCCTTGTATTGCTCCCCAAGATGTTTGATCATTCTGAGCCACCTCGTAGCGAAGTTTTCCCTTGAGTGCTCAAAGTGGAAAAAATGGCCAAACTTTGATGTCGCGTAACTCAGAGAACGTGGAACTTATGGATGATCCATTTGAACCTATGGGGTCATGTTGTCACTGCATAAAAGGTTCTCTCTCGGTTTTGGACAACTCGATTACTTTATCTTGTGGAGAGATTTTTTCTGTCACATCAAAAACCGTCAGTGAGGTGGCAAAATAATGCATCTTTCGTTCTTCTTGTCATGGGAATGAACTGTCAGTGCGAGCGCATCCAGGTAGCTGGTTTTATGCTAGGTGTGCCCTTGTCTTTCTCCCCAAGATGTTTGATCGTTCTGAGCCACCTCATAGTGATGTTTTCCCTTGAGCGCTAAAAGTGGAAAAAATGGTCAAACTTTGATGTCGCGTAACTCAAAGACCGTGGCACTTATGGATGATTTGTTTGAACCTATTGGTTCATGTTGTCACTGCCTAAAAGATAATCTCTCAATTTTGGGCAACTCAATTACTTTTTCTTGTGGTGAGATTTTTTTTGTCGCATGAAAACCCATCAAAAACCGTCAGTGAGAGGTGGCAAAATAGTGCATCTTTCGTTCTAATTGTTGTGGGAACAAACCGTCAGCATGAGTGCATCCAGGTGGCTGGGTTTATGCTAGGTGTGCCCCTATCTCACTCCCTAGGATGTCTGATCATTTTGAGCCACCTTGTAGCGACGTTTTCCCTTGAACACTCAAAGTGGAAAAAATGGTCAAACTTTGATGTCGTGTAACTCGGATACCATGGCACTTATGGACGATTAGTTTGAACTTATGGAGTCATGTTGTCACTGCCTAAAAAATCCTCTCTCGGTTTTGGGCAACTTGGTTATGTTTTATTTTGATGAGCTTTTTTCTGTCACATCAAAAATCGTCAGTGAGAGGTGGCAAAATAGTGCATCTTTCATTCTGCTTGTCGTAGGAATGAACCATCAGCATGAGCGCGTCTGGGTGGTCGGTTTTATGCTAGGTGTGCCCTTGTCTCACAACCCAAGACAATGAGAGGGAGAGAGAGGGAGATTGGGAAAAGTAGAGAAAGAGAGAGAGAGAGAGAGAGAGAGAGAGAGAGAGAGAGAGAGAGAGAGAGGGAGGGAGATTGGGAAAAGGAGAGGGAGAGGGTGAAGGAGACGGAGATTGGGAAAAGGAAGGAGAGAGAGAGAGAGAGAGAGAGAGAGAGAGAGAGATTGGGAAAAGGAGAGGAGGAGAGGGACAGAGAGGGAGATTGGGAAAAGGAGAGAGAGAGAGAGAGAGAGAGAGAGAGAGAGAGAGAGAGAGAGAGAGAGGGATGAATGGACATGGAGATTGGGAAAAGGAGAGGGGGAGAGGGAGAGAGAGGGAGATTGGGAAAAGGAAAGGGAGAGAGAGAGAGAGAGAGAGAGAGAGAGAGAGAGAGAGAATAGGGGATATGAAGAGAGGGAGATTTGGAAAAGGAGAGGGAGAGAGGGAGAGAGGGAGAGAAAGAGAGGAGAGAGAGAGAGAGAGAGAGAGAGAGAGAGAGAGAGAGAGAGAGAGGAGATTGGGAAAAGGAGAGGGAGAGAGAGAGAGAGGGGGGGGGGAGAGGGGGAGAGAGAGGGAGATTGGAAAAATGAGAGAGACAGAGTAGGGGGTGAGGGGGTAAGAGAGAATAGGAGATAGTAAGAGGAATATAATAGTTTAAGGAGAGGGTGAAGGAAGATGAGAGAGAGGAAATAAGAGATACATACATGTATATAAACACACACACACACACATAAATATATATATGTGTGTGTGTGTGTGTGTGTGTGTGTGTGTGTGTGTGTGTGTGTGTGTGTGTAACTATATATATGCATATATACATACATAAACACTTATTGTAAAGGTATGTCTAAAATATGTGAAGTAAATGCTAAGTTTACAAGCATACATTATTATGTCTTCATAACTTGTACGGATTTTGTGAAACAAAAAAAAAATGTTTTTAGTTCAACATAACCCGTACAGGTTTTGTGAAACAAAAAAAAATGTTTTTAGTTTTACATAACCCGTACGGGTTTTGTAAAACTAAAAATAATGGTTTTAGTTCTACATAACCCATACGGGTTATTTGGAACTACAAATAGTACTTTTTGTTTTTCAAAACCCGTGCGGGTTTTGGCTTGGTAAGAGGGTTGAAAAATGACCCTAAGGCTTGCAAGCCCATTTTCCCCCCTTTTTTGTCCCTTTACACATTTTTTCATCCTCCAACATGATTTATTGACTTCATCGTCATTAGGTTTACAAATGATTAAGTGGGTATCTCTAAAGTTACCACCATAATCTCACGCATCCTCTTAGTTTTCTGACCATATATTTTTTCCTATTTTTGGACAACATTAGGATGGTAAACTTTAAATTTCTTTATCAGTGCCTTGAAAGTCATCAGAGACATATGTCTACCACTTTTAAATAAATTTCGATATACTTGACCAAACTCAAAATAAATTACATATTATTGTTCTACACTAGATTATATACACTTTTAAAACAAAAAGTTTGCATTTTTTATTATTTTGATGCAAGTTATGCCCAATGCATGAATAGGTACCAAATTTTCAGGATGCAGTCACTTCAAAAGATCATAAACAAAATATAATTATTCAACGGAAAATTACAAAAAAATACACAACTTCTAGATCTCACTCTTACCTATCATCCTACGAAAGGGTTTTGAAAAATACTAAATCTAACTATATATTTTGTACAACACACGAAAATAGCTATGTTATATTTTTTTGAAAAAATTAGGAACAATTTTTCGTGCATGAAAGGTTTGACCCTCTTAATCTTATCCAATTTTAAAAAAAATTTAGTAGTATAGAAACTAGATTCAAAGTACTACAATTCTTATTATTTTCTCAACTCCTAGTTTTGAGTGCATGACCTTCAAATATCTCTTTGAAGTTCAGGTTTACCTATTTTTAGAAAAGAAGTGGCCACTTATACCCCCCTTTTTGTTCACCATCTTGGTGCACTTACCCCTGAAATGATCTTCTTAAATATCCTTCCAACTTTACCATGTTGGATTCAATGAGAAATATAAATGTGTTGGCTGCCGATACGTAATGAGTTTCAAACATAATCCCAATGGTCATGTCGGCCATCACACGTTACCTTAAAATCCATGAAAGAAATAATTGGGACCAAAGGATTTCCTATCTAGGTCCTATCCATTACCAGGTTCCATATACACATTACCAGAATTAGGACATAGTCGGGTATGAAGTGAATGTCGGTGCTGGTGTAAAGCAATGTGAATATTGGTTAAGTGCATTGAATGTCAGTTAACCAAACAATGAAACCATTTACCCTGAGATGATGAGTTGCCATCAATGATAGCCTAAAATTCCATTAACTCTTACCAGATGAGTGTCAATTGCCAACAATCTCCCCCTTTGGAATTGATGGCAACACTCATGTTAAAAATGATATCATCCGTGAAATTGCCACTGAATCTCCATAACCTCCTTGTTGGAAATGTGCCTCGAATTAACTTGACTTGTGTTCAGACTGATCGGAGTAACCTACCCTGATGGAACAGTTAGAGAACATATAGGCTTTTTGTATCGGTGTGACTCTTGCCGATGTATCCTTCTTCATTGGGTTTTCAGAGAAGCAATGTTCATGTTAAACCAATGGGCTGATGGAACCTCCTTCTTGTTGATCGGCTATCGGGTGAGCTTGGTTAGCGTTACACCGATGACCTAATGAAGTCACCTTCAGCGATCAGGATGTCATCGGCTATCGTAGGAGCTTGCTGAATGCTATGCCAATTACCTGATGGATCCTCTTTGGTCGACTTCGGTATTATTGAAGATCGAGGTAGCCAGTTTGATTGTCTTTCCGATGACCCGATGAGGTCACCTTTGGCGATCAAGTTGATATCGGCAATTGGGTTGACATGATGGAAGCTACGCCGATGACCAATGGAGTCGCCTTCAACTATCAGAGTATCATCAGGGATCAAGATGACATTGTTGGGTTATGTCAGTGGCTCGATAGAGTCATTGTGGTATCATCAGGAGATCGGGTCTACCTGTTGAAGGCTATCCTGATGAGCCGATGGAGCTGACCTGTTTGGATCCCCATTAGTGAAGTTGTCTACTAGTTCATTGGGAGATCAGAGCAATGCATTTGTGTTCTTTCTGATGGATGATGGAGTAGAGACCGACTACAGGTGTGCACTCAAACCAAAGTCTAAAAATTAAACACTTGGACACTAAAGATGGTCTTGTCGGTGTATATGAATATGAACCGACCTAACTTCTTGGTGCATGTGGGATATTGTGTTTCTCATGAAAGCAGACTGACGCAGATGGTTAGACTTCAAACCATTGGTGCAGTTGTTCAGATGAACTATCGACAATTAGATATATGAAGCCTTTGGATAACTATCGGTAGTGCTGGTTGATAAGCCAAAACTAATTTTGTAAGCCGATTGTAATGTTCTTTTCAATCTAAGAATGAATACATGTAGTTGGAGACTGAAAATTTGTTGTAAATTCATTTACTGAAAATAAAGTGTTCAACTATTGGTGGTGGGTTTTTTCCCGAAAGGGTTTTCCCATGTAATTCTTGTTGTTTAGTCTCTGTGTTGATTCTACTTATTTTTGTCTATGCTATTCTTAACATTCTGTAAACAATTTAAACTGCATTCTTGCATTATCTTCCCTATTAATTGACATTAGGAAGGCATTTTCGCACTATGCTTTCCTTATAAGTGGTATGAGAGCTTGACCCATTTTGTTATCCTTGTTGGGTAGGGTTGGCTTTTTGTGTCAGTTCTATTTCAATGGGAGTCTTGGAGAGTGTCTACTTGTTTGTTTTACAGGTTAAAATGGTGAGCACCTCAAGGCGCATAGACATGGAGAAATTTAATGGTTCCTGTAGTCACACAAATCTGTCCAGCTTAATTAAATAAATATTCGCTATTTGATTAAAAATCCACTAGCCATCAGTTAATTAAATTAATATTTAATTAATTCATCCCCAAACATTCTTCTATTAATTAAATAAATTATTCAATTTATTTTAATTAATTCATTAAATCAAATTCCAATCAATTCAATAAATAAAATCCATTTATTTAATTAAATCCCCCTATTCCTCTTTTAAATAAATTAAATAAAAACATTTATTTAAATCATTATCCCCACCCCACTTGCATTTTCCTACAAATGCAACTTGCACACATTTATTGAAATAAATTAATTTATTTTAATAAAATCCTATTTTCCCTCACCCACCAAATCCACTTGCAAAATCTAATCCCCTTCTAGATTCTTCTAACCCCTTCCTAATTAGCCTAATCCATCCCCTAATTATTGTCACATTCCTAAGCAAAATGGAGTCACTTCTCAAAGACTCCAAAGTCTTTGAAAAGCATTTAATGCTTTGTGTGTTCAACAAATTAACCCCCAAAGTCTTCCAAGACCACTAATGGCTCTTACATGACCATTTATGGCTCTTACATAACCATTTATGGTTATTTCAAACTTGTCTCCCCAAACATTTATTGGTTTGACCATATTCATCCATTTCACATTTGCACAAGAGTTTATCCATTGGATAAAAGCTTTATTCTTTGAATAAAGAGTTTATTCATTCAACCAACCTTGACTTTAATTCCCAAGGTCATATCAAACATTTAATGCTTATTCCCTCCCCTCTCAACCTATCTCACATTGACACTTGTCATCCTAGGATTGGGTTGAAAGCCCTGACATGGATTTAAAATCATTCAATCCTGACCCTTGTTGAGATTTCTCAATCTCAACCATCCATTGCTCCATTTTTCCTATAAATAGAGCCCATTTCTTCATAATCTAGATCCTGAAAACTTGTATGCATTTAAGCTATAGGCATTTTTAGAGAGCATTTTAGCATAAGTAATCTAATATCTTGTTATTTTGGTGAAAATATATCATTTTAGCATCAATAGCATAGTATTAGCTTTTCATTTCACATTTAGAGCTATACTACAAACTCAATCCTCCATAAGCATCCATAGTGCAAAAAGCTGCTGAGAGCTACACTATTTTGGAACTTGGAGAGGAGAGGAACAAGGGAGAAAGAAACTAAGAGCATTTTAGCAGGTATTTGGAGATGCCTCATCATGTTTGCTTTGATAGTTAAATATGCTTGCATGTTTTTAGTGTCTCTCTTGGTATGCCTTTTTAGATTAGTTTTTGATTGACTAACACTAACGGTTTCATGTCTTTTGTGTTATTTATCATTTGCTAACCTTGTGCCATTTAGGAGGGCATCATTTGGTGAACCCGACGTGAATCCAAGCACCAAAAACATATCATTTTTTTTTTAACTAACATGTTTGATTGTTGAAATTGTCACACAGGTTGCGCTTTAGCGCTATTGAACATTTTCCAGGGCTACCGTCGTTTATGCTTTTAGCGCTATTGTTCTTATAATAGCGCTATTGACCAACTTTCAGCGCTTTTGCAACTATTTTAGCACTTTCGTAGTTCTTCTAGCGCTATTGGAAAACTTCTAGCACTTTTGACCTCTCTGTCTCTCCCCTTCTTTAAGCGCTTTTGTGTTAAGTAGCGCCTCTGCTTAAACACAGACTAGCGCTATTGTAATAGAGTGTCGTCCAAATCGCCTTGTAACCACAAAAATGGAAATTCTTAGGCTTGTGGAAGCCCCCCTTGAACATCAATTTTTCTAACACGTTTTTGTTTGTGCAGGTTAAAAACTCACCTTAAAAATCATAAACTTGTCTTTTGGTGCTTAAAAACTTGACAAAACACAAAATTGTATTGCTTTTTAGATTAGGATAAATTGTCTTTTGGTGCTTAAAATCAACACACAAATTTGCTTTTATTGCATCAAACTTAAAAATCACAAGCCACACTTCAATTTTGGGCAAATAAAAAGGACAATCCACTTGTTTAGATTTTTTGCAAAACAAATTTTACTTCAAGCAAATGTGTTTTTCATTCAGTTGACAAGGATTTTCGAATTCTAGATTACAAAACACATTGCCTTTGAAAGTTAAAAAGAACACCATGGTTGTTGGAGAAACATCTCCAAATAGTTAGACCACATTTTGAAATGATGGATTAAAAAGAACAAGTGTTTTACGTGTTTGGCACGCTTGTGCACAAAGGTCAGTCGAGTGGTCCTACCTCTAACACACACTATCCTCTCCCTTGGCTCTCATGGTCCTAGGTGCAAGAGAAAAGTGTTAGTAACACTCAAAAATTTTATCTTTTTAAGAGAGGCCTGCCAATGGATCGATACTCTTGGGAACGACCTCGAGCGGTAAATCATTCGAGCCGCTATAGAAATCAGGTGAGAGCGAAAGCTATAGCCTTGGGTATAGTTGTTCCTATAGTGTAACTGGCCGAAAGGACAAATGGGCCCCACCACCAGTTACAAGGCTCTTAAGTGAGTCATTGCAGAATGAACTTATGTCCAAAAACATCGAACATGACTAAACACCTTTAAGTAGTAGCCCACCCATTCTATTGATTGAGAATATTTGCGATATAATTTAGTGCAAGAGCATAGATGGTTTTGCTTCCAAGATACTCACCATACATATTTCCTTGAGTAGAAACATAGCTTTTTGAAAAGTCACTTGTGGCTCGATAAAAGTGGTGACTCCCCCATCATAGGGATCATCTATTTGTTACGCTCGTGCAAGACTTAGTATATCACATCCTTACCTGCCACAGTAGGATTCATAAGGTATGTAGTACCAAAGTCGAAGAAATATCAAGATGTGGGCTAAATTTATCACAACTGGCCATTTGACCTTAGGGATAAAAAGTGTTTGAAGTGTGTTTTAAAGACCAAGTGCAAATTGAGCCGACTTCAGGCTTTGGAAATACACCTTAAAATACATCTAAAGGAAGGGTCATATACAAGTCCAAGGATTGGGTTGATCTAGACCCATACTCATTTGTGCCTTTTAGGCAACATTCTTGTGTTTGTATGCTTGCTTTGTTTTCTTGTCAAAGAAACATCAAATCAGAAAATCAATCCCAAACACAAAGTATTCATCCAACATCTTACTAAAAACAAACAAACACATCAAAAACAAGGTACAAACAACAAAGAGTCAAATTTTATGACCATTCTTCACATCTTACGAAAGAAGAAGTGTCATCAGAATATCAACTTGAAAAGAAGACCATTAAGCTCAAAGGCTTTGATCAACAGGAGAAAATTCTTCTATATCAATCGACAAATCTTTGTCTCCCATAGAGTCTTTCTACATCGCATGCGTCTATACATTCAAGGCAAAACAAATGAATTTGATTCAGAGTCATTGAACCGCAGAGCTTTTAAGCAATATAGAGCTCTGAGCTATCACAAAAATCAAGGAGGAAAGATTAATCCAAACTTCTTCCCAAACGTCTGCATCACCTACAACACAGCTCGAGAAATACCTCCAACACTTGAAAGGGAAGAGGTAGAGTTTGTCCCATTTGTAACACAAAGTTTTTATTGAAGTTGAAAACATTTCATTCATCATCTTATTCATACATCATCATTTCATCATCATTCCATTTCCAACTCTCAAAACATTAAAAGGTTCTTGTCCCAAGTTCTCTTTTAGATATTGCTTGAATCAAACACTTCACATCACTTTTTAGATTGTTTCTACATCTAGGATAAGCTCATCCTAAGAGACACATCTATGCAGGTTAAAACTAGTTTATGAGTGAATCCTCTCATTACTAGGTAGTTCAAATCTGTAACACATCTCAGATTTCTCTACACCTTATCACATCAAATTTTATCAAACAAGTAAGCAATTCAAAGAAGGAATTTCAGTTACATCTACCTTAAAAGTGTTAGAGATCCACATGCAACCCAATTCACCAATCATCAAATCTCTCATTTCATCAAAAACTCATCATCATTTTCATGCAATTTCAACAAAGACTCATAAACAAAATGGCTCAAACCCGATCACAGTCACGGCAACAAGAAATAGAAATAGAAGAAGAAGAAGAGGAAAATCTCAATGAATTCCAAGAAGCACTTGGAGGAAATGCAAATGACGAAAACCCAAGTACTCCTACTCCTACAACAATAGAAAGGGCTTAGCATAACCCTCTCTTTAACAGATTGTTTGACGAAATACTCAAGAGCAATGCGGACGCTCACTTCTTAAAACTCGCTCAAGAAGGAGCCAAACTCCCCTCAGACTTTGATCTTGCCCAATTAAGACAAGCATCAAAAAGACAAAGTCACCATGAGGAGGAAAGAGGTAGAGATCCCATCAGATATAACATTCATCGAGGTAACCCACCACCTCCTCCTCCAAATGAAATGGAGATGTTGCGGCAACAAGTCGAGAATCTCGCCCAACAACTTCATAGTGGTGTCAGGACTAACCAATTCTCACTCAATGACATCTGTCCCTATCCTTTTGATAGGAATCTTTATATGCCACCCTTTCCAAGAGGATTCGAAACACCCAAATTCAAAAAATATAGGGGAAAGGGAGATCCCCGTGATCATGTCAGAGAATTTCATTCCGCTTGTCTTGAAGTGGCATATGAAGATACCTACCTAATGCGCCTTTTTCCCCAAAGCTTGGGAGGAACAATCACATCATGGTTTTGCCGACTACCAGGGGGCATTAGAACATTTGAGGAACTCATCCAGAAGTTTCTAACTCATTACTCTCATAACATTGAATGTGACATCACCATGGCTGATCTGTGCAACACCAAACAAAAACCAGGTGAACAATTCTCAGTATTCCTGTAGTGATGGCGTCAAATGTCCAGCAGACGTTCTCTTCAGTTACCTGAACGAGAACTAGTGGAAATATTCATTTCCAACTTAAACGAAGAAATGGAATTTCACCTGGATGTCAAAGACACAGACTCTTTTAATGATATGATCACCAAGGGTTTAAAATGTGAACGGGCACTCATCAAGAAAGGACTCATCAAAATCTTTAATGAACCAAAAGATGGTCCTCGCCCGCGCTTCAATAGCGATAAACCAAACTTCTAGAATAAAAAAAAGAATATCATCAATGATGGGGTTGTTGATGCCCAGACTATCCAAAACGCACAACCTGTGGTTCGGTTTGCAGGACAAAATCCTCCACCTCAGAATAACACAAATGTTCCTTCCAATCAAGGTCCCATCACATCTCATGATGAACCTAGACCTCGTCAGCAAAAATAGAAACACACATACACTCCCTTAGGGGAAGCCATTGAAATAGTGTTGCGACAACTCATTTCTCAAAATTTGGTCACTCTACCTAAACTATCAAACTATGAGCCTCAGGTCAAACTGGCATGGTGGAGAGATACTGAACACTGTGAATTCCATCAAGGGAGAGGACACAAGACAAGTAATTGTCACCGATTGAAAGATCTCATTCAGGATCTTATTGATCGAGGAGAAATTGAAATTGAAGGACATGACCCAAAAACAACCAATAATGATCATCTGATGTTCAAAAATCCACTTCCATCACAAGATCAAAGGGGTCCTTCCACTTCCAGGCGAGGCACTGATACTACTGATTATACGCAGGCTACGTATAATTACACTGTAAATCATCTGTATGATGCCAATGAACAAGTTGCAACCATAACCTTCAAAAGTCCCAACTCAAACTGCAATGTTGTTACGAGTCGCGGCAAAGTTACCATAAAGGCAGCTCCACAAGGCACCACCTCTATCCCAAAGCAGTACAATCTTGTGGAACAATTAGACAAAACACCTGCGCTTATATCCATTTTAGAACTATTGCGCCTATCGCCATCTCATAAAAATATCTTGGATCAAGCACTCCAAGAGGCGTCAGTCCCTGCAAATCTGAATACAGATCAATTTCAAGCCATGGTTGGAAGTCTCAAGTCATCACCTTGTCTCACTTTTTTTGAAAGTGACAACTCTTCCTTCCAACAACCACATAACACCTCACTCCACATCAAAGGATTTATTAACCAGCATAGGATCAAGCGAGTCTTGATCGATAATGGAGCAGGCCTAAATATTTTTACACTATAGTTGGTCACAACATTGGGATATGCGGTAGAATCAGTGGATCCTCGTCAGAAGATCACAATCAAAGCCTATGATGATGCAGAGCATTCATCCAAAGGAGCTATGGTACTACCAATCTGAGTGGGCCCCGTGGTAAAGCACATCATTTTTCAGGTTTTGGACCTTCCTCTGCCATACAATCTATTGTTAGGAAGACCTTGGATACATGCCATGCAAGCCGTTCCATCTACCTACCATCAATGTATCAAGTTCCCACATAATGGTGCAGAGATCACAATCCTGGGCGATGCAAATCCCTTTGCATACTATCATAATATCAGCCATCAACCAGAGATTACTGTTCCTAATAATAGAGAAGCCATTTCCTCCACATCATATATAAGTCCAGCCTCTCTTGCTAGTTCGAACACCACTATACCAAAGCAAGAAAAGATTAAGATGAAAATAGCAGAGGAAGGTCCCGGGGAATACAACTTGAGTCAACTCTTTTGTGTGGGACAGATGCCCACTTCTCCTAGAACACATGGTAAACCACAGCAGTTACTCCAGCAACCACTAATCACGCTTGCATGTGCTTTGACACCTTTCATCCTTTGAAAGAGTCAAGAAGAAGAAACCCAAGATGAGGACTTAGCAAAATGGATCTATAAAGATCCCATCACCACTGATCTACCACGAGTGACACTTCCTACGGAACAGTATGGTAAAGGTTTCCTCATTATGGAAAGAATGGGGTATGATGGTCAAAGTGCTTTGGGATATTGCAAACAAGGATGACATGAACCTCTACTACCAGAATTAAAACCCAAAGGTAATACAGGCCTAGGCTTTGAAAAAGAGATATTTCCTAAACTCAAGTTCAAAGGAAAACCCAACAAAACATTTTGTCCACCTACTGCAAAGTGGACACCTTTCATAATCAAAGCACCATCATGCACCATCCCAACTACCCCATCGAGGCTCAAAACCCCAACACAACTATCACCAAGGCCATTCATTCCACCAAATGAACCCGTAATCCCATTAGCAACACCATCAGCAGCAGCATCTACATCAGAACCCACAGCAACATCTATGGCACCAACAGTTCCAGCAGAAACCACTGAGTCAATATTACTGATACTCCCTATACCAGATTCCTTGATCCCCATCAACCACCCTGCAACACCGATCATTACAAAGGTACATCAACCAATCACACCTGCAGTGTTTAACTCAAAGGATATCCCAGTATGGTATAGTAATCGGATGCTGGAAAGTGATTCAGAGACCGACTCACATGAATGGGAATTTGATTCGGTATAGCTTAACACTTTAGATGAGGAAGACACCTCACCACCTCCACCACGCAAAGACATCCCTATTTACGGAGAAGCACAGATAAAGACCACTTGCATTCCTGAACTTGAAACATCTTCCATAGACCCTATGTCTCATCCTACGCCTGATTCTGATAGGGAGAGTACCATTAACGACCTTCACCATAGCATCTTAACCCTCATTGATACATCTAACACACTTAACCTAATCGATGAAGTAATGCCCATTATCCACCCTGAACTCATCGAATGGAACCAACCAAATCCCCCATGCCTTGACTTCTTCCAAAACGATGAGGCCATCATTGACTTTTTGGAATTAAGGGATAACCTACCAAGCAGGGATCACAAAGCTGGATTCACCATTGAACTTAATAGCGCAGCATACTTCGGGGCGGATGCCAAACCTTTCAGCTACAAAAATATAACAATGAAACATGGATCTTTTAGTGAAAACCACACTGTGGCACTATTTGATCCAACAAAAGTAAAAAGAAAGAGCGTATCCAACGGTGAAAACCTCTCTGAGGCGCCTGAGGATGAAGGGTTTGACATTCTCCCTGCTAATGCACAATAGGAATGATCAACAATTCTCATTGAGGAAACCAAAGAATACAATGTGGGAACTCTTGAAAATCCTCATATCATACATCTAGCATCTCTTCTCACTCTAGAGGAATAGCCTAAGTTTATAGAGTTCTTCCAGCAGCGTCAGATCAACTTTGCATGGTCAGATGCAGACATGCCTGGGCTTGATCCTGATTTAGTCATGCATCACCTTACCATAGCAGAAGGAGCCAAACCTGTCAAACAGAAGCTTCGTAAAATGCATCCCTAGATTGCAATGCTAGTCAAAACCGAACTCAAGAAACTCCTAGATGTTGGTTTCATTAGACTAATTGATTATGCAGAATGAATCTCCAATATTGTGCCTGTCGGCAAACCAAAAGGGGGCATCCGTATTTGTACTAACTTCAGAGATCTGAATAAGGCCTATCCTAAGGATGACTTCCTCCTTCCAAATATCGACATCATGGTGGATCTGACAGCAGGACATGCCATGCTTTCACTCATGGATGGCTTTTCAGGATACAATTAGATAAAGATCGCACCAGAAGATCAACATAAGACAACCTTCACATGCCCATGCGACACATATTGCAGGAATGTAATGCCTTTCGGTCTCAAGAATGCAAGAGCAACCTATCAAAGGGCAATGACCACCATCTTCCATGACATGATGCATACCATGATGGAAGATTATGTGGATGACTTACTAGCAAAATCACTCACCAGAGAAGGACATCTCCACATCTTAGATAAAATCTTTGATCGACTGGAACAATACCGTGTTCGACTCAACCCAAAGAAATGTGTCTTTGGAGTAACCTCCGGGAAGCTTCTAGGATACATTGTCTCAAGCAAAGGCATTGAGGTCGACCCAGCAAAGGTAAAAGCAATCATGGACATGCCACCACCAAAGAATATCAGCCAGCTAAGGACATTACAAGGATGGCTTCAATCCATCCAAAGATTCATTGCACAATTGGCTGATAAATGTCACCCATTCACAACCTGCTACATAAGAACATCCGCTTTCAGTGGGATGCCCGATGCCAGCAAGCATTTCAGACGCTTAAAGACTATCTCATGAATCCACCATTGTTGATGCCACCAGATCCAAGTAGACCATTGTTACTCTATATCTCGGCAACAAGTACAACATTAGGTGTATTACTGGCACAACATAATGCAGAAGGAAAAGAGTGTGCTATATACTACATCTCTCGCACACTGGTTGGCTATGAACTCAATTACACACCTATTGAGCGAGCCTACCTAGCAGTGATCTTAGCAGCCACAAAATTAAGACACTATCTGTTGGCACACAAGGTACAGCTCATTGCAAAGATTGATCCACTCAAGTATTTACTCAGCAAAGCAGCATTGACAGGTCGCTTGGCCAAATGGGTGATGATTCTAAGTGAATTTGACATTGAGTATGTGGACCGTAAAGCTATCAAAGGTCAAGTTATTGCAGATCAGTTGGCTTATGCACCACTCATGGGCGATCATCCTCTCATTTCCAATTTTCTAGATGAAGAGATATTCATGATCACAACAGCACAACCATGGAAACTATATTTGATGGCTCGTACACTAGACATGGCTCGGGGGCAGGCATTCTGTTTATCACACCTCAAGGTGTTAGCATCCTGAAGTCTTACAGACTCACATTTCCATGCACCAACAACATAGCAGAGTATGAAGCCTTGATCATAGGACTCAGGCTAGCTGTACAATGGAAATTACAAGAACTACAAGTATATGGCGATTCCCAACTAGTCATTCGACAAGCAACAGATGAATATCAGACCAAAGATGATAAACTCATGCCATATAAGCAAATGGTGGACACTCTAAAGACATCATTTACTACTATCACTTTTGAGCAGATACCAAGAGATCAGAATCGAGCTGTAGACGCTATGGCTACCATCGCATCTCTCCTAGATCTTCCACCAAATTCCACACACTATGAGTTCTTGGTGGAACAGCTTTGGATCCCCACTTATGATATCCCTAAATCCGAAATGATATGTCACCTTGTTGGTTCTGAATCCCCATGGTATGGTGAGTTCTACACCTATCTCCGCGATCATACCCTTCCTCCCAACCAATTGAATAACCAACGAAAAACCTTCATTCGCCAAACTGCTCGATATACCATTATTGCCGAAACCCTATACCGACGCGATCTCGATGGTACTCTCCTTCGATGTCTGGAACAAGATGAGATAACAAAGGCTTTGGAAGAAGTCCATGAGGGAATTTGCGGGACTCATTCAAGTGGTCCATCACTAGCCAAGAAACTCCTGCGCAATGGATACTATTGGCCATCTATGGAAAAGGATTCTTACTACTTTGTTAGAAAATGCAAGAAATGCCAAGTTCATGGAGACCTGATACATGCACTAGCCCAGGAATTGCAACCAATCACAACACCATGGCCTTTTTGTCAATGGGGCCTTGACCTTGTGGGTAAGATCCATCCCTCTTCATCCAACGGCCACAAATTTATTATTACCGCCACCGAATATTTCACAAAGTGGATCGAAGCCATTCCACTTACCCAAGTTACCGGCAAGCAAATCGCCTCATTCATCCTCAACTACATCATTTGTCAGTATGGTGTACCCATGTCCATCGTCACAGATAACGGTCTTCCTTTCAAAAATTAGGATGTCCGTGAACTCTGTGAGAAATTTCACATCCAACACCATTTTTCCACTCCCTATTACCCACAAGGCAATGGTCAGGCCGAAGCATCAAATAAAAACATATTAAGGATCCTAAAGAAGACAGTCAATGATGCCGGTCGTGATTGGCATATTCAACTAAATCCAGCGCTATGGGCATATCGAACTAGCATTCGAACCCCTATAAGTGCAACTCCTTACTCATTGGTATATGGTGCAGAAGCTATCTTGCCTATTGAGGTTGAGATACCATCATTATAGGTTTCCTTGCATAATCTGATAGATGATGAAGCATACAGAGTATCCCATCTTCAGGACTTAGAGTTACTAGATGAGAAGCGACAAGCTGCATACAACCATCTCAAAGCCTATCAGCAGCGCATTAGTAGAAGTTACAATCACCGAGTTAGACCTCGTACATTTGAGGTAGGAGATCTTGTTCTACAAGAGAATCCTCGCAATCAAGAAAACAGAGAACATCAAGGCAAGTTTGAATCAAATTGGCTGGGCCCATATGTTGTCACTACTGTCTTCGGGTCCGGGGCATATCAGTTGGCTACATCAGAAGGAGAACCGCTTGCAGATCCAATCAACAACGTGCACCTAAAACAATTTTATACCTAAGTTGTACAGAGCATCAGGCTCCCCTACATACCAGAAAATACCAAAAACATTCAAAAAAATGTCCTGAAAAAAATACAAAAACATTCAAAAAAAGTAAAGAAAAATCATGCATCCAAATGGTGAACAACCACTGCGGTGGCACCTTGGGTAAGTGTCATGGTAAAAACCTGGCAAACAGGCGCCACTCATAAAGGCAATAGCTCCAATATCTTTCAGGCTTGTTGCGATCACATTCATACACACATCCATCCATCCGAAACCATGGCTTGTTATTCATCTGCAATTAAGAAAATACTCCATGCGTCTGGCAATCCTGCTTTTTCATAGTCATGTCTAAAACTGGGGGCAATGCCCTTAACCTATTGATGGAAGTGGATTCTATATTGTCTTATGATTCATTAAAGTTCTTCATTCAAGCAATCATCAAAAATCCAAAACATTCAAAAATGTCTCACAAAATCCAAAAACATTCAAAATGTCTCACCAAAATCCAAAACATTCAAAAATGTATCACAAAATCCCAAAACATCGACAAAACCATTGAAAAATCACACAAAAACATGACAACACCTTGTACATACCCATCCATGCAGATACCAAAATAAGCATTGACAAAATACTCACACAATGACCATTTACCAATCAACCACACAATCCACATCAACACTCAAAAACTGTCTTCAACAAGGATGCATCCTTCCTTACCAAAACAAAGACAAGATGACATTTTCTTTGACAAGAAAATTCTGTTTACGCTATCAAATACTTGGTTGTTTTATGGTCTAGTAATTTATATCAGGTTCCTACGGCATTGTTTGTGTATCTTTGATGCATTATTTCCGATGAAGTTCTGGGGCATGTACTAATGGTGTCTACGTGGGAAGTTCACTAAGCTACATGATCTTATGCCAAATGCAGTCATAGATCAGTATGGCTTGCTGACTACAGCGTATACCTCGACCATATGGGCATGAACCATTACCAAGGATCCATATTCTTTATTCTTTATGTATATACTATTTGTTTGCATGTACAATGCTCTTCCTTTGGTTCCTCCTACCTCATCCAAATTGGATAAAGGTTTTATCTCTTAGTACGGTATGCACTTGTCTCAGGATATGATCAGCCTAAGATCAAGGAGGACGATCCAAGTCACACATGAATGGAGATAATCCTTGTCTATTCCGCAAGCAATACTCTGGTCGACTTGACCCTTATATCGAGTCATTTGTATTAACTTGCTATATAAAATCCATTAAAGGAACACTCAGGTCATCTTGGATCATTATGTCAAGATGCTTGTATTCTCTTCCAACATTTTAAAGCTCAATGATGAAAATAGAGCACTATGGATCATCATTTCATCTCATCTATTTATCTATCGCATTCCGTTGCATATCACCCATCCATTCACTCATTCATATATAGGATTTATATGCAAAATGTGACAATTTAGTTGGTCTTGGATACAATCACGATCGAGTACTCTGATACATCATCAATGCATCATACAAAGTCTTACAAACCTTGCATTCCTCATGGTAATATCATCATCACATTTAGTTGCATCTTGCATTAAGTACATTCACGTCATTTTCACTTAAAACATTGCATATAGTTCATTTTTGACATTAGTTTTCATTAAATCATTCGCATCATTGCATCGATCATAAATACTTAGATTCATTCTTAAGATCAAATTGTCTTTTGATTGTTTCAAAAACATTTATTAGGCATTCATATAGTATCGATTATCCATCATCATTTTATCATCTTTTATCATTTATTAGTGCATCCTTTCATTAGTGAAACAGTGCATTCATTCATCCATTTATTAAAATATCATATTATGCTCATTTTAGACTTCATTCACATTACATTCATTATCCCCTTTTTAATTGCATTAAGGTGTAGTTATTATAGCCATTAGTTATAGTATCATCACATTATCATTTTTACTTAAAACATATTTAAGTATTTAGAATCATAAATCCATTTGTTTCAAAACATTGGTTCATAACATTTTATATCCATTACACATATGCATTCATTTAACACATTATCATATAAACATTTGTATTTTACATTTTGTTTATCCATATTGCATTCATTTAACACATTATCATATAAACATTTGTACTTTACATTTTGTTTATCCATATTGCATTCATTTGACAAAACATCTAGATGCATATCCATACATAAAATCATTCATTCGACCATCACATTAACATCATCACATAAAGCATCTCATCATTATATCAAATAGGAAACACCAAAATCCTGTTCACAAATCATCATAAGAATACATCATCATCATGGCATTACATGCATAAAAGCATTTACATCAAAAATCAAACAAATCATGCATATACCTGCATTCATATGTCAGTATCATCATAAAAACATGCATATAAGAAACATCTCATCAATGCATATAGGTACACATATCCATCTAAGCAATAAACTCATCATCCTGCATAAACATCCATACATAATCAACTAACATATCATCAAAATATGGTATCTCCTCATATATATCATCTCATATATCAGAGTACAATGAAGTCTACAAAATCGACTACCAAGAGCCATCCAAGATACAGTCCAAAAAATAGACAATGATACAGATACATATATGCATGCCAAAATGCTCTCTCAAATGCCACTCTGGCTAGATGCTGTCCCAACACCTCCCCCTGCTCCACCACTGGTGCCTGCACCACCTGATCCATCTCTCCATGGAGGCCTCATTGAACTCGCACTCCCTCCTGCATCCCCTGATCTCTCCCTCCTCAAAGGACCCATCACACCCCCACTGCTCTGCACCCTTTGCGACCGCTCTGATCTGGCCTGCCGCATCTGCGAATAGCTGAGAGCTCGCTAACTGACTGGCACCACCTACTCATATAACCCCTGCCAGTACTCTATCTCTGCCTGAGCTCGCTGCATCTCCCTCATCACCTCCCCTGTAGGCCCTTGTGCTCCTACTCCAACCCGGACTCTCTCCTACAGCTCTGCTAATCTCTCCACTGCAGTATCTCTCTCCCGTAGCACCACTGTCAGCTCTGACTCCCGTGCAAAGAGCTGCACATCCCTAGCTGCCACCTCTGCCTCCAAATCCTCTATCTGCATCTGCAAGCGCACTATAATGTGATCTCGCAGATCTCCAGTGGCTCCCTCCCCGGTGTCCATAGCTGCCTCCCCTACACCTCCCTCTCCAGTAGTCCCCTCCCCTCTGTCCATCGGGATCTCCCTCTCCATCCCCCTCCCACTCAGCTAAACTCCTCTCGGTATCAATGGTCCCTGGGATATCTGTAAAGGTAGTCCACCTCTCCCTCTCCGCTGGCTCCGCATCCCCAATCCTCCACCTCCACCTCCTCTAGCTCCATCTCCTCCTCCACCTCCTCCATCTCCGCCTCCACCTCCATCTCCTCCTACTCCTCCTCCATCTCCTCGACCTCCTACCCTCCTCCATCTCCATCCCCTCTCATCCTCAAATGCTGGGATCGGCTCTGCTAGATCCGATATTCGTGGAATCGGGTGCGCCGCCCGATACTGCATATAATCATCTGTCACCCCTGCATCAACGACCCTCGGTCGTAGCTCCCATGGCTTCACTTGCAGTGTCTGAAACTTTTCCAGTGCCTGATCATAAGGTAGCACTAGACCCCATGCATACCTCTCTCGAATCACCTGCGCATACTCTCCAGATCCGCTAGGCAGTCCCTGCTGCCGGCCAAACTGCCTCATCACTCTCCCGGGCACCTATCTCTCTACATGGTATGAGGTCCTCCCAATGAAGAATCGGGTCATGAAAACATAAGGCAGTGCCTCTACGTCATCATCCCATGGCTCACACTCCAAGTATGGCCACCATATCACTGCATCCAGGTCATCCAATGCCCGCCGCCACCACTCTAACTTCCCCAAGTGGGGTTGGCTCATCATGCCGTTGTACATAAACATGTACGGCTGATCCACCGCACGGAATCTCAGACTCACTGGTCGAGTCACTGGTAGGTGCTCCCACGCTCAAATATGTAGCAGCATCATGCCCACTGCTAAGGAACCCCTCCCCCGGTATACTACCTCATGAAGCTTTTGATACATGTGTGCCAGCACGCACGGCCCCCATGCAAATCGAGTCCCCTCGGTCATCATCATCTCAATAACCTATCCCCATCCCACCGCCAACCCATGTGACCGCTTGTCTAGACACAGCAGACCTCCCACAATCCCTGACAAAACTGCTGGAAGAGGCTCATATAGTGCCGCTATATCCTCCCACGCGATCAAGCCATCATCAATGAGCACATCCTCATCAAAAATCCTTTGCACTACCACAGTCCCCCAGGATCTATCGTATGTGACCAGCTCTCCTTGAATCAGAATCTGTAGGATGCATCACACATCCTCCAAGGTCACGGTCATCTCCCCCTATGCCAAATGAAAGGTGCACGTCTCACTGTGCCACCGCTCTGCCAGTGCTGTGATCAATCTGTGATTCATACGATTCACGGGCATGTGCATCACCTCATAAAGACCAGTCGCTGCAATACAATCAATCTCCGCCTGAGTCAATCGGTCCCGCAACCCCTGTGTCGCAGGATGACGCTCGCGTAACTGCAACACACGTAGATCCTCCTGCACATGGACATTCATCAATCACCATCAGTTGTTTTGTTTTTGAACTTTGTTAAGTTTAAACCTAGACTATCAACAGATACTTTGATCAAGTATCTTCGGGTCTCAACAGGTACGCAATCATGGCCACATAGACTTCAACGGGCATTTTATCCTAACAAAATGACCTAAGTCTCATCAGGCTGCTATGGTTCAAAACAACTCCCACTTCACATCGCCAACCATCCATCATTAGGCATTGGGAGATTTTCTTCATCCAAACTGGGGCATCTTTTTATCCTAAAGCAAAAGCGCTAGTTTTCAACAATAGCGCTACAACCCTAGCAAAAGTGCTCAATCAGCTATACCATAGCGCTACAAATATAAAAGCACTAAAACCCTTATGCAATAGCGCTATTTTAACACAATAGCGCTCAATTAACCCCACAATAGCGCCACTTAATCAATAGCGCTAAAACTTGCATACAGTAGCGCTAATGCGGAGCAAAAGCGCTCAAACAAGGGGACAATAGCGCCATTGCGACACAATAGCGCTAATTCATGGAGCAAAAGTGCCAAAACCAAAGTTCCAGTGCTCTTGCTCCGACTTGACTTGGACTCAGTTAAAAACCTATAAAAAATGCACAAAAATTAAGTTTTCAAATTTGCGTACCACTGGTCTGTAGTCCTTTGGGTGCTGGAACCGTCGGACTCGCTCGAATCTGTGCTCGGTGATCGGAATCGGCATCCTAGCTGCTGCTTGCTCCTTCAAACGTCACTATCAGAGCTCTCGTTTTCAACTGGTCGTGGTCGCAAATGATTATGTTTTCACCCCTTTCACCCCATTTATACCCTTCGTTGTCACCGTAACTTCTCCCCGCTCACCGCTGTGGTCCCCGTGAACTTCCCGAGCCCCCCATTTCTCCATGTTTGCCCCATTTTCTTCTATTTTTCACCCCTATGGCTAATTTCTTCTCTTCTACCACCCTGCCAATTTTCGTTCTTTTTCGAGAGATCGCCCGATTTTTCGAAATTTTTCGGCCCATCTCTCGAGGGGGCATACCACCCATTAAAATTACATTTTATGGGGCATTTTATTCACACCAATTTTTCTTTCTTTGAAATGACGCAATAAACCGCACCGTCTCAAAGAGGGGCAAATGTAGTCACACAAATCTGTCCAGCTTAATTAAATAAATATTCGCTATTTATTTGATTAAAAATCCACTAGCCATCAGTTAATTAAATTAATATTTAATTAATTCATCCCCAAACATTCTTCTATTAATTAAATAAATTATTCAATTTATTTTAATTAATTCATTAAATCAAATTCCAATCAATTAAATAAATAAAATCCATTTATTTAATTAAATCCCCCTATTCCTCTTTTAAATAAATTAAATAAAAACATTTATTTAAATCATTATCCCCACCCCACTTGCATTTTCCTACAAATGCAACTTGCACACGTTTATTGAAATAAATTAATGTATTTTAATAAAATCCTATTTTCCCTCACCCACCAAATCCACTTGCAAAATCTAATCCCCTTTTAGATTCTTCTAACCCCTTCCTAATTAGCCTAATCCATCCCTTAATTATTGTCACATTCCTAAGCAAAATGGAGTCACTTCTCAAAGACTCCAAAGTCTTTGAAAAGCATTTAATGCTTTGTGTGTTCAACAAATTAACCCCCAAAGTCTTCCAAGACCACTAATGGCTCTTACATGACCATTTATGGCTTTTACATAACCATTTATGGTTATTTCAAACTTGTCTCTCCAAACATTTATTGTTTTGACCATATTCATCCATTTCACATTTGCACAAGAGTTTATCCATTGGATAAAAGCTTTATTCTTTGAATAAAGAGTTTATTCATTCAACCAACCTTGACTTTAATTCCCAAGGTCATATCAAACATTTAATGCTTATTCCCTCCCCTCTCAACCTATCTCACATTGACACTTGTCATCCTGGGATTGGGTTGAAAGCCCTCACATGGATTTGAAATCATTCAATTCTGACCCTTGTTGAGATTGCTCAATATCAACCATCCATTGCTCCATTTTTCCTATAAATAGAGCCCATTTCTTCATAATCTAGATCCTGAAAACTTGTATGCATTTAAGCTATAGGCATTTTTAGAGAGCATTTTAGCATAAGTAATCTAATATCTTGTTATTTTGGTGAAAATATATCATTTTAGCATCAATAGCATAGTATTAGCTTTTCATTTCACATTTAGAGCTATACTACAAACTCAATCCTCCATAAGCATCCATAGTGCAAAATGCTGCTGAGAGCTACACTATTTTGGAACTTGGAGAGGAGAGGAACAAGGGAGAAAGAAACTAAGAGCATGTTAGGAGGTATTTGGAGATGCCTCATCATGTTTGCTTTGATAGTTAAATATGCTTGCATGTTTTTAGTGTCTCTCTTGGTATGCCTTTTTAGATTAGTTTTTGATTGACTAACACTAACGGTTTCATGTCTTTTGTATTATTTATCATTTGCTAACCTTGTGCCATTTAGGAGGGTATCAGTTCCAATTTTGAACTATGGAAACTCAAGATGGAAGACTTGTTGGTCAACCGAGAAGTTTGGATTGCTATGTCTAGGCAGAAACCTATAGGCATGAAGCAATATGATTCAGAATTAGCCGACTAGAAGGAAAGGGGTCTAATCAGGCTATGTCTTGCTGATTTTGTTCTGTTAAACTTCCTTGAGGAGAAAACTGCACATCTTCTCTAGAATAAGTTGGGAGATATTTATCAAGGCAAGACCATGGTGAATAAACTTTTCTTGAGGAAGAAGTTGTACTCTCTGAAGATGGATGCAGGAACACCCTTGGCAGACCACTTGAATTCATTCAACATGGTTGTTGCATAGTTAACTTCTATTGGTGTGACCATTCATGAAGAAGAACATTGCATGCAACTATTATGTTCATTGCCTGACTCTTGGGATCATCTAGTGATGGCTATCGGTAGTACTACGACCTAGTTCAATATGGATACTGTGGTTAATACTCTTTTGTCAGAAGAAATGAGAAAGAAGTTCTTTGAGGCGACAAAAGATGCACTCTCTGTTTGAGGCAGACCGAAGGACAAAGATAAGAAGAAAGGAAAGAAGTCCAAGTCCAAGTATCAAGAGAGATCAAAATCTCCAAGCAAGAATTCAAAGGTGAAGTGCTGGAACTGTGGGCAGAAAGGGCATATCAAAATTGATTGCGAGGAGGAGAAGAAGAAGTATTCTAACAGTGAATCTTCTCAGAGTGATGCAGATACATTTGTAGCAGCCCTGGCAGTGCCTACCTTAGATGACACCTGGTTAGTAGACTCAGGCGCATCTTTTCACTTGACCTCCCACAAGGAGTGGGTCCCAAAGTATGAACTGTATGCTGGTGGAAAGGTATTCTTGGCTAGTGGTTCTATGTTGGAGATTATAGGGAGAGGCAGAATTAAAATTCAATTCCCAGATGGTAGAGTGAAGGGGATCAATGGAGTTCTTCATATACCAGGTCTGGCAAGAAACTTTCTCTATGTAAGTAAACTTAAATGATGCTAGAGTACAAGTTACATTTGTGTCTGGTGGTTGCAAGATGACTAGGGTTTCCATTGTATTGGCAAAGGGTGATCACACTGGTACACTGTATAAATTAAATGTTGAACCTGTATGTTGTAATGTAATCTCTAAAAAGTTTGTTAAGACAACTTTAATGATGCATAATGCTAATTCATTGGAAGATAAACTTCCTGCTGAGAAAACAATGCTCTTGCATAATAGGTTAGGCCACATAGGTGAAAAAGGTTTAAAAGCTTTGAAGAATAGGAATTTGGTCGAAAGTCTGAATGATTGTAGTTTTGAGTTCGATTTTTGTGAACACTGCATATATGGAAAACATAACCGTGTTCAGTTTTATTCCAGTTCTCATAAATCTTTTGACATTCTGGATTATGTTCACTCTGATGTGTTTGGTCTAGTAGAGGTTCCTTCTCTATCTAAGTCTAAGTATTATGTAACTTTTATAGATGATTATTCAAGAAGGGAATTTGTGTGCTTTCTTAAAAGTAAATCTAAAGTGTTCAGTCAGTTTAAGGAGTTTAAGAACCTTGTTGAAAATCAAACTAGGAGAAGGATTAAATGTTTAATACCAGACAATGGTGGTGAATACTGTAGTGCAGATTTTGACAAGTATTGTGTTGATCATGGAATTAAGAGACATAAGATTGTAGCTTATACTCCACAAAAAAATGGAGTTGCTAAAAGGTTGAATCGATCTCTAATGGAGAAAGCAAGAAGCATGTTGAGCGGAGCTAGGCTGGAACAAAAATTATGGGCTGAAGCAGTTGCTATAGCATGTTACCTGCTGAATCGCTCTCCTACTTTAGCATTGGTTGACAAAACACCTATGGAAGCATGGTCTGGTAAGAAACCTTCTTTAAGACATCTTTGTGTTTTTGGTGCAGAGGCATATGCTCATGTGCTTGATATTAATAGATCTAAGTTGGATAACAAAGCTATGAAATGTATCTTCATTGGCTATGGAGTTGGTGTGAAAGGATACAAACTTTGGAATCCAGTGACTAGTAAGGTTATGTACAGTAGAAATGTGATTGTTCATGAGCTGAAACCTATGTCACTAGATCACAACATAGGAAAGAAAGGAGAAACTAAGGTTGAAATTACTCCAGCTAAGGAAGAATCTCCAGAGATACCTGAAGATGAGGAGAGTTCAAGTAGTTCGAGTAGTTCTAAAGAAGAACATGATGATGAGCCTCATGTTGAACCTCAAGAAGCTTCAACACCAGAGTTGAGAAGATCTGCTCAAGAGAGGCAACAACCTGATAGGTATACACCTAATAAGTACAGTCACTCTATGTTGAATGTTAATTGTGCTTATGCTTTACTTGTAGATATTGATGAGCCTAAGACTGTCAAAGAAGCTATTAACATGCTTGATTTAGATTCTTGGTTGGAAGCCATGAATGATGAAATGTCATCATTGGATAAAAATAGAAGTTGGGATTTGGTGCCATTGCCTAAAGATAGAAAACTTGTAGGCTGCAAATGGGTATTCAAAAAGAAGTATGATCCAGATGGCAGCATTGATAAGTACAAAGAAAGATCGGTGGCAAAGGGGTATTCTCAAAAGGAAGGTATTGACTATGGAGAGATCTTTTCTCCCATGGATAAGCTGACATCTATTAGATTTCTCTTGTCACTTGCAGCAACATATGATTGGGAGATTGAATAGATGGATGTGAAGAAAGCATTTCTTCATGGTAATCTTGAAGAAGATATTTTTATGTCTCAGCCCGAGCACTTTGTGAAAAAAAGTAAAGAACACTTGGTATGTAGACTCAAGAAGTCTTTGTATGGTTTGAAACAGTCTCCTAGAATGTGGTATCAAAAGTATGATACATTTGTTTTGTCCATGGGATTTGTGAGATTAAAATTTGATCATTGTGTTTACTATAAAACTGAAGGTGATAGGATTTTTATCATAGATTTGTATGTAAATGACATGTTGCTCATAGGAAATACAAAAGGTATGATCTCAGATTTAAAATCTCAGTTATCTATGAAATTTGAAATGAAGGACTAAGGAGTAGCAAAGTACATTCTGGGAATGGAGATCAAAAGGGATAGATCTAAGAGGAAACTTTTGCTCAGTCAGAGAAAGTATATAACCAATGTTCTTGACAGGTTTCATATGTCTGACTTTAAATCAAAGGTTGTTCCCATCGTGTAGGGAACTACGCTATCTGTGCCTGACAGTTTGAAATCTCCTGAAGAGATTGCTTACATGAAGAATATCCCTTATGCAAGTGCTATTGGTAGCTTGATCTATGCTATGGTTTATACAAGACCAGACATTGCCCAACCAGTGGAAGTACTTAGCAGGTTTATGTCGAATCCAAGAAAGCTACATTAGGATGTTGTAAAGAGGGTGTTTAGATATCTAAAGGGAGCTTCAAATTTTTCTTTGTGCTATCATGGTAATCTGAATGATTCAAAGAGAACTCTCAGCATTTGCTGTTATGTGGATTCTAATTGGGCAGGGGATATTGATAGTAGAAGATCCACCAATGGATATATTTTTGTTCTGAATGGTGGAGCAATAAGTTGGATGAGCAAGCGATAGTTTTTAGTCGCTTTGTCTACTATAGAGGAAAAATACATGGCAGCCACACATGCTTGTAAAGAAGTTTTTTGGCTCAGGCGTTTGAGTAAAGATATTGGTTCTGATGCAGGAAAGATTTAAATTTGGAGTGACAGTCAGAGTGCTATATGTCTAGCGAAGAACCCTACTTTCTATGCCAAAATGAAGCATACTGATGTTTAGTATCACTTTGTTCGTGACATGGTGGAAGATGGAAAAGTTTATCTTAACAAGGTAGACACTCTGGAAAATGTTGCAGATTCCTTGACGAAACCGGTGAGCACTCACAAGTTCAAGTGGTGTTCTAATTCTATGGGTCTTGATACCCATGATTCTCAGTAACATCTGGAATGGTAATCAGTCTAGTGAATTCCTCATCAAATGGGAGTTTGTTGGAAATGTGCCTTGAATTAACTTGACTTGTGTTCAAACTGATCGGAGTAACCTACCCTGATCGAATAGCTAGAGAACATATAAGCTCTTTCTATCGGTGTGACTCTTTTTGATGTATCCTTCTTCATCGAGTTTTTAGAGAAGAAATGGTCATGTTAAATCGACGGGCCGATGGAACCTCCTTCTTATTGATTGGCTATCGGGTGATCTTGGTTAGCATTACACCAATGACCTGATGAAGTTGCCTTCAGTGATCGAGATGTCATCGGCTATCGAAGGAGCTTGGTGAATGATATACCGATTACTTGATGGATCCATTTTGGTCAACTTTGATGTTATCGAAGATTGGGGTTGGCAATTTGATTGTCTTGTCGATGACCTGATGAGGTCACCTTCGATAATCAGGTCGATATCGACGATCAGGTTGACAAGATGGAAGCTACGCTGATGACCGATGGAGTCGCCTTCGACGATCAGAGTATCATCACAGATCAGGATGACATTGTTAGGTTATGTCGATGGCCCGATAGAGTCATTGTGGTATCATTGGTAGATTGGATCTACCTCTTGAAGGTTATCTCGATGAACTGATGGAGCCAACCTGTTTGGAACCGTATAAGTGAAGTCATCTACTGTTTCATTGGGAGATTGGAGAAATGCATTTGTGGTCTTTCTGATGGTCGATGGAGTAAATATCGACTACGGGTGTGCGCTCGAACCAAAGTCCAAAAAGTAAACACTTGGACACTAAAGATGGTCTTGGCGATGTATATGAATACGAACTGACTGGACTTCCTGGTGCATGTGGGATATTGTGTTTCTCATGAATGCAGACCGATGCGGATGGTTAGAATTCAAACCATTGGTGCAGGTGCTCAGATGAACTGTCGACAATTGAATATTTGAAGCCATTGGACAACTATCAGTAGTGTTGGTTGATAAGATGGACCTAATTTTGTGAGCCGATTGTAATGTTCTTTTCAATCTGAGAATGAATACTTGTAGTTGCAGATTGAAACTTTGTTGTAAATTCATTTACTAAAAATAAAGTGTTCAACTATTGGTGGTGGGTTTTTTCTTGAAAGGGTTTTCCCACATAAATCTTGGTGTTCTGTGTCTATGTTGATTCTATTTGTTTTTGTCTATGTTATTCTTAGCGTTCTGTAAAAATTTTAACCTGCATTCCTACATTATCTTCCTTGTTAATTGACATTCGGAAGGTGTTCCCGCACTTTTCTTTCCTTACACTCCTCACCTGCATATGAATCTTCTATATACATCCAATGATCCCCTTTAGAAATATATACTTTTTTTACTTATTCCTGCCCCTTTGACATCAATGACAAAGCAGGGTGCCCACAAGGAATTCTATATAGTTATAAACATGATTCGGTTCTATACAAACTTAAAAATATCTGCACACATATTCTTCAAAAATGAAAAGTAGGTATCCCAACCATTATTAAGAGATTGAAGAATGGAGATGAATCTATTCAAAATACTGGCATAATACTTTATTTGTTCTGAAGTAGTGGGATCCTCCTTCTATAAGTTAGAAATACACTATGTTTTTTGAAACAACAAATTATCAAGTCGGGGACCAATCAAATTCTGGAGCTAATTTTCTCTCCTTATTATTTTGTCCTTGTCCTTCTCTAATTTCAAAATTTGATCCGTAATTGCCAAAATTGGACCATCCAAAGAGTTTGTTAGATTGACTGTCAGGTTGTAAGGTTTAGAAATCTGAATTAAGTTTTTCTTACAATCTGATAGTTGCTTGTCTATGGAGCCGGTGAGCTTATCAAAATCTAGACAAGTCTTATACACACTACCTCCTTCGGCCAAAGCTACATCAATGGATTGCAAGAAGGTTTGGAGTTTCTCCTTATCAATCTCAATCATTTACAAAAATGTTAACTTCTGGGCCACCACAAAATTTTCTTTAGCCTTTGTTAGTGAAATCTTCAATAAAGAATGATAGTTCTTGGGGCTAAAATCAATAATTTCCTCTAGTTTTCCTGAAGATCTTGCACCTTCTTGAGCTTGAAATTTAGGAACTAACCGGTTCAAAACTTCAAAATTGTGTTCATTCAATTTTTTGTCCTTTGACTCATCCTGAGCCAATTCCTGAGTGTCTTGTGCTTGAAGAACTACTACTGCCAAAATCTTCTATTAGTAAAATTTTGTGGTAGGGTTTGTCAAAACTGAAGGAAAGTTATCGCAAATTTCCTTTAGCTATGGCAGATGTGTCAATTACCAATATGGAGGAGAGATCCACCATAGTCTCCTTACCCTTATCAACCAACAAGGTAACTTTAGAATCTTTCAACTCTTGTGCACCAGTAGCTTCGCCACTTGGTGCCTCATCCAAAAGCTGAGTATCCTCTACACCTTTATTCTTTGAATTCTTATTTACATATACCTCTATATCCTCTGCAATCAATAGGTTTTCTTTTGGGGTGTCCTCTGCTACAAGATGTGATTGAGTAATTAGTATAGTGGTATCCAGTGGAGTGCTAGTTGGTTTCTCAGTATCTACACTTTGTTGATCTACTGGTTAATTATCCTTAGGCAACTGTATATTCTGGCATTGCACAAAATAGGAACTCAACTCATAGCCTAAACTCAAAATAATCCTTACCTAGATCTTAATTGTTTCCTTTCTAATTTCCAACATAAAGTTGTTTATCCTATACTTTGGGTTGAATTATGATGACCCTATTTTATTGATCATGTTAGCCATCTCCACAGGAGTTATTGTGGGAAAAATATTGACCAATTCGGTCTCCTTAATCTATCGGTCCCAATACTGAGCATGTAGTTTTTTGACCTCTAACTTATCATATAACTCCTTAGGAAAATTTTTCTCTAATTCTATCAATGCCCTACTAAAATAATCAAGATACAAAAGAATGGTCTCTTCTATTTGTTTCTTGTCCTTTTCCTCAAAACTATCAAAGAATGAAGAAATATCATCTAAATTACCATCATTTATTATCTGATCAATCAAATCTTGAACATCCAATGGTTATTATTTTTGCTTTTAGTCTGGGTTGCTCATTTGATTTGGGTTTTCGCTTATGTAGAATTGTGATCTTTGGCTTCTAGGGAGTCTCCTTGACTGGTTCTTGATTTTGTGCCTCTTCTCCCTCATTACTCCTTTCTTCTTAGGGATTCCTTTCCCCTCTTCATCTGATTTTGTTTCTTCAAAAGAAATAGTCCTATATTGTCGGGTAGCCTTTTGCTTCTTCTTACGTGGCTCTATGAATTTATCACTAGAAGACTTAGTTGAAGATTCTTCTAGTTGTTTGGAAGTTTTTGTTGTTATTGGGACCACATTGGGTGTGGTCTGAGCTTCTTTCCAGACTTCCTTTCCTCTTTTCTTTTCTTCTTCATTTCTTCGTTCCTCTGTTCTTCCAAAATTTTGTCTTTCTACTCAACCTTGGTCCTATCATGTCCTTCACTTATCAATGTTTCTAATGCTACCTTGATTGTCTTCTTTTCGATTGCTAGAGCAACCTGTTCCTTATGAACTTTCAAATCTTTCTCCTCCATAGTGTCAAACCTTTCTTTATTCTCATCTACTAATTCCTACAATAAATGTTGTGCATAGGCATATAGTGTATCCTTGTCTACCTCGTATCCCATTGGCATTATCCAAATTATTCTAGGTTGTACAACGTCCATCATACATTCATCATTATTGACCATAAAATAAATTGTATCCTTATACTTGTCTATTATAGATTTGGGGATCCAAAAACTATTCTTCATTTCCTCCTAAACTATCTTGAAAAATGCCCATAAATTTGCTTTACTAGACTTGTCCCCTTGCCTATCCAAAATTTGCGCTGAGCGGTCATAAGCCCACTAAATCTTGCCAAAACCGGAAATAGTTCCCAAAAAGTAAAGTACCAAATAGATAATGAAGGAGCCATACCAAAAGGTATTATTCTTGTCTTTCTTGATCTTCTACGGGTTAGTCATGAGTTCTTTCAATATTACACTGCATAGATCATAATGGGAATCCTCCTTAACCATCTAATGTGCTATCAAAATTGTGTTATGAGAGAACGAGTTTAACAAGTTTGAATGATAAACCTTATATCTGATAATCATCGCTGGAAAATTCACATCTATATCCTTGACATCATCTACTCTTAAAGAATGTCCATCAAAAGTTGCGTTAGTAATTTTATTGAGCTCTATGTTATATAACTTACACCTTGTGCCGGGAACGCCTCCGATTTTGTGTAAACATGTACCATTTTTTATGACTTCCTCCATGATCTTGTATGGTTGGTGGAACCATATGAACTCTCCTTGAATGTGGCTCAAAACATATCATACCCATTCTGCCTCATCAAAAGTTGGAAAATCCATGAATTGTGTAAAACCCTTCATCTACAGGTGTGCAAATTCCAGTTTGAGATGGTTGTTGGAAATTAGGTGTTGAGTGAAAATGCAGGACAACTCATAACCCCCAATTTCTTCGATGTCGCAGTGGATATAATCCCTAATATCCTCAGTATGAATAACTCCATGATAGACTTTCAAAAAATGAACCCAATGTCTCATCTAAAAGAGATTTGTATGGATGCTTCTTGAAAATGGGATGAGGGTGGTTCTTAATCTCAACCACCAAAGGAGTATCGATTCTAGATGAAGATGAAGCCATTATAACCAAATGAGAAAACTAGGGTTTCGACAACATGAAAATACCTGGAAAAGCTAGCAAGACATCAAATTTCCTTGAAAGAAAGTGCTTGCTCAAATCACCTTTGAACTCTAAAATGCTCTATAAATTTGCTTGTCTGAATGCTCAATCACTGTGTAAAGAAAATAACTTTAATTTTCCCTTTTTATTGTTGTTAACCCTAATTTTTCATTGTCATAAATGTTGTCAGTTAGGCTTGATCAGTTCACGTAGTCTGCGGGTAGGTTCTAGTAAATAACTGAAATCTCTTGAGTACCCATCTGCAATTAGAATTTTCTAACTATAGACCTAATACGGGGTATTTGTATGATCTTCAATAATTTTCCTACCCGTAAGGCCAAGTGTCTTAGTTACCGGTTGTATCTTCTACCAGTGTAGGACCTGATGAATGTACCAGGTGTTCTTCTTGTTGTGTATCATATCTTCTTACCCATCTCATATCATGATGCTTTCTGATGTCTTCCACTTTTTCTTTTCCCTTCTCATTTCCATTTCCATTAGTTGTTAGTGGGGTCTTACTTCTGCAATATTTAGCAGTATGTCCAGTCTTGTTGCATGCATAACAAACAATATTGTTATTCTAAATTGCCTTGTTAACCCCTTGAATTCCTTGATTTACTTTTGAACTTCATTGTTAGCCAGATGTCCAAATTTACTACATGCATGCCATATTACATTTCCAAGACCAGTGAATGATGCATTGTTCTGATTATTCCTATTTATACACTGAATCGCCATATGACCATATTTATTACAAATAAAGTATGTACCATTGAATTTGTGAGCATTAGGATGCCTTACTGGTGATTTCCGGTTCTGGTTGTCATTTTTCTATTAGGGATCCCACAGATACTGAGAGGGGGGGGTGAATCAGTATCTAATCGGTAATAAGAATTTCTTAACTTAAAACATGCAGAACATAATATAACAGTGTACCGGTATACAAGAAATAATGCAATAAATAGAATCAAGAACATCCACATGAAAAGCACACCATAACACAAGATTTTAACGAGGAAATCCGGTGTGGGAAAAACCTCGGTGGGATTTGTGACCCACAATATTCACTCATTGGCCAATAAGAGAATATTACTTACAATAGGGGCCTGCACATGTAGGAAGGCCAACTGCCTAGAGCTCACTACTCAATGGGAAGTCTCACTGACTTACAATAGGGATTATTCAAATCCAATATCTTGTACTGCTTTACAATAGCATCTTCAATGCCTGATTCAGTACTGGTTCCTGCTCTGTTCTTTACCTATACCCCTTGACCTATATTTCGCATAATAGGTCTACCTAATATTTTCCTATAAATCTTCTACACATCATCCAAAATGTCTACAATGATCTCTTTTATATATAAGAGTCATTTTACAAATTTCCAAGTCGGCTTACACATTTTTACAATAATAAACAAAATATAATATAACAAAATCCCGTCGGCCTCTGTGCTGGTATACTTTCTTTCTTCTATGTCGATGCTGGTGTCCTGAGTGCTGGTGTAGAGTGTGAACTGCTGATGCCGGTATAATGTCTTTGCCGGTGCCATAAGATTGCAAGGTTGCCATCAATGACAAAACCTTCAATCACATACAATGTCTCATTGGAGTGTGCATATGCCAACAATCTCCCCCTTTGGCATTGATGGCAACACTCATGAGAAATTTCAAAAAGTATCCAAAAATGTGTAGTCCAAAAATGTTACCAAAAATGTGAGAGTTCCCCCTGAGCATATGATTCCTGTGATTTGAATTTTCTCATCCTACTACTCCCCCTTTGGCATCAATGACAAAGGTTGTCAAGATGTCAGTAGATTTTGTGGTTTCAACCTTGTAGCTGGGTAGTTATAATTTGAAAAAGATCTCCCAATATCAAGTTTATACTATCCATAAACTTCTTGCTATCCTTTATTGTTGTCTCTATTCTCTTCACTGTATCAGTGAGATGCTGTAAATGCTCTGCCGGTGTTTTGCTTCCATGTATTAGTGCCTTAGAAATTTCCTTCCACAGAGATGCTAGATAGTCCAATCTTGGACTTAGTTTTGATCTCAAATGTTTTGCCTTCATTATTATTCTTTCTTTCTCTCTTTCCAATTTAAGTAGTTCTTCCTCAAAATTTGTTATCTTCTCCTCAAAGACTGATAGTGTATCAAGTGAGTTGACAAAATTATCTGCAAGTTTATTGATCTCATCCTGTACCTTGCTCATTTTCTTGTCAGTATCTATAGTCAAAAAGTTTGTTTTACAGGTATCTTTGTACAAATTTTTGTACTCTTTCAACAAATTACATAATTCTGGTAGAAGTGTGTCAAAATCTCTATTACACTTCTTTATTTGCTCATCAAAGAATTTCTATTTTTCAACTTGTACTTTATCCTTCACTGACTCTTCTTTTATTTTCTCAATGTTTTCTGAGATATATTTACACAGTGTATCCAGTTGTCCTAAAGAATCTTTGTTATCTATATTATAGTTAGGAGCAATTACCTTCAAAATTGGTATGGTATCATCAATTGTTTTGTAAGCTTGTGAGTTGCAGTCGGTTATTTTCTTGATAGAATCAAGTAGTACCTTAGTCACATTGGTTGATTTGAAGCATGATGATGAATCAACAATCTGAGTACCGGTGGAAGTAACCAAGCTTTTTTTGACCTCTGGTAGGTTTGTTTGTGTCTGCATTTCTTTAAGCAATGGTTTTCCTACTTCACGAGTTGCCGATGGCACTGTTTCTTTATGTACCTGTTCTGGTTGTTATTGTTCTGGATCCTTTAGCTCTATTTGTTTCTCTATATGTTTCATTGCCTCAGTCTGTGTCTTAGTCTCTATCTTTTTCTCTTTATCTTCTATTGGTTTATCAGTTTCCCCTACTACTGGAGGCTCTCTAGCCATATCTGACTTATCAGTTGTATCTTTGTCTACTACTATGTTGATCTTTTGACTATCAACATTCATAGTATATAGGACTTCAGGATTAGGATTATTATCCTCTACATCCATACTCTTGGTTTCCGGTTGATCTTCAGTAGTTGTTGATTTTACTGGTGGAGTATTTAGAGGAGGTGGGGGTAAGTTGTCTCTAACCTTGATACTAGGTGGTCCACCAACTTTTCCTTTCCCCTTGTCTCTATCTTTTTGATAAACTTTTATGGGTTTGGGGTTCGTGTACTCTTCTTGTTTTTCTTTCTCACCCAGGAATATCCCATCCATTTTCTATTTCATCTGTCACCTCATTAACTCTTCCTACCATTAAGGCAACGTGCTGGTGTGCAGTAGAAAATATTGTCCGGTTGGCTTGAGCAATTAGGTCATCAATTTCTTGTAGAGAGTACCAGATATACAACAAGTAACTTTTCAATTTTTATTTTCTTATCCAATTATATCACTGCTTGTCTTCTTGCTTCTATTCTTTTGAATAGTTCATCGGGAATTTCATTGACTACTTCCATCAAAAACTTCTTGTACATATCCATGTGCAATATAACACTGTTTTCAACTTGCTCTTTTTCATCAGTTGTTAGAGTGTCATATATTTTCTCTATATTCTTTAGTTTACCTTCCTCTGTGATTTCATTCAGCAGTATATCAAGAGGGGCCAGGTCTTTGTTTGTCCTTTTCTTCTTCTTGGGTGTCAGTTTCTTCTTTGGTGTGGCCTTTCTTACCGGAGATCTCACTGCTTGTTGCTTTTGCCTTGTCCTCCTAGGTGAGGATGTGGTTGCTGGTGAGGGATCTCTTTTTCTTACAACTCTTTTGAAAGTTGCAAGCATGTCACTTCCTGAAGAAGTACCTATCGGTGATAGGTGAGTTTTAGGTTGTGGAGCTGCTAACTCATCCTCTGTTATACCGATTTTCTTCAATACATCTTCTTTGATGGCTTTTGCTTGTCTGGAGCCTTTCCTTACAACCGCCTCAACCTTTTTCACCCTTTTCTTTGATTGAATTTGTCTTTCAATATTTTTTGCACTACCAAATACTTCTTCCTTAGGTTCTCTAAGGGCTTCCAGAAGTTCTTTAGCATATGTTTCAACTATGTGATCATTTGTTTCATAGCCCATCATGGTTACCCAAACTATCCTTGGGATGACCGCTTCCATCCAGATTTCATCTTTCTTGATGACAAAGCATATCTCATCTTTGTATTTGTCTACAATCTTCTGTGATAACCTTACTCTTTTCTTCATTTTGGTCTTTAATGCTTGAAAGAAGTCATTAATATTGTTTTCCTTGTTCTCACCCATGTTATTGAATAGTTCTGTTAATTGTTTGCCTACTGGTATGTCATATCCAAGTTCTTTGTAACCTATACTAGGAACATGTTTTGTTATATGTAGCATTAGGCATACTAACAGATTTCCAAATCTGAAAGTTCCTTTCTTGTCCTTCTTGATCTTTCCAAGGTTGTCAATTAATTCATCCTTTAACCACTCACATATGTCAATTTTTACATTATCTATGACCATGTCATAAGCACTCTTAATGCACAAGCTTGAAATTGAATTAAGTCTATTTGCATGAGTAGCTTTATATCCTAATATCATGTTGATGAATCTCACATTGATATCTATTACATCATTAACTCTTAGAGACCACCTGTCGAATGTTGCACTAGTTAGGTTTATAACTAGGTCATTGGAAACTTTCTTGGTTTTATCTTGTCTTTTATTGGTGGTCGGTAATCCTGTGACAGCTTTCACAACTTCCTTGGTGATCTTGTGGATTGCATCTAACTAGAAAAATTCTCCATGTACCCTACTTAAGACTATCCTAATCAGATCCTTTGGAAATTCAGGAATGCTAAGGATCTCTATAAATCCTAGGGTCTCAATGATCCTATGTTCATCCTTTACATTGCCAGTATTATCACATATCATAGTTTTATACATGTTTTTAATTTCCTCATCTCCTAATTCCTCAATGTTGCAGTGGATGTACATTTTGGGGTCTTCAGCATATACAACTTCCTTAGGAATTTGAGAACAAGAACCCAAGGTATCGTCCTTCTTTGCTATCTCGGGAACTAACTCAAATACGGGCCTAGGTCTTTTTATTACTTCAACAATAGTATGGTTTGCTATATATTCAATTGCAGAGGTGGATGCCATGATTAAATACCTTTTACTACCTTGGATGGATGATTGCTTGGAGTGTTCTTGCTTCTTGCTCGAAATGCCTTAGCTCGGAATCTTTGCACTCTTTGAAAATTTGAAATCTCGGTGAAATGAAATGGAGCCAAAACCTTAATTTTATAGTGTCTTTTCACCATCTACCACATTAATTGCATGTCGATTAATTATTAACTTAAAATTGTTTGCCGGTAATAAGTAATTTCCAACTTCTTATCTCTAACCGAGGGAATAATAGCACATGTATCAATAGATTGCCAAACCCTCAAGGAAATTTTCTTCAATTAGATGAAGAACTTCCTACTGGTGGAGCACTACTCTGTCCTTCCGGTGAAGCATCATTCTGTTCTGCCAGTGAAGTATTGGTTTGTTCTACCAGTGGAGGAGTATTCCCAATATTTAGATCAGCTTTTCTAATCAATTGTTTTGAGAATTCTTGCTTAGCCTCTTCAACTTTTTCTTTACCTTTCAAGCTAGAACTTTTGTTATCTACCGGTGTTCCTTTACTTCTACATAATTTAGCAATATGCCCAATCTTGTTACATGCATAACAAGTTACATTATTCTTCTGAATAGCTTTCCTATAACCTATGCTGGTTTGTGTTCTGCATTGATTGGATAAATGTCCAAATCTTCCACAAACATAACATCTCACATTCATTCTATAGTTTTCAGAGTTGTGACAAACTTTGTTGCATCTAGAACATTGACTGGTGGGTGTGTTGATATTTTGATAATTTCTAGATCTACATTCTTTTGCTCTATGACCATACTTATTACAATTAAAGCATTTTCCATTAAATTTATAAGCATTAGGTTGTCTTACCGGTTTGTTGTGATCCTGAGTATTTGCAGTACCAGAGCTTTCACCAACTTCAAAGCCAATTCCAGAAGTGTCACCTTTAGGTTTTTGATTTTTCAACAAGATGCCAAGTTCCTCTGAGCTTTTCTTGAATTTTTCTTTATGTTGATTTGCAGTTTCTAGTTCTCTTTCTAAGACTTCTTTTTGTCTCATCAGTTCATTTGAGTCATTCTGAGTATGCATCAGATCTTTCTTCAACATGTCATTTTCATATCTAAGTCTTGTGTTCTCATTTGCTACATCACTTAGTCTTCTGGTCAATTCTTCTTCATTCTTCTTCCTATCCTCAATCTCTTTGCAAAATATCATAGTCATATCCTGCATTTCATTTTTTGTTGTCATGATCTCTTGTTTCAACTTGCTTATCATATCATTAAGTGATTCTTTTTCATCATTCTCATTTTGCAATTTTTCACAAAGTTTTCTTCTCTTATTTCTTGCAACAGTAAAATTTTCTTGAAGTGCCTGAATGATGTCTTGAGCTACCCTTAAACCATCTTCTAATTTGATATTTTTCAACTTTTCTGCATCATAGTTTGTAAGAGCTCCTTCCAATTGCTTCATCAGATTTTCCATCTTTACTGGTGTCAAGATCTTCCTCAAGCTGTTAGGCTTTTGAAAATAGAGGACCATGCTCTGATACCAATTGTTAGGGATCCCACAAATACTGAGAGGGGGGGTGAATCAATATCTAACTGGTAATAATAATCTCTTCACTTAAAACATGTAGAACATAATATAACAGTGTACTAGTATACAAGAAATAATGCAATAAACAGAATCAAGAACATCCACATGAAAAGCACACCATAACACAAGATTTTAACAAGGAAACTCGGTGTGGGAAAAACCTCGGTGGGATTTGTGACCCACAATATTCACTCACTAGCCAATAAGAGAATATTACTTACAATAGGGGCATGCACATGCAGGAAGGCCAACTGCCTAGAGCTCACTTCTCAATGGGAAGTTTCACTGACTTACAATAAGGATTATACAAATCCAATAACTTGTACTTCTTTACAATAGCATCTTCAATGTCTGATTCAGTACCGGTTCCTTCTCTATTCTTTACATATACCCCTTGACCTATATTTCGCACAATAGGTCTACCTAATATTTTCCTATAAATCTTCTACACATCATCCAAAATGTCTACAATGATCTCTTTTATAAATAAGAGTCATTTTACAATTTGTCAAGTCGGCTTACACATTTTTACAATAATAAACAAAATATAATATAACAAAATCCTGTCGGCCTCTGTGCTAGTATACTTCCTTTCTTTTGTGCCGGTGTCGGTGTCCTGAGTGCCAGTGTAGAGTGTGAACTGCTGATGCCAGTATAATGTCTTTGTCGGTGCAATAAGATTGCAAGGTTTCCATCAATGACAAAACCTTCAATCACAAACAATGTCTCATTGGAGTGTGCATATGCCAACAATTTTTGCTTCTATCTAGATGATTGATCTTGTTGTGTAGTACCAGAGCTTTCTCCTTTTTCATAACCAAGCCCTCTTTTGTCATTAGCATCTCTCTGATTCTTCAACATTTCATCAAGTTTGGCAGAGCTATCTTGAAATTTATCCTTGTACTCATTTGCAATAACCAAGTCATCTCTCATGATTATAATCTATCTTTCAATTTCTTATTCATTGTTTCGGGACTGGGTCAGCTCAAGTTTTAGAATATCATTCTCATGAGTGAGTATTGCATTGCTCAGATATATCCTTCAATACTTGAGCTAGGTTTTCTTCATTTTTTGTTTTTTCCTTAATCTACTTGCACATTCTCATGGTTAGGGCTTGCATCTCATTCTTCGAGATAGTGTTCTCCTGAGTAAATTTCTGACAATGATCCTTCATAGCATCTTCCTCATCACTGTTCTGATTTTGTAATTGATAACAAAGTTCCTTTTCTCTTAGTCTTGACAACTGAAATATTTCCTTGTAATGAAATGATGTGTTCTCTCTCTTGCTATACTTTATTTTTCAGTTTACTGTTCTCCATATGTTGATTATCAAGAGCTTGTCGAAGTTGCTATTGCAGACCAGTTTCCATTGATTCCAAATTCCTAATCTTCCTCAAGTGGTTACACTTACTCTGAGGAACCACGCTCTGATACCAATTGTTGGAATCTAATAATACTGAGAGGGGGATGAATCAATGTTCTACTGATAATGATAGTTTTGAACTTATTTCTTACTAACTAGTTAACAATAAATAAAATTAAAGTGCATACACTGAATAACACATAGTAAGGCAACACCATAACACCCAGATTTATATGTGGAAAACTCTATCAAGGGAAAACCATAGTGGGGCTGATACCCACAATATCTATATACTTGATCAAGGTATACAAATATTACATGAGGGGGTCTGCACCTGCAGAAAGGCCAATTTTCTATAGCTCACTGCTCAAACACAAAATAAGAAATCTCACTAACTTATAGAATATTACAAAGTGTTTACAAATAAAAATGAACTTATAAATTGCATCTGACCATGCTGGATAAGGTCTGGTGAATGCTTTGATATCCTTCTCTATATACCCATTCACTGATGCTATGTTCTGCTACTGGTTATGTTGTGCATGTGAAACTACACAAACACTTCTAATTGCTGACCAAAATGTATACCAATAATTACTAAAACATTCGCAACCAAAAATTCGCATTCCATATCATATATGATCTATCACTGAAATGATCTTCTTAAATATCCTTCCAAATTTACCATGTCGGCTTAAATGAGAAATATAAACATGTCGTCTATTGATATTGTAGTCAGATAAATCTATCCAATTTAATTAAATGAATACTTGCTATTTATTTGATTAAAAACCCTATTAGCCATCAATTAACATTTAATTAATTCATCTTAAAACATTCTCCTATTAATTAAACAAATTATTCAATTTATTTTAATTAATTCATTAAACTAAATTCACAATCAATTAAATGAATAAATCTTATTTATTTCGTTTAATCCCCTTTCTTCTTTTAAATAAATTAAATAAAGCATTTATTTAAATCATTAAAATCCCCCCCCCCCACTTGCATTCTCCTAAAAATGCAACTTGCACCTATTTGTTGAAATAAATGAATTTTATTTTAATAAAAATCCTATTTTCCCTCACCCACCAAACCCACTTGCAATCCTAATCCCCTTCTACATTCTTCTAACCCCTTCCTAATTAGCCTAATCCATCCCCTAATTATTGTCACATTCATAAGCAATTTGAACTCACTTCTCAAAGACTCCAAAGTCTTTGAAAAGCATTAAATGCTTTATGTGTTCAACAATTTAACCTCTAAAGTCTTCCAAACCACTAATGGCTCTTACATAACCATTTATGGTTAAATCCACTTGCACCCATGGTTAGGGACTTTGACCCCTAACTCAACCCTTATGTAACCCATGTGTCTCCTCAAGCATTTATTGCTTTGACCATGGTTATCCTCACTAACTCTTGCACAAGAGTTTATCCATTGGATAAAAACATTATTCCTTGAATAATGAATTTATCCATTCAACTCAACCTTAACCTTACCTCCCAGGTTAACCCTCAGGTCATGTCAAGCATTTAATGCTTATTCCCTCTCCTCTCAACCCATCTCATGTTAACATTTGTCATCTTGGGATTGGATTGAAAGTCCTCACATGGATCTTAAACCATTCAATGCTTAACCTTGTTGAGATTACTCAATCTCAACCATCCATTGCTCTATTTTTCCTATAAATAGAGCTCATTTCTTCATAATCCTGATCTTGAAAACTTGTATGCATTTACATTATAGTCATTTTTAGAGAGAGAATTTAGCATAAATCATCAATATATTGTTATTTTGGATTAAAATAAATCATTTTCATTTGATATCATCTAATATTAACTTTTTGTTTACACTTGCATTGCATAAGTAAATCATTTTTCATCTTGAACCTCCATAAGGCATCCATAGTGCAAAAAGATGCCGAGAGCTACACTTATTTGGAACCTGGAGAGGAGAGGAACAAGGAAGGAGAAGCTACCAGCATGGTAGAGAGGATATGGAGATGTTTAGTTACATTTTGTGGATTCATTAAGCTTTTTATTTGTTTTGTAGTGTCTTTCTTGATATGCTTGCTTAGGATAGTATTTTCCATGCGATTTCTAACACTAACGAATTGGTTTTGTTTTGCTTGTGTTTGGTTATCACAACTAATCCTTCCATTTTCTAGAGCATCATTTGGTGTACCCGACATGAATCCAATACCAAATTTTTTAAAACTACTAACAGTTTTCTTGATTTTAATTGCCGCATAGGTTGCACTTTGGCGCTTTTGAACATGCTTTAGCGCTTACAAAAGTTTGTGCTTTAGCACTGTTATTCACCATAATAGTGCTATTGTCTGGAAAATAGTGCTATTGCCCATATTATAGTGCTTTTGAACTTAGAATAGCGCTTTTGTCCTTAGTTTAGCGCATTTGACCTCCTTGTTTGACATAATTTATTTTTGTCTGGCAAAATCTTATAGTGCATTTGTAATAAGTTTAGCGCTTTTGTAATTAGTTTAGCGCATCTGTAATATATTTAATGCTTTTGTGTTAAATATCGCTTCTGTGTTTACACAAAGTGGTGCTATTGTAACGGAGAGTTGTAAAATTTATACTTTGTAACCGAAAATGAAAAGTTAGGCTTGTGGAAGCCCACCTAGACTGCATTTCATTTTTTAAATTGTTTGATTGTTTGTGTAGGGTGAAGGACTTTAGAGTAGAAAGTAGTTAAGTTTATTTCTTTAAATTTATTTTTCAAAGTTGGATAAAATGAATTCATATTCTTTTTTGGTTTAAAAATTGAACTTAACATTTTATTTTGGGTTCTTAAAAAGAAACACAACTTTTATTTGGGCTTAAAACAAACTTCATTTGTCCAAGTTAAAAAAAACAACAAACTCAAAATCCCACAAATTTTCTTTCTTTGCAAGTTAGGACACACTTTATTTTGATGCTTAAAACAAGACAAACAAATCTCATTTCTTGCATCAAACTTCAGTAAATTCACAATCAACGCTTCAATTTTTGTGCAAGTAAAAAGAACAATCAACTTGTCAAAGGTTTTCATGTTTTAAAGCGATTTACTTCAAAGCATATGTGTTTCAAATTCAGTTGACCAAGATTTCAATTTCCTAGTTTACTCAACATTTTGCTTTTGAAGTTAAAAAGAACACCATGATTGTTGGAGCAACATCTCCAAATAGTTAGATCACATTGCGATGATGGGTTAAAAAGAACAAGTGTCTTTTGTGTTTGGCACACTTGTGCAAAGTTTGTCGAGTGGTCCTACTTCTAACACACACTATCCTCTTCCTTGGCTTTCGTGGTCCTCGGTGCAAGAGAAAAGTGTTAGTAAAACTCAAAGTTTATATTTTTAAGAGATGCCTGCCAAGAGACACATCACTCTTGGGAATGACCTCACGCGGTAAATCCTTCGAGCCACTATAGAAATCAGGTGTGAGTGAAAGTTGTAGCCTTGGGTATAGATGTTCCTATAGTGTAACTTTCTAAAAGGACAAATGGGCCTCACCACAAGTTACAAGGCTCTTAAGTCAGTCACTGTAGAATGAACTTATGTCCAAAGACATAAAAAATTACTAAATACCTTTATGTAGTAGCCCACCCATTCTATTGATTGAGGATATTTGTGAGAAGTTCAGTGCAAGAGCATAGAATATTTTGCTCCCAAGATACTCACCATACATATTTCCTTGAGTAGAAACATAGCTTTTTGAAAGGCTACTTGTATCTTGATAAAAATGGTGACTCCCCCATCATAGGGATCATCTATTTGTTATGCTCATGCAAGACTTAGTATATCACATCCTTACCTACCATGATAGGATTCATAAGGTATGTAGTACCAAAGTTGAAGAAATATCAAGATGTGGGCTGAAATTATCGCAACTAGTCATTTGACCTTAGGCATAAAGTGTGTTTGAAGTGTCTTTGTTTTGTGTCAAGACCAGTGATAAAATGAGCTGACTTCAGGCTTTTTGTAAAAACATACTCAAAAACATTTGTAATAGGGGTCAAAAGGTCCAAAGATTGGGTTGATTTAGACCCACACCTATTTGTGCCTTTTGAGGCAACAATCTTGTGTTTGTGTGCTTGCTTTATTTTCTTGTCAAAGAAAAATAAAAAATCAATTCCAAAATAAGTATTCATCCAACACAAACATTTTCAAAAACCAAAGATCAAAAACAAATTGCTACAACAAAGTATCAAACTATATGACCATTCTTCACATTTTGAGAAGGAAGAATCTTCATGAAAATATGAACTTGAAGAAAAGATCATTGAGCTCAAAGGCTTTCATCAAAAGAAGGAGATTTTTCTATCTCAATAGACAAATCTTTGTCTCACATAGAACCTTCTTACGTCACATGCATCTATATCTTCAAGGAAAATCCAACGAGTTTGATCAAGAGTCTTTAAACCATAGAGTTTTTACTCAATATAGAGCTTTGAGTTATCATAAAAATAAGGGAGGCAAAATCAATCCTGCCTTCTTTCCAAACATTTGCATCACATATAACTTAGCTAGGGAAGAACCACCAACCCCTAAACAAGAAGAGGAAGAATTTGTCCCATTTGTGACATAGAGTTTCTATTGAAGTTAACATTCCCTCCATTCTCATATTTCACACATCATCAAATCCATTTCAACACTCAAAGCATAAAGAGGTCTTGTCCTAGGTTCTTTTTAGTAATTGCTTGAATCGAACACAACACATCACTTTTTTAGAGTGTCTCTACATCTAGGGTAAGCTCATCCTAAGAGGCATTTCTACGTAGGTTAAAACTAGTCTATGAGTGCATCCTCTCATTACTAGGTAGTTGGGTCTGTAACACATCTGAGGCCTCTCTAAACCTTATCATATCAAATATTGTCAACAAACACAACAAGCAATTCATAGAAGGACTTTGGTAACATCTACCTTTAGTGTTAGAGATCTATATGCTAAACACTTCACCACACATTTATCTCTCATTTCATCATCAACTCATCATCATTTTCATCAAACTTCAATAAAAAATTTCAAACAAAATGGCTCAAACCAGATCAAGGAATAGACAATAAGAAATCGAAGAGAAAGAAGAGGAAAATCTCAGTGAATTCCAAGAAGCTCTTGGAGGAAATGCAAATGATGAAAATCCTCATACTCCCACTCCTGAAGCAATCAAAAGGGCACAACGCAACCCTCTCTTCAATCGACTTTTTGATGAGATCCTTAGAAACAATGTGGATGCCCACTTTTTAAGCCTTGCCCAAGAGGGAGCCAAACTACCCTTTGATTTTGATATAGCATAATTACGGCAAGCATCCGAACATCAGAGTCATAATGAGGATGGAAGAGGTCGAGATCACATCAGATACAACCTTCATCAAGGAAATCCCCCACCTCCTCCACCTCTAAATGACATTGACATGTTATGGCAACAAGTCGAGAATCTCGCCCAACAACTCCACAGTGGTGTGAAAACAAATCAGTTTTCACTTAATGATATTTGCCCTTGTCCCTTTGATAGGAACCTATATATGCCACCTTTTCCAAAGAGGGTTTGAAACACATAAGTTTGAAAAGTATCGAGGAAAATGAGACCCTCGTAATCATGTTAGAGAGTTTCATTTAGCTTTCCTAGAAGTGGCATATGAGGACACATACCTCATGCATCTTTTTCCTCAAAGTTTGGCAGGGACAACCAGGCAACGGTTTTCCCGACTCACAGGTAGTATTAGGACGTTTGAAGAACTAGTCCAAAAATTTATTGCACATTATTTTCATAACATAGAGCATAATGTCACCATGGAAGACCTGTGTAACACCAAGCAAAAACCAGGGGAGCTATTTTCAGCTTTCCTACAATAATGGAGACAAATGTCTAGTAGACATTCTCTTCAGCTACCTGAAAGAGAGCTAGTGGAAATATTTATTTCCAACTTGAATGAAGAAATGGAATTTCATTTAGACATGAAAGGCATAGAGTCTTTTAATGACATGATCACATAGGGTTTAAAATGTGAACGACCCCCCATCAAAAAGGGGCTTATCAAAATATATAATGAACCAAAAGATGCCCCTCGCCCGCGCTTCAACATTGATAAACCTAACTTCTAGAATTAAAAAAAACATCGTCAATGATGGGGTTGTAGATGCAAGAACTATCAAGAGTGCACAACCTTTGGTTCGATTTGTGGGGCAAAAACCCCCCTCCAAAGAACAACATGGTTACTCCCCCATCAAATCAAGGATGCAATGTTCAGCAAGAAGAACCAAGGCAAAGACAACATAATTATAAACCAAAATGTACATACACTCCCTTAGGGGAACCTATTGAAATAGTGTTACGTCAATTGGTCTCGTGAAATCTAGTGACCTTACCCAAAACCTCTAATTATGAACCTCGGGTCAAACCTCCATGGTGGAGGGATAATGAACATTGTGAATTCCATCAAGGGAAAGGGAATAAAACAAGTAATTGTCATAGATTGAAAGATCTTGTTCAGGATCTTATTGACCAAGGAGAGATTGAAATTGAAGGACATGACCAAAAAAAAAACCGACAATGATCATCTTATGTTTAAAAATCCACTTCCATCACAAGATCAAAGGGGTTCTTCCACGTCAGGACGAAACACAGATACCAATGATTATACGTGAGCTGCTTATAATTAAACTGTGAATCACCTATATGATGCCGATGAAAAAATTGCAACCATTACCATAAAAAAATCCAAGCTCTACTTGCAATGTTGTTACGCGGCATAGCAAGATCACCATCAAAGCAGCTCCACAAGGAACCACCTCTATCCCAAAGTAGTATAACCTTGTGGAATAATTACATAAAATGCCCGCACTTATATCTATCTTAGAGTTTTTGCGTCTATCCCCATCTCATAAAACAATCTTGGATCAAGCTCTCCAAGAGGCATCAGTCTGTGCCAATCTAAATACAGATCAATTTCAAACTATGGTTGGTAATTTGAGGTCATCACCATGTCTCACTTTCTCCGAAAGTGACAATACCTCCTTCCAAAAATCTCATAATGCCTCACTCCATATTGAAGGATTTATCAACCAACACTGGATCAAGCGAGTCTTGATTGATAATGGAGCATGCTTAAATATTTGTACACTACAATTGGTAACAACATTGGGATATGCAGTTGAATTAGTGGATCCTCGCAAAAGGATTACAATAAAATCTTATGATGATGTAAAGCATTCATCCAAAGGAGCAGTTGTGTTACCAATCCAAGTGGGCCCAGTGGTGAAGCACATCATATGTCAAGTTTTGGACCTTCCTATTTCGTATAATTTTTTGTTAGGAAGACCTTGGATACATGCCATGCAAGCCGTTCCATCCACCTACCACCAGTGTATCAAGTTTCCTCATAATGGTGTGGAAATTACAATCCTGGGTGATGCAAATCCCTTTACATATTGTAACAATATCAACCATCAACTAGAGATTACCGTTCCCAACAACAGAGAAGCTATCCCATCCACATCATATGTAGGTCCACCCTCTCTTTCTAGTTCAAACACCACTATAACCAAGCAAGAGAAGCTCAAGATGAAAATCGTAGAGGAAGGTCCAGGGGAGTACAATCTCAGCCAACTCTTTTGTCTTGGGCAACTACCCACTTCTCCTAGAACTCATGGTAAACCTCAAAGGTTACTTCAAATGCCACTGGTCAAACCAACATGCACTTTGACACCTTTTATCCTTAGAAAGAGGCAAGAAGAAGTGACCAGAGATGAGGACTTAGCAGAATGGATCTATAAAGATCCTATCACCACGAAAATCCCACAAGATAAGCTTCCCATAGATCAATATGGAAAAGGCCGTCTCATTATACAAAGAATGGGTTATGATGGTCAGAGTGCATTGGGACCTTGCACGCAAGGATGACATGAGCCACTATAGCCAGAATTAAAGCCTAAAGATAACATGGATTAAGCTTTCAAAAGGAGACTCTTCCTAAGCTCCGATTCAAAGGAAAACCCAAAAAAACTCTATATCAGCCTAAAACTCTAAAGAGGCCGCCTTTGATTATATCAGAAGCACAAAGCACCATACCAAATGCCCCACTAAGGCTAAAGATCCCAACAATATCATCAACAACACCAATCATCCCACCAATCAAACCAACAACCCCATCATCAACAACAATAGCATCAATAGCACCATCAGTAATATCAGAACCCACAACAGTATCAACAACACCGGCAATTCCATTAGAAGCAGCAGATTCAACAATGTTGATGCTACTTGTATCAGATTCACTGATCCCCATAATTCTTCCCATAGCACCAATCCTTCCATCTATCATGGTACATCAACTGATCACACCTACAGTGTTTAACTCAAAGGATATCTTAGTTTGGTATAGTAATCAGATATTGGAAAGTGACTCAGAAATTGACTCACATGAGTGAGAATTTGATTTTGTACATCTCTATACTTCAGATTCGGAAGATGCATTACTACCTCCACCTCACAAAGAAATCCCCATTTACGAAGAAGCAGAAATCAAAACCTCTTGGGTTCCTGAACTGGAAAGACCTTCCATAGACCCTGCGTCACATCCTACGCCCGATTCTGACAAGGAGAGTACCATCAATGACCTTCACCACAACATCTTAACCCTCATTGACACCTCTTATGAACTTAACCTGATCGATGAGGTAATCCTATTAAACATCCTGAACTCATCGAATGGAACCAATCTAATCCCCCATGCCTTGACCATTTCCAAAATGATGAGGTGATCATTGACTTTTTGGAACTACGGAATAACATACCAAGTGGGGATCACAAAGATGGATTCACCATTGAACTTAATAGCGCAACATACTTTGGGGTGGATGCCAAACTTTTTAGTTGCAAAAATATAACAATAAAACATGGATCTTCCAGTGAAAACCACATTGTGGCACTATTTGATCCCACAAAAGAAAAAAGAAAGAGTGTATCCAATGGTGAAAACCTCTCTAAGACGCCTAAGGATGAAAGGTTTGACATCCTCCCTTCTAGTACACAGAAGGAATGATCAACAATCCTTATTAAAGAAACAAAAGAATTCAACATGGGGACTCCTAAAACTCCTCACCACATACATATGGAATCACTTTTAACTCCAAAGGAACAACCTAAGTTTGTTGAATTCTTCCAGAAGCATCAGATCAACTTTGCATGGTCATATGCTGACATGCCTAGTCTTGATCTTGATTTAGTCATGCATCACCTCACCATAGCAGAAGGAGCCAAACCTCTCAAATAGAAGCTTCACAAGATGCACCCCTAGATTGCAGTACTAGTGAAAGTAGAACTTAAGAAACTCCTAGTGTTGGCATTATGTGAACCGGCATGAGCCTTATGTAAACTGGCATGAAGACATAATGATATTGTATGTTGTCATTGATGTCAATATGAGACATAGTGTGAACCGGCACATGAGATAAGTGAAGAAAGAGATACCGGGATATGTGTGAACTGGTATATACCAAAGTGAAGCGGCACATTTGTTCAAAGTGAACTGGCATGCAGTTATGGGAACTGGCACATGGAAGCATTGTATGACTACTAGCTAGTAAGGCAGCTTCCACTTTGGGGTTTTCGGTTGGAATATCTCAAGTCTGTGTGACTTCTTTGTGTGATGAGTCAGTAGTATGATGGAGGATAGATCATGTTGCCACGTAAGCTCTGTGCGCATGAAGGATCTTGCATGAAGAAGACTATTCCTATCTACCTCGAAAATGTGCGAAGTCTGTCAAATAGTGATAACGTGTGATGGGTTATTAGCCGCCATGAAAACGGTGGATAATGGACGATGGAGAATGTCTTGAGATCGACTCAAGACTGGTGCATTCAATGCAGTATGTTTCAACGGTCAGGATCGAACCGTTTGAATTGCTCAACCTAATAGGTTTAGGGTTTAGGGTTTTTGCTACCGACTTGTATGTTCCCTATAAGGTCGATGTTAGGTTTCTGTCTAAAGTTGTTGGCAAAAAAAAAAGTTGTGTGTATCCAACGAAAGTGATACAAGACTCTTGCCAGACCATAGGAGAAAAGAGATACCTACAAAGTGTATGTGAAGAAGGAAAAGAGGAGCCTAAACGGATCTGTATTAGTATTAAGTACTATTATCAGATCATTGTAATACCTGTTGATCTCTAACCACTTCAACAGTTGCAAAATCCCCTAACAGGGTAGCCTTAACCAGCTTGCTGTAAATCCCTTAACTGGGTAACTCGAAGTTAATGAGTTCTGAGAAGCTAGAGAAGCTTAGGAGATCCTTTCAGCTATTTAGTTCTTAAAATCCTCTAACAAGGTGACCCTACCGGGTTTAACACTTAATCAGGTGATCCCTAATAGGATCGGTTCCTACCAGAACCTATTGTAATGTTCTTTACCGGACAAGGCTCCTAACAGAGTGGACTTCTAAAGAGTTCAAAAAGTAGCTTGTGGGTATTCATCCCCATCGTGGTTTTTCCCAGTTGGGTTTCCACGTGAAAAATATGTGTGTAATGTGAAATGCTTTTGTCTTGTGATGTTTTGTTTTATCTGATTGCACATGAAGTTTCTATGTTTTATGCTTGTCCATAAAACATATTGAACTCACTGTTGTGAAGATTTGATGGTTAGGTCTACTAGTTCATGCATGAGAATATTATGATAATGTGGTATTGAGCTAAGAGAAAAGCTTAGTAAGTGACTGGTTCATAATTGATTGAGTTATTCTAGATGCTATCGATTGCACTCTGTTTTACCGGTATCTCTGTTTATCAGTCATTGTGAGTGTCTGTTGTCAAACCAGTTTTGGATTGTATTTGTGTCTATACTGATTCACCCCCCCCTCTCAGTATCTGTTTGGTACTAGTGGTTCATCATTGAGTTATCAATTGGTATCAGAGCACTCCAGGTCCTTTGTGTTGTAAGCTTAACCGCTTGAGGAAAAGATCCTAGCCAAATGATGAAGAGGGAAGGTCCAAAGTTCAATAGGGAAAACTTTGGTATATGGAAAGACAGGATGAAGATATTCATCAAAAGTATGGGTGTTCAACACTGCAGTTATGTTGAAAATGTATATGTTGTTCCTACCGGTACTCTCACCGATGACCAAAAGAGAGAGATACAAGAAAATGGACAAGTCATGGAAGCCCTCATAAGTAGTCTATCTGAAATTGAGTTTATTGATGTTCAGGACACAGAAAATCCCAAAGAAGTATGGGATGCTCTTGAAAATATCTATGGTGATGATGAGCATGTAAAACAGGCTAAGGAAGAGAGTTTGAGAGGAAAGTTTGAAGACATGAGAATGGTTGAAGGAGAGACCATTCAGCAGTATGGAATAAGAATCAAAACAATTGTTGGAGAAATAAAGAGTGCAGGTGGCAAAATAGAAGATTCCACTATGGTAAGTAAAGTCCCGAGATCCCTGTTGCCGGTCTATGCAATAAGGGTTGCTGCTATTCAAGAGCTGAGATCAATAGACAAGTCTAAGGCATCCTTGGACTCCATCATAGCCAAGTTGATAGCCTATGAGCTAAATAGATTTGATGGTAGTGTTCAAAAGTTAGAATTAGATTTTAAAGCTTCTACTATACCATCCAGAAAATGAAAAGAGGCTAGCACTAATGGGAAACCTAGTTAGAATAGAGAGATGAAGGATGAAGAGTTTCTGATGGAATTTGAAGCTCTTTTGGCTAGGAGATTCCCAAAAGGAACTGGTAAATACAAAGGTAAACTACCTTTGAAATGTTTCTCCTGCAACTAGATAGGACATATTGCTATGAACTGTCCTAATAGTGACAACAAGGACAAACCGGAAAGGTTCAAGAAATTCAAAGGAAGAAACCAAAGAAATTGTTTTGTGGCAGTTGATGAAGGTGTCACAGATGAGGAATCTGAAGATGAAGAAAATGAAGACATTGTGTTCATTGCTGTAAAGAAAGATGTGATAGACAAGAAGGCTCTTGTCTCTTGGTTTGATGATTCTAATGAGTGGATCATTGACAGTGGCTGCTCTCACCATATGGCTGGTGACCGGAGCAAGTTTCTATCATTAGAAGAGTATGATGGTGGCGTGGTTCGCTTTGGCAATGATGCACCATGCATGGTCAAAGGTAGAGGATCCATCTCCTTGAATGGAAAGAGTAGTGCTGACAATGTGTATTGGGTTGATGGTCTCAGACACAACCTTCTAAGTGTTGCCCAGTTAAATGACAGTGGACTTGCTTTGCAATTCAAGAATGGAGTTTGTAGAATCAAAGGTAAAGATGGTAAATTGGTAGCCACCAGCATGCAAACTAAAGGTAACCTATTTCATCTAAATGCTAATATAAGTACATGTCTTATGGCTAAGCTTGATGATAGCTGGATATGGTATAGGAGATTCTACCATATGAACTTTGACAACATTGTGAAGGCTAGTAAGATCAAGGTAGTTAGAGGGTTGTTGGTGCTGAGCAAACTGGATAATACCTTGTGTAGAGAATGTCAATTGGGGAAAATGTCTTCCTCAACTTTTAAAGGTAAATCTTTCACTACTAACAACTTTCTTGATCTTGCGCATACTGATTTATGTGGTCCTATGAAAACTAGAAGTGTGCAGGGTGATAGGTACTTCATGATTCTCACTGATGACTGCTCAAGAATGATGTGGGTCACATTCTTGAAAGACAAGTCTAAAGCTTTTGGGAAATTCAAAGCTTTCAGAGCATTAGTGGAAAAGGAAAGTGGTAAAAGGATCAAGTGTCTCAGAACTGATCAAAGAGGGGAATTCACTTCAGTGAATTCAACAAGTACTGTGAAGAATTTGGCATCAAGAGATAGTTGTCTGCCCCCCGAACTCCACAGTAGAATGGCCTAGTAGAGAGGAATAACCGGACTATGGTTGAAGTAGCTAGAACTATGTTGATCCAAGGAAAGGTTGCTCACACCTTTTGGAGAGAAGCGGTGAGCACTGCAGTTTACACTATGAACCGGGTACTCATCAAAAAGGGCAAGGACAAAACTCCTTATGAGTATTGGACCGGTAAGACCCCTATGGTAAATTATTGTAAGGTCTTTGGTAGTAAATGTTACATCAAGAGGAGTGAACATCAGGGCAAATTTGAAGCTAAATGTGATGAAGGAATATTTCTAGGATATTCCACCAAGAGTAAAGCTTTCAAGTGCTACAACAATAGGACGCAGAGAATTATGGAAAGCATCAATGCAAGAATTGATGAATCCTCTAAGAAGACTGAGAAAACTGGCAGTGAGAAAGTTGTAAATGAACCGGTTGCAACCTTCTGGGAACCGGTTGTCAGTCAAGCGAGCACCAGTAACAGTGTTCCTGAACCGGTGAATGTTGATACTGATGAAGATAAGGATGAAGAAGAAAAGAAAGAAGAACCAATTAAGACCATTCCTCGGTATGTCAAGTTGAATCATGATCCCAAGAAGATCATAGGTGATAAGGATGTAGGAATCCTTACCAGAAGAAAGATCAGAGAAAACCTATGCATGATCTCTGAATTTGAGCCTAAATCATTCAAAGAGGCTCATAATGATGAAGACTGGATCAAGGCAATGGAAGAAGAACTTGACCAGATAGAGAAAAATGGTACATGGTCCTTGGTACCCAGACCAGAGCATAAGAATGTCATTGGCACCAAATGGGTGTTAAGAAATAAGTTGAATGAGGATGGCATAGTGACTAGGAATAAAGCTAGACTGGTATGCAAAGGATATGCTCAAGAAGAAGGTGAAGACTATGGGGAAACCTTTGCTCCTGTAGCCAGATTGGAAGGAGTTTGTATGCTTCTTGCATATGCAGCTTTTAAGAGATTCAAGGTATATCAAATGGATGTAAAATCTACATTCCTAAATGGTGTACTTGAAGAGGAGGTATATATTGAGCAACCAGATGGGATTACCCTATCTGAAGATAGTGACATGGTATGTAGGCTACACAAAGCATTATATGGTCTAAAGCAAGCACCTAGGGCATGGTATGAGCACCTACATTCCCATCTTGTGAAGATTGGATTTGAGAGAACAAGTGAAGATAGTAATATCTACTTGAAGTCTGAAGAAGATCAGATCCTGATCTATGAAGTCTTTGTTGATGACATCATCTTTGGTGGAGATGATAAGATGAGTCATGAGTTTGCTGATGAGATGAAGAAAGAGTTTGAAATGTCACTCATAGGGGAGATTAAGTTCTTCATTGGACTACAGATCCAACAGATGGAAGATGGAATCTTCATCACTCAATCCAAATATGTCAAAGAGGTGTTGAAGACTTTTGGCATGGAAGATAGCAAACCGGTTGGTACACCGATGGTGACCAGTTGCAAATTGACAAAGGAAGATGATTCCGTACTGGTTGATGAGAAGGAATACCGATTAATGATTGGTAAGTTGCACTATGTAGTGCATAGCAGACCGGATATTGCACATGCTTTTGGCATCACTGCAAGGTTCCAGAAGAGTCCAAGAGAATCTCACTTGAGTGTAGTCAAGTGGATTCTTAGGTATCTGAAGGGATTAATTGACTATGGATTGTGGTACCCATACAACAATAATTTCAATCTGAAAGTATTCACAGATGTTGATTGGGCTGGTAATGTGGATGACTAGAAGAGCACAACAGGTGGTGCATTCTTTCTTGGTGGCAGACTGGTCTCATGGATGAGTTAAAAGTAGAGTTGCATCTCTCAGTCTACAGCGGAAGCGGAGTATGTTGCAGCTTTCATGAACTGTACTCAGACAATCTAGATGAAGCATGTACTGGAAGGCTTCAAGATCCCTGTACCTGAATCGATAAGTATATTCTGTGATAACACAAGTGCTATCAATATATCAAAGAATCCAGTTTTACATTCTAGAACCAAGCATTTTGAGCTTAAGTATCATTTCTTGAAGGAAAAGGTTCAGAATAAAGAGATTGCACTAGAGCATGTGTCCAGTAAGCAGCAGTTAGCAGAAATATTCACCAAGCCTCTCCCAAAGACAACATTTGTGCATTTGAGAGGTGAATTAGGGGTATTGCTGCTTTAGAAGGTGAACTAAAAGTGGTTGTTCCACATCAGTCAGGTACTGGATAGACAAATCTTTGGTTGATTGGTGTGTTTAAGGATGCTACTCTTCAAGAGGAGCAGCATAAGGAAATAGTGGTGATTGTAGCTCCACTTTGGCATTGTTGTCAAACAGGGAGAAGAAGTGAAGTGAAAAGACATCTGTAGCAAATGGGGAGAAGATGTGAAGCAGAGAAGATATCTTTTGTATATTGCCATCAATGCCAAAGGGGGAGATTGTTGTCATTATGTGAATCGGCATGAACCTTATGTAAATTGGCATGAAGACATAATGATATTGGCCATCAATGCCAAAGGGGGGAGATTGTTGGCATTATGTGAACCGACATGAGCCTTATGTAAACTGGCATGAAGACATAATGATATTGTATGTTGTCATTGATGTCAATATGAAACATAGTGTGAACCGGCACATGAGATAAGTGAAGAAAGAGATACCGGCATATGTATGAACCGGTATATACCAAAGTGAAGTAGCACATTTGTTCAAAGTGAACTAGCATGCAGTTATGGGAATCGACACATGGAAGCACTATATGACTATCGATTGGTAAGGCAGCTTCCACTTCGGGGTTTCCAGTTGGAATATCTCAAGTTTGTGTGACTCAATCGGTGATCTTTGTGTGATGAGTCAGTAGTATGATGGAGGATAGATCATGTTGCCACATAAGCTCTATGCGCATGAAGGATCTTGCATGAAGAAGACTATTCCTATCTACCTCGGGAATGTGCGAAGTCTGTCAAATAGTGATAACGTGTGATGGGTTATTAGACGCCATGAAAATGATGGATAATGGATGATGGAGAATGTCTTGAGATTGACTCAAGACTGGTGCATTCAATGCAGTATGTTTCAACGGTCAGGATCAAACCGTTTGAATTGCTCAACCTAACAGGTTTAGGGTTTAGGGTTTTTGCTACCGACCTGTATGTTCCCTATAAGGTCGATGTTAGGTTTCTGTCTAAAGTTGTTAGCAAAAAAAAAAGTTTTGAGTGTCTATCTAATGAAAGTGATACAAGATTCTTGCCAGACCATAGGAGAAAAGAGATACCTGCAAAGTGTATGTGCAGAAGGAAAAGAGGAGCCTAAACGGATATGTATCAGTATTAAGTACTGTTATCCGATCATTGTAATACCTGTTGATCTCTAACCACTTCAATAGTTGCAAAATCCCCTAACAGGGTAGCCTTAACTGGCTTGCTATAAATCCCTTAACCGGGTAACTCGAAGCTAATGAGTTCTAAGAAGCTAGAGAAGCTTAGGAGATCCTTTTAGCTATTGAGTTCTTAAAATCCTCTAACAAGGTGACCCTACTGGGTTTAACCCTTAACCGGGTATCCCTTAACTGGGTGATCCCTAATAGGATCGGTTCCTACCAGAACCTATTGTAATGTTCTTAACCGGACAAGGCTCCTAACAGAGCAGACTTCTAAAGAGTTCAAAAAGTAGCTTGTGGGTATTCTTCCCCATCGTGGTTTTTCCCAGTTGGGTTTCCACGTGAAAAATATGTGTGTCATGTGAAATGCTTTTGTCTTGTGATGTTTTGTTTTATCTGATTGCACATGAAGTTTCTATGTTTTATGCTTGTCCATAAAACATATTGAACTCACTGTTGTGAAGATTTGATGGTTAGGTCTACTAGTTCATGCATGAGAATATTATGATAATGTGGTATTGAGCTAAGAGAAAAGTTTAGTAAGTGACCGGTTCATAACTGATTGATTTATTCTGGATGCTATCGGTTGCACTCTGTTTTACCAGTATCTTTGTTTATCAGTCATTGTGAGTGTCTGTTGTCAAACTGGTTTTGGACTGTATTTGTGTCTGTACTGATTCATGCCCCCCCTATCAGTACCGGTTTGGTACTAGTGGTTCATCATTGAGTTATCACCTAGATATTGGTTTTATTTGACCAATTGATTATGGATATTGGATATCCAATATTATGTCTATCGAAAAACCCAATGGGGGCATCCATATCTCTACTGACTTCAGAGATCTAAACAAGTCATGTCCTAAAGATGACTTCCCCCTACCAAACATCAACATAATGGTAGACCTAACAGCAGGACATGCCATGCTTTCTCTCATGGATGGCTTTATAGGGTACAACCAGATATAGATCGCACCAGAGGATCAACATAAGATGGCCTTCACGTGTCCATGGGGAACATACTGTTGGAACGTAATGCCTTTTGGTGTAAAGAATGCAGGGGTAACCTATCAAAGAGCAATGACCACCATCTTTCATGATCTGATACATACCATAATGGAAGATTAGGTTGATGACATACTTGCAAAATCACTAACCAGAGAAGGTCATTTGGAAATATTAGATAAAATATTTGATAAACTGGAACGATATCATGTTTGACTCAAACCAAATAAATGTGTCTTTGGAGTAACCTCAGGGAAGCTTCTAGGATACATTGTCTCAAGCAAAGGCATCAAGGTTGATCCTACAAAAGTCAAAGCAATCATGGAAATGCCACCTCCATGGAACATCAGTCAGCTAAGGACTTTACAAGGGCAGCTACAATCCATCCAAAGATTCATCGCACAACTAGAAGATAAGTGTCACCCCTTTACACACTTGTTACACAAAAACATCTGCTTTCAATGGGATGCCAGATGCCAGGAAGCATTCCAGATGTTTGAAGACTATCTCATGAATACACCATTGTTGATCCCACCAGATCCAAGTAGGCCTATATTGCTCTATATTTCAGAAACTAATAAAGTATTAGGAGTACTACTGGCACAACACAATGTAAAAGGGAAAGAGTGTGTTGTATACTATATCTCTCGCACACTAGTCGGCTATGAACTCAATTACACACCTATTGAGCGATCTTGCCTAGGAGTAATCTTGGCAGCCACTAAACTGAGGCACTACCTATTAACACATAAAGTACAACTCATTGGAAAAATCAATCCACTAAAGTACTTACTCAACAAAGCAGCATTGACAGGCCACTTGGGCAAATGGGTAATGATTCTAAGTGAATTTGACATCGATTATGTGGACCGTAAGGCTATCAAGGGTCAAGTTATTATAGATCAGTTGGTCCATGCACCACTCATAGGAGATCATCCTCTCATTTCCAATTTTCCAAATGAAGAGATATTCATGATCATAGTAGCACAACCATGGAAATTATACTTTGATGGTTCATATACTAGGCATGGCTCAGGGGCAGACATTCTGTTTATCACACCTCAAGGTGATAGCGTCCCGAAGTCTTACAGGATAACTTTTCCATGTACAAACAACATAGCAGAATATGAGGCCCTGATCACCAGACTCTGACTAGCCATACAATGGAAATTGAAAGAGTTATAGATATATGGCGATTCCCAACTAGTCATCCAACAAGTAACCGATGAATATTAGACTAGGGATGATAAACTCATGCCATACAAGCAAATGGTGGACAGTTTAAAAACATCATTTACTACTATCACCTTTGAGTAGACACCCAGAGATCAAAATTGAGTTGTTGACACTATGGCTACCATTGCATCTCTCCTAGACCTTCCATAGAATTCAACATGCTACGAGTTCTTGGTAGAAAATTTTGAAAAATTGGGCGATCTCTCAAAAAATAATGAAAATTTGGAGGGAGATAGAAGAGAAGAATTTAGCAATACTGGTGAAAAAATAGAATAAATCGAAGATAAAATGAAGAATTGGGAGGCTCTGGAAGTTCATGGGGACGATGGCGGTGAGCAAGGTAAAATTAGGTTTACGACGGAGGGTATATATGGGGTTGAAGGGATAAAAATAGGGTCATTTGCATTCATCTCCATAGTGATTTTAGAGCTCTAAGAGTGACCTTTTCGAAAGAGAAAGCAGTAGTCAAAATGTTGGTACTGATAGCAGATCATCGACTAGAGCGAGTTCGTCGCTTCCAGCGGCCAGATGACTGCAGACCAGCGGTATGTGAATTTGAAATTTTGATTTTCATACATTTTTTATATGTTTTTGGCCTTGTCCAAGTTGAGTCAAAACAATAGCGCTAAAACTGTGTTTTAGCGCTGTTGTCAATTTATCTAGTGCTATTGTGTCGCTATAGTGCTTTTGCATAGTAGTTTTAGCACTTTTGCTTGTTAAGCGCATGTGCATAGTTGTTTTAGCGCTTTTGTGTGTTTAGCGCTATTGAGTCCTGCTTGTAGCGCTATGGTTGTTATATCCCCGAATCTAAGATGATATGTCGCCTTGTCAGTTCTGAATCCCCATGGTACGGTGAGCTCTACACCTACCTCTGTGATCACGCACTTCCTCCTAACCAATCGAATAACCAATGTAAAACTTTCATTCATCAAACTGCTCGATATACCATTATTGCTGAAACCCTATATTGACGCAATCTTGATGGCACTCTCATTCGATGTCTGGAACAAGATGAGATAACAAAGGTCTTGGAAGAGGTACATGAAGGAATTTGTGGAACTCATGCAAGTAGTTCTTCACTAGCCAAGATCATCGACTAGAGCGAGTTCGTCGCTTCTAGCAGCCAGATGACTATGGACCAGCAGTATGTGAATTTGAAATTTTGCTTTTCATGCATTTTTATATGTTTTTGGCTTTGTCCAAGTTGAGTCAAAACAATAGCACTAAAACTGTGTTTTGGCGCTGTTGTCAATATATCTAGTGCTATTTTGCCGCTATAACACTTTTGCATAGTAGTTTTAGCACTTTTGCTTGTTTAGCACTTTTGTGTGTTTAGTGCTATTGAGTCCTGCTTGTAGAACTATGGTTGTGATATCCCTGAATCTGAGATGATATGTTTCCTTGTCGGTTCCGAATCCCCATGGTACTGTGAGCTCTACACCTACCTCTGTGATCACACACTTCCTCCTAACCAATCAAATAACCAACGTAAAACTTTCATTCGTCAAACTGCTCCATATACCATTATTGCTGAAACCCTATACCAACGCAGTCTTGATGGCACTCTCCTTCGATATCTGGAATAGGATGATATAACAAAGGCCTTGGAAGAGGTACATGAAGGAATTTGTGGAACTCATGCAAGTGGTCCTTCACTAGCCAAGAAGATCATATGCACTGGATACTATTGGCCGTCCATGGAAAAAGACTTCTACTATTTTGTCAAAAAATGCAAGAAATGTCAAGTTCATGGAGATCTGATACATTCACCAGCATAGGAATTGCAACCAATCACAACACCATGGCCCTTTTGTCAATGGACACTTGACCTTGTGGGTAAAATTCATCCATCTTCATCCAACAACCACAAATTCATCATTACCACCATCGAATACTTCACAAAGTGGATCAAAGTTGTTCCACTCACCCAAGTCACTAGCAAGTAGATCGCCTCATCCATCCTTAATTACATCATCTATTGGTATGGTGTACACATGTCCATCATCATAGATAACATTCTTCCTTTTAAAAATCAGGATGTCCGTGAGCTCTGTGAGAAGTTTCACATCCAACACCGCTTTTCCACTCCTTATTACCCGCAAGGCAATGGTCAGGCTAAAACATCAAACAAGAACATATTAAGAATCCTCAAGAAGACAGTCAATGATGTTGGTCGTGATTGACATTCAATTAAATCCAGCACTATGGGCGTATCAAACTAGCATTTGAACCCCTACAGGCACAACTCCCTGCTCACTGGTCTATGGCACACAAGCCATCCTTCCTATTGAGGTCAAGATACCATCTTTATGGGTTTCCTTGCATAATCTCATAGATGATGAAGCATACAGAGTATCACGTCTTCAAGACTTAGAACTACTTGATGAAAAACAACAAGCTACATACAACCACCTCAAAGCCTATCAGCAGCACATGAGCAGAAGCTATAATCATCATGTTAGACCTCATACATTTGAGGTAGGTGATCTTGTTCTTCGAGAGAATCCTCGTAACCAACCAAATAGAGAACATTAGGGAAAGTTTGAATCAAACTAGTTGGGTCCATATGTTATCACTATTGTATTTGGGTCCGAGGCATATCAGTTGCCTACTTCAGAAGGAGAACCTCTAGCAGATCTAATCAACAACATGCACCTCAAACAGTTTTATACATAAGTTGTACAGAGCATCAGGCTCCAATGCATATAAAAAAAATAACAAAAATATTCAGATAAATGTCCTGAAAAAAACACAAAAATACCAAAATAGCAAAGACAAATCATGCATCCAAACGGTGAACAACCACTCCAGTGGTACCTTGGGTAAGTGCGATGATGAAAACCTAGCAAACAGGCACCACTCGTAAAGGCTATGGCTCCATTGTCTTTCAGACTTGTTGCCATCACATTCATTGCATCCACACATCCATCAGTCAAAACCATGGCTTGTTATTGATTTGCAATCAAGGATAGTACTTCATGCATCTTGCATTCTGCTTTTTCATAGTCATGTCTAAACTGAGGGCAATGCTCTTAAACCTATTGATGGAATTGGATTTTACATTACTTGTGATTCATTGGGTTCTTCCTTTAAAACCGTCTCTCAAAATACCAAAAACATTCAAAAATTGTCTCACAAAATATACCAAAAACATTAAAAAACACTCACAAAATCCAAAAACATCATAAAACATCAAAAAATTCAATCAAAAACATGGCAACACCTTGTGCATACACATCCAAGCAAATGCCAAACAAACATTTTGGGATACTCTAACAAACAATCACTTATCACATCGACCAAACAATAAACATAGGTACGCACATCTGTCTTAATACAGATGCATCCTTCCTTACCAAAACAAAGACATGCTAACATTTTCTTTGACAAGAAAATTTTGTTTAAGCTATTAAGTACTTGGTCGGTTTGATAAGTTATTTATTCATTTATATCAGGTTCCTACGCTACCTCGGGATATCCACAAGTGATTAGAGTAGCTGAGATGGTTCTTACATATCGTTTTTGTTTGTGTATCTTCTACAATTTATTCCAATGAAGTTTTGGGGCATGTACTAATGGTGTCTACGTGAGAAGTTCACTAAGCTACATGATCTTATGTAAAAAATAGTCATGAATCACTATGGCCTGCTGACTACAACGTATACCTCGACCATATGAGCATGAACCATTATGGAGGGTCCATATTCTTTATTCTTTATTTATGCTACTTGTTTACAAGTACAATGCTCCATCCTTGGTTTCTACTACCTCATCCAAGATTGATACTACCATGCTCAATGATGAAAATAAAGCACTATGGATCATCATTTCATCTCATCTATTTTTATTGCATTCTGTTGCATATCACCCATCCATTTGATCATTCATTATTCATATGTATAGTTTTGTATGTAAGTGTGAAACAGTTTTTAAAAATGAAACAAAATTGGTCTTGGATACAATCATGACAAAGTTCTCTGATACATCATCAGTGCATCATGCAAAAGTCTAAACAACCTTGCATTCATCTATCATGAACACATCATCATTTCATTACATTTAGTTGCATTTAAATAAACCTAAGTTCATTATCATGTACGTGCATATAGGTTTTATTAACTTCATTTTTTTAGATGTTCATTACAAGGCATTTAATATCATTTAGTTGCATTTGAATACATATAGATCATTATCATTTACTTGCATTAGTATCATTTCATCCTTGTAAAATCATGACATTTAGATTCATTTGCATGAATTTCTCATTATTACATATTATCATTATTAACCATTACTATGTATTCATTTAGTATCATTTAAACTCATCATTCATCATCATTTACATTTGATTACCATGCATTTGTTTAGATATCCTTAGTTGCATACATTTATTTATCTATCCATTAGTTAAAAGTGCATTCATCTATCCATCTCGTATATTCTTATACTCGTTCATTTTCATCTTACAAATGATTTTATTTAGGATTCATTATAATGCATTCATTATCCTTTTTAATTACATTAAGGTGGGGTTGTTCATTACCCATGAGTTGCATTATCATCACATTATCATTTCACTTAAATCATATTTTATCAACATTTAGATCATAACAAAAAACCATTTGTCTCAAACATTGGTTTATACATTTTACACATGCATTCATCTAAATATCATCACATACACATTTGTACTTTGCATTTGTTATCCATTTTACAGTCATTTTAAACCATCTATATGCATTTACATAAATCATTTCATTCATTGCATTTCAACATATCAAACATCATTGCATATCATCATTTCATCAACATAACACACAAGTACTATCTATGTCATCATTAGAATCATTCATTATGCATACATAATCATCATGACATTACATACATAAATCATTTCACCAACAAATCATGCATATATAAACTTACATCCATATATTAGCATCGCATTCATAAACACACATATAGACATCATATAAATCAAACATAGCATGCATATATACATCATATAATTCAAACATAACATGCATATAGGAATCATTTCATCAACACCTACATATAGCAAGTACAAGTATTCATCTAAGCATAAATCATAGATCATCATCCTGCATAAATCCATACATCTCATCCACATGCATATCATCACAAAATATGGGATCTCCTCATATATCATATCATATCATCTCGCAAAAACATACATGTATCAGAGTACAATGAAGTCAAAAATATCGGCTACCAAGAGCCATCCAAGACACAGTCCAAAATGACAATGTAATAAAATACATAAATGCTACTCTGACCAGATGCTACACCACCATCACTACCTGCTCCCCCACTACCGCCTACACCGCTTGCACTATCTCGTCATGGAGGACCCATCACACCACCACTTCTCTGCATCCTCTGAGACCACTCTTATCTCACTTGACACATTTGTGAATAGCTCAGTACTCACTAATTGGCTGGCACCACCTGCTCATATAAACCCTACCAATACTCTATCTCAGCCTGTGCTCGCCGAATCTCCCTCATCACTTCCCCAATAGGACCATGTGCTCCTACCCCAACCTATACTCTCTCTTGAAGCTCTGTCAATCTCTCCACCGCATCATCTCTCTCCCACAGCACTACAGTCAACTCTGACTCCCATGCAAACAGCTAAACATATCTAGCTGTAACCTCCGCCTCCATATCCTCTAGCTGTGTTTGCAAAAATAATATCATATGATCCTGCAGATCTCCTCCACCAGTAGCTTCCTCTCCTCCAGTAGCTCCCTCTCCTCCTCCAGTGGCTCCCTCTCCCGTATCCATAGGTGCCTCTCCCTCCCCCATATCCCTACCACCTAATCTCACTCCTTCTTGCATCAAAGGCCCCTGTGAAAGTTGCAATGGCTTCCCGCCTCTCCCTCTCCATTGTAACTGTCCACCTCCACCACCTCCACCTCCAAATCCCCCACCCCCTCCAAAACCACCACCCCCACCTCCTCCTCCTCTATCACCTCCTCCTCCATCACCTCTCCCTCGTCCTCCTACTACCACTCCACAACCTCCTCTCCTCCTCCGTTTTTGTCTCCTCTCCTCCTCAAAGGATGGAATCGACTCTGCTGGATCTGATATACAAGGAATCAGATGTGCCTTACTATACTACGTATACTCATTAGTCACATCTGCATCTACAATCCCTGACCTCATCTACCATGGTCTCGCCTGTAGAGTTTGAAACTCTACTAAGGCCTGATTATAAGGTAATATTGGCCCCCACAAGAACCTCTCTCATACCAGTTGTGCATACTCTCTAGACCCACTCGGCAATCCCTGCCTCCATCCAAACTATCTCAACACTCTACCGGGTACCTATCTCTCCACATTGTAGGATGTCCTACCAATCAAGTATCGTGTCATAAATACATACAGCAAGGCCTCTACATCATCCTCCCAAGGCTCGCACTCAATAAATAGCCTCCAAATCACTGTATCCAAATCGTCAAGCGTCTGCCACCACCACTCTAACTTCCCCAGGTGGCGCTGACTCATCATACCACCATACATATATACATAGAGCTGATCCACTATCATAAATCTCAAACTCACTGGTCAGGTCATAGGTAAGTGCTCCCATGCCCAGATATGTAGCAGAGTGATCCCCACTCCCAATGAACTCACCTCTTAGTATACTACCTCATATAGCTCCCGATATAAGTGTGATAGAATGCACGGTCTCCATGCAAAGTGGGTCCTCTCAGTCATCATTTTCTCTATCACTTAGCCCCAACCCACAGCTAGTCCATGAGATTGTCGATCTGGGCATAGAAGGCCCCCATCAATGCCTGATAAAATAGTAGGTAGTGGCTCATATAAGGCGACTATATCCTCCCATGCTATCGAACCATCATGAATAAATACATCCTCATCAAAAATCGCTACACTGCTGCTGTCCCCCAGGCTTGGTCATATGTCACTAGCTCTCCTCGAATGGGAATATTTAGGATACGCCATACATCCTCTAGTGTCACAGTCATCTCCGCCTGTGCTAGGTCAAATGTACACATCTCACTGTGCCACCGCTTTGGCAATGCTATCATCAAACTACGATTCGTCTGAATCATGGGCATATAAATCACATCGTATAGGCTTGTCGCTGCAATGCAATCAACCTCGGCCTCTGCTAATCGATCTCACAACACTTGTGTGGCTAGATGCCTCTCTCGCATCTGTAAGACATGAAGCTCCTCCTACACACGCACATCAACCATCATTATCAGTTGTTTTGTTTCAAACTTTCTTAAGTTTCAACTTAGGCTATCAACAAACACTTTGATCAAGTATCTTTAGGTCTCAACAGGTAAGCAATCATGGCACACTTAGACTACAATAGACATTTATCCTAATGACCTAAGTTTCAACAGGCTGCTATGGTTCAAAATAACTCCCCTCTCCATCCATCCATCATTAGCATCAGGAGATTCTCTTTCTAAATGCTAGGGCATCTATTTTCCTACACAATAGCACTATTCTGCAAACAATAGCGCTACTATGATGACAATTGCGCTAAACCAACTACACATTAGTGCTAAACACACAATAGCGCTAGAAAAACTATGCAAAAGCGCCATATCACAACCATAGCACTACAAGCAGGACTCAATAGAACTCAACACAAAAAAATGCTAAAACAACTATGCACATGTGCTAAACAAGAAAAAGCGCTAAAACCACTATGCAAAAGTGCTATAGCGGCACAATAGCACTAGATAAATTGACAACAGTGTCAAAACACAGTTTTAGTGCTATTGTTTTCACTAAACTTGGACAAGGCCAAAAACATATAAAAAATGCATGAAAAGCAAAATTTCAAATTCACATAGCGCTAGTCCGTAGTCATCTGGACGCTAGCATCGACGAACTCGCTCTAGTCGATGATCTGCTATCGATACCGACATCCTGACTACTGCTTGCTCTTTCAAAAAGGTCACTCTCAAAGCTTTGAAATCACTATGGAGACGAATGCAAATGACGCTTTTTTTACCCCTTCACCCCCATATATACCCTCCATCGTAAACCTATTTTTGCCTCGCTCACCACCGTGGTCCTCGTGAACTTCCAGAGCCTCCCATTTCTCTATTTTATCTCCGATTTCTTCTATTTTTTCACCAGTATTGCTAAATTCTTCTCTTCTATCTCCTTGCCAAAATTCATTCCTTTTCGAGAGATCACCCGATTTTTTGATATTTTCGGCCCATCTTTCGAGGGCATACCACCCATTAAATTAATATTTTATGGGGCATATTTCTTCACACCTATTTTTCTTTCTTTGAAATGACGCGATAAACCGCACCATCTCAAAGAGGGGCAAATGTAGTCACATAAATTTGTCCAATTTAATTAAATGAATATTTGCTATTTATTTGATTAAAAACCCTATTAGCCATCAATTAATTAAATTAACATTTAATTAATTCATCTTCAAACATTCTCCTATTAATTAAATAAATTATTGAATTTATTTTAATTAATTCATTAAACTAAACTCACAATCAATTAAATAAATAAATCCTATTTATTTCATTTAATCCCCTTTCTTCTTTTAAATAAATTAAATAAAACATTTATTTAAATCATTAAAATCCCCCCACTTGCATTCTCCTAAAAATGCAACTTGCACCTATTTGTTGAAATAAATGAATTTTATTTTAATAAAAATCCTATTTTCCCTCACCCACCAAACCCACTTGCAATCCTAATCCCCTTCTAGATTCTTCTAACCCCTTCCTAATTAGCCTAATCCATCCCCTAATTATTGTCACATTCCTAAGCAACTTGAAGTCACTTCTCAAAGACTCCAAAGTCTTTGAAAAGCATTAAATGCTTTATGTGTTCAACAATTTAACCTCTAAAGTCTTCCAAACCACTAATGGCTCTTACATGACCATTAATGGCTCTTACATAACCATTTATGGTAAAATCCACTTGCACCCATGGTCAGGGACTTTGACCCCTAACTCAACCCTCATGTAACCCATGTGTCTCCTCAAGCATTTATTGCTTTGACCATGGTTATCCTCACTAACTCTTGCACAAGAGTTTATCCATTGGATAAAAGCATTATTCCTTGAATAATGAATTTATTCATTCAACTCAACCTTAACCTTATCTCCTAGGTTAACCCTCAGGTCATGTCAAGCATTTAATGCTTCTTCCCTCTCCTCTCAACCCATCTCATGTTGACCATTGTCATCCTGGGATTGGATAGAAAGTCCTCACATGGATTTTAAACCATTCAATCCTGACCCTTGTTGAGATTACTCAATCTCAACCATCTATTCCTCAATTTTTCCTATAAATAGAGCTCATTTCTTCATAATCTAGATCTTGAAAACTTGTATGCATTTACATTATAGTCATTTTTAAAGAGAGCATTTAGCATAAATCATCAATATATTGTTATTTTGGATTAAAATAAATCATTTTCATTCCATATCATCTAATATTAACTTTTTGTTTACACTTGCATTTCATAAGTAAATCATTTTTCATCTTGAACCTCCATAAGGCATCCATAGTGCAAAAAGTTGTTGAGGACTACACTTATTTGGAACTTGGAGAGGAGAGGAACAAAGAAGGAGAAGCTACCATCATGTTAGAGAGCATATGGAGATGTTTAGTTACATTTTGTAGATTCATTAAGCTTTTATTTGTTTTGTAGTGTCTTTCTTGATATGCTTGCTTAGGATAGTGTTTTCCATGTGATTTCTAACACTAACGAATTGGTTTCTTTTTTCTTGTGTTTGGTTATCACAACTAATCCTTCGATTTTGTAGAGCATCAAATACATAATGAGTTTCAAACATAATCCCAATGATCATGTCGGCCATCACACGTAACCTCAAAATCCATGAAAGAAATAATCGAGACCAAAGGATTTCCTATCTGGGTCCTATCCATTACCTGGTTCCATATACACGTTACAGGGATCAAGACATAACCGAGTATGAAGTGAATGTCGATGCCAGTGTAAAGCAATGTGAATATTAAGTGAAATGAATGCCAGTTAACCAAACACTAAAACCATTTACCCTAAGATGATGAGTTTCCATCAATGACAACCCAAAATGCCATTAGCTCTTACTGGATGAGTGTCAATTGCCAATAGATTTGCAAGTACCCTCTTTAATGGTTGGTTAAATGGCTAAAGGCATATAAAGGCAAAAACATGAGTTGTAGCATTTGATATAGTCAACTTTTGTAGATGAAATTTAATGCACCACCCTTTGAGCTAGTCAAGTAACATACACTATCATTTATAATGATTTTCCATTGTCATAATGGTTCTACCTTGTGATAACCAGGTGCTAGTTGTTGATCCTAACCTAAATTGGCCATTTAGCGAACAAGGAAATATTATTGAAGGGCTGCATGCTCTTGCTTGGAAACAATGGACCGATTTTTTAGAATATAGAAAGATAATCACCTTATTAGGTAAAATTACAGAACATGCCAAAAGCCATTAACATTAGTTGCAAGAAGAAATAATTGTGAAAAGAAACCCTGGTAATTACTTTTCAAATGATAAGAAAGACGGTGCTCAAAGGGAAGGCTCCAGTGATACAAGTTGATGTTAAGTATATGTAGGAGGACATCCTTTTTTATTTGATCGACCTTTCTCAAGAATACACATAGGATGAAGAGGAATTTGTGGTGGTTCGTTGGGTATTGATTGAAGAAGAGACAAAGAACGAGATGATTGAAAATCAAATTGTAGGTAGGAATCCAGTAATTGATGAAGAATTATAAAATTAGGAATATTTATGCTATGAGATTAGTGTTAAAGAAATGCTTTTGATGAGTTTTTGTTTGCTTAGGGTAATTTTTGAAACAATCATTTTCAAGACCGTTATCTTCCCAGAAATTATTTCTTTGAAATGACAAATGGATATTGGTTATAAAAAGGGGTTTTGAGATAATAAAAAATGTGGGGATGCTAACGAGAAGGGGAGGAAGATTTTGTTTTGTTTTTTTGAATCTAGACTTTGTGTTGTCTTCTGAAAAACAATAAGGACCTTGATCTAGCTAATTTTGTTACTTTAATATTAAGAAAGGAAGTTTTTAAACAGTTTATTTGATATGATTACACTATGTGCTATAATAGATGAATTTGTATTTTTCTTATGTGGATGCATTTGTATTCAAGTTTTTGTACGCAGAGTTATTAAAGTATCTATTTTTCCTCAATGAATCATTGTTATATAGTGTTTATCTTTGAATAAATATTGAATAACAATGGAAAATTGTATATGTTTTGATCTCCCCATCTTAAATCTTACAATCTCTATCATACTTTGGTATGAGAGTGATGATTAGTCAAAAATATTCTTTCATTATTTGCATGTTACCTTTTTCCATTTCCTCTAAGGCTTTCCAATTAAAGTCTCAAATTTCCTTCTTTTTGGTTAAAAGAACACCCAGAAAATCAAAATTGTATCATAAGAGGGAGTTGTACCTCTCAAATTTAGAGGAAAGTTGCATAAACAATTGTATCTTCTCCAATTGTATGTTCTCCAGTTGTTGATAGTAGTTTGTTTTCATGCCTAGGCTAAGACTCAATTTTGTCATATTTTGAAGAGAACAAAATATGTTAACCAACACCAAGCTTATTAGGGGCTTGTATGGACTTCTTTCTAGTGACTTTAATAGTTGATTATAAATGACTAGTCTTTGTGCAACTATAAAAAGAATTGTTATCTCCATAATCTTTTTAGTGTTAGGAGTCAAGTTAGAAATTGTACCATAGGAATCCTTTGGATCTTTAAAAAGGGCACACATTGTTATAATATAGGGGAAAAACAGGGAGTTGAAATTATTCCTTCACTATATTTAAGTGGAAGAATATTAGATGTTCCAATGCATGTCTTTTTCTTTAATAAACGTTGCGTTGATTTAGTTTTGATAGTTAGAGACCAAGTTTATAAGAGTAGACGATGGTTTTATAGATAATAGAGGTTACATTGTCGATATAGTCTATAGACAAAGCTAAGTGATTTGGTGTAGTTGATATTGGTAAGGGACCTAGAGGGGTGGTTTAGTCTTGACTATCATACAGTGTTATACCAAAACATCACAAATGGTCAAAAGCACATTTTCACATTATTTACACCAAGAAATTATAAATACTTATCCTATTTTAATGAATAAAATTCACCTTTGAATATTAAACTATGTAACATGCAAAAATAACCAATATCACATTTTAAATAATTTTACCAATAATTATTTTAAAATTACAATGTATGATATAAATCAAAGTAAACAAATTTGAATCTATTATTTATACATATATAAAATTACTTATATTGTTCCCAAATAATATACAACTTAGAAATTAGATATATTTTTTCAACAAATGTACAACTCATATTATTGAACATAATACTAAAATTTTGTTAAATGATTATATATTTATATACTAGAATTATTTGAATGCTATAACTCAAAACAAATAAAATCCATTAACATCATTCAAAAACTGAAACATCTCATTACTCCAAAATTCTCTATAATGAGAATATTTGGCTCTGTGAAGCTTATCAAAGTAGCGCCCCTCTAATGTTTCTGTTTCTATGGTAGATAATGTTATTGTTTGTATCTTCATCTTTGTCTTTATAAAATTTTCTTCCTCTGCCATGACAAGTAGAACCTTTGAACAACCATACACCCTTATCTTCTCCACACTCTTCAAATTCCAATAACACTGTGGCAACCTCTGCAATGCCTCACACTTCATTATTGTCAAAGTTTTAAGTGAAGGAAGTGCTCCCTCTTCCACTATTGGCAGCTGCTCTATCTTCTCCAACTCCAATACTGAAAATATCTCAAGCTTAGGAAATCCTCTCCCCTTGCCAAATTCCTCTGGAAACTTCTCTATGTTGGGGCACTTAACTATGTCTAGTTGCTTTAAACTGGGAAGGTTGTGCAGAGCAGGTAGTTGGTTCAGCATGCGGCAGTTAAAAATACTGATGGAGCTCAGATATTGAAATACACAAAATGAATTTTCTATCTCGAGTAACTGAGGACACAACAGCCAGAGCTTTCTCAATTTTGACATGGAAGTTATGTCTTGGGGTAGCCTTTCCATACCTGTGAGAAGCAAGTATAGAGATTCCATATGCTTCATGCTTCCCAGTATTCCTTCTCGAATTATTTTATTGTTATTTTCAAGCCCCAACCTTTTGAGGTTGTGCAGGGTACCTAAATCACTAATTGAAAGCCGATTTTTTTCACGCTTATTCCACCCAATATTTGGAGAACCGTGTGCGGCCAGGTACTCCAGCGACGTAAGTTTTGAGACCCCATACGGCAAGTGCTGCAGATGTTTACATGAACCAATGTCCAAAAGTTTTAGGGTAGTCAACTTAGAAATGCCGGCCGGAAGTTCTGTGATATCAGATCGATAAAGATCTAATATTTGAAGGTTTTGGAGAGCTGCAATAGAGTGGGGAAGTCTTTTGATTGGCACAGAATGTAATCGGAGGCAAACTAAATTCTTTAAATATTCCATGTTTTTTGGCAACGACTGGAACGCAGTCTTTGACAAATCCAAGACCTTGAGAGAGGTCATACTCCGAATCACCTCTTTTGGAATTTTCGTCAAAGAAGGATTCCAAGCAAGCAGCAAGGAGCGGATGTATGGAGCTCTGAATGCCTTTGGGATTCTAGTCAAACTGTTGTCCATCAGAGAAATTCTGACATGTTCTGAGCAGTCATCCGCTAGAATCTCAAAAAACCCTTTGCCTGATTGATAGAAGCATTTTTCTTCCTTGTCAGCAATTTGATGTGCTAAATCATACAAAACATCATGCACAGTAAAAACAATCACCCTTCCATTATTATCCTTACGGACTGGTTCAATAAGGCATCGATCTGCTAACAGATTGACGTACATCTCTCCGATTTGGAGAGGATTCGTCCCAATGACCAACCCCTCTCCAATCCAGTACAATATTGCAATTTCAGTACTGATGACTTCGGCTTTTGAGAAAGCAGCAAGGTAGAGGAAGCACAACTGCAAGGAAATGCCATAGCTGGCCACGTCCGCCAAAGCATCGTAGCTTAATCTCAAACTGCTGGAAAGCGTTTCTGAAAGTGAGTGTGTAGCTTTGTTCTGTAACCTCTCGAGTGCGAATTCCCATTCATTTGGGTATGTGATTCCTGCCATTGCATGCCCGATTACTTTGAGAGCTAAAGGAAGACCAGCACACTCTTTGGAGACACCCCTCGCTATATCTTCGTTGATGCTCCTGGGTAAAACTCCTTCGCTGTGTGGAAAAGCATGGAAAGAAAACAAACTCCAACTATCATTTTCAGTCAAATCTTGCATATGGATGAGTGATGAATTCGGAACACCGAGCCGTGAGAGCACACTAGTAGTTCTGGAAGTGGCAATTATGATGTTGGAGTTGTGGCGTGGAAAGAGAGGCACACACAGCTCCTCTAGCAACGAAGTTGCACTTGTTTCCCAAACATCATCTAAAAACAGGGCAAACTTTTGTTTTGCCATGGTTTTGTTTAACCATGTTTTCACATGGTCTTCCTCTGTACTCCCCAATCTTTCATTTACTTTAAGAGCAATTTGTTTCACAAGATCGATTCTGAGAGCCTTGAAAGATGGATTTTGTGAAACAGTAAGCCAACTCATTAAGTCATTGCAAAAGAGACTCTGAACCTGGTCACTGTTGAAGATTCGTTTGAGAAGTAGAGTCTTACCGGCCCCGCCCTTCCCAACTATGCCGAAACGAGACAATTTTCTGTGCTGCTGTGAATGAATCATCTCCACAAGTCTGTATGATACAGAATCTTGTCCGACAATGAGTGCCTCCTCAATATACTTCTTGTTAGTGGCTAATGGTAATGGTACTTTTTTCATTATTTCCGATGCACCATTCACAATACTCTCCAACATCGTATGTTCCTCACTGGACATATTAGACAAATGATATTTAAATATAGAAGAACCCTTCCAAAGCAATGATGACTATTTTACTTTATATGGAATATACAAAAATTGCATGAATGTGGAGATATGATAAAAGTCATGTAGAAGGATGATTATGCGCTGCTTACTCTTTGTTATTGATGATTGCGCCTTTGTAAAATGAGACCTTGTGGAGTGCCGTCTTCCACTGCTGGAGCTTTTCTGAGCTGTATCTATGATTTTTCTCATACTCCGCGAAAGCATTCACATAAACTCCTTTTCCTTGAGCCACCCATCGCAGATCCGTAGGTTGAACAGAGCAGAAGACAGGAATGATAGGTTTGCCAGATTTGAGAATAAAGGATAGCTCGGCAAGACACCATGGCGATTGTGCATATGTGGGAGATAAAATTGCTAGATGAAGGGAAGCACTACGCATTGCTTCTTCCACTGCTGCGGGAAAGAAGTCTCCCAACTGGAGACCCTCAGAATCAAGAAAAACCCTAAAACCCCTGGCTGGGAGGGCATAAAAGATAGCTCTGGCCAGCGTGTCTTTGACATCTGGTCCACGATGATTAATAAATATTTCCCACGGTTGCTTTTGTAATGGTGCAAAAGTAGATGCAGATGGAGGTGTAATTTCTTCAAAAGCGTGTGAAACTTCAATCTGTAACTGACTATCATTGATAGATTGAACGGAAACTTCAAAAGAATTTGATGGAGGTGCCATGTTATCCGATTGAACTGAACACGGGAAAAAACAGAAAGCAGGCTCGCCCGTGGGGATGTGAGGCGAGATGTATTACTCTACAAATAAGCGACCCACTTCATGAGGAAAACGCGTGATTTGGATTGTGCAGAAACGCAGACTAATGTCACTGGACAAGGTCTTTGCGTTCTGTGCTCTGTCCATCTGATGCTTAAAAAAAAGTGGTTGATGGCTTGAACGTGGTAGAAAACATTATAATAATTGTACCCACCCGGGATCTCTGGATCTTGTCGGATTTTTGCATTCTCTCCGGGCGGCGCACTTAAAAAATGCTTAATTATATTCATTTTCTTTGACCCACCCATTATCACTTGAACGTGATAGAGAGAACTTATAATTAATAGTTATAATTGATAAAAAGCAAGGTAGGTCATATCTTTATATAACCTCTAAAAAGGTCATCTAGGACACATGAGAAATACACATATAGCAAAAAGAGTCTAAAATCAAAACTAACAAAAGAACACTAAACACAAAGAGGATCAGAAATAGAATCAATGGCAGAAACTGTCCAAAACTACACCAGATCCAGCCAACTGCCATAGACACAAAGAACGGGCCTACTAGTGGGTGGCATTACTTTTCTGCCAATCCTTAAATAAACTAAGGACTTTATCAGAAAAAAATATTCTTTTTGTTGGAATCAGTAGTAGAGATTGGGGTACTCAAATCAGGGGTATCTTTAACCACGAACACAAGGGGCTCCATAGAAAAAAAGGAGAAAGAGTGCGCCTCTTCCTTTTGGCTTTTTTAAGATCAATTTTCTTTTGTATAGCCTTGAGAGAAGCCAAATTTTTCATAGGTAATAGTTTTATCCATAAAATATTTTTAATATTATTTAAAATTAAATAATTCTGAAATGATAAAATTTACATTAAATTTTATTAACTTTTGTGGCACAAAACCTATGGCATTTGTAGAACTTAAGACTAATGTCAAGTAGTCAATGAGAAAGTAATTTATTTATGTCTAAATATAATAATAATAATAATAATAATATTAATATTTTGATGTGGTAATATTAGATATTTTTCTTATATTTTATTGAATTATGTTTAATGAGATCTTTTTTTTTTATATAATTGAAAGAAGTATTAAAAAATAAAATAATGTATTACAATTTAAAGTTAGGAATGTAAATGTTAATCATTTTCAAATTAAATGGAAATCTTTACAAGCTTGAAGGCACAAAAATTTAAGCATTTGAACAATGCACAAGCTTAACAGAATAAGAATATCCCAAATACAAGAAATCCTAATATTATATAAATTATAATTTACACTTAATAGGATCATTTACTAATACATTCAAACGACCTCTATTGTTGTAACTTGAAAACTCTACTCATGGTCATGTATGAATTCAAATAAAACAATAACAAATACAACATACCAACTAAAATATATTTTTTGTTGTATACTTTACTATGTCACAATGAAATAAGAATAATAAATAAGAAGATAATAGATATTACTTCACTATGTAATAGTAAATTTACCTAAAAACTAGTTGTCCCAACTCTTTGCTTCTGAATCTCTTTTTGAGCTATTCAAACAACACAACCCCTTAAAGAAAAAAAGTGATAGTTCTTAGAAAAGTAAAGTTGTTAAATGACCCAAAAGAGAAGCTATAAATCCTAAGAATGAAATACAAGAACAAACAGGACAAAATGAAAACTATTATTGACAAACAATAAAACTACTGCAAACCCATTTGCATAACAAATTCATAAAACTATAAACAAAAATTTATAACGTAACTAGTATGTCGCAATAATGCTCCAACAAATTCTTTAAATTCTCACTAATAATATATTATGTTTATGAACATAGAATACAGTTGTGTTCATAAACACCTTTCAATATTTTTTTAGAGTTAAAGAAACGAAACATCGTTACACATTCAATTTCAAGCAGTGAATGTCAAAAAAAAAGTTGAAAACCAAAAAATCATTATTGAAAGAAGAACCCACTAAACAACATAGGCTTGAAGTTAGTCAATATAATGGACGTGAAATAAAAAAAATAAAATAAGGAAACAAAAAATGAAAATTAAAAGAAACAAAAACTACAATTGATGACTTAAGATTCATTGCCATAGTGATGAAAAAAATCTCACGTGGGTCAAAAACTACATGATGATGGTATGGAGGCAATGTTGATGGACATAAAATTTGTGACCATTCCATTATGTGAAACCTAGAAAAATGGATAAATGGGTTTTCAAATGTTGTATCCAAATGGAAAACCTACCTTAGTGGATAGCACTACTATGAAGAGAAGCAATAGAAAAGATAATTGAAGAAGCAAAAGTTGTAGGAAAATGATAAATTAGGAAGCAAATGTTGTAGCCAAATAAAGCTAACTAGAGAAATGACTTTCAACCCACCATTACTAAGCATTCCTTTCATGGAAGATTTACAAAATATTGAGTAGACTCAAACATGTTTTGAACTATATCCAAATGAACACTTGAGATGAAACGTGTCATTTGTGGGATGGTGGTGAGAAAGATAAGGAGGTTATGCAACATTCAAAGCTCAAAAACATCGAAAGTTGACACCATCTAAAATAGTAAATGGAAAGAGGGACACAACATTAATGTGGCTAGCTAGGAGGGAGGGAAGAGATGATGCACATTAAATGGAAAAAAGTGGAGGTTCATGGTGGCAATTTGTTTGCTTGCCACGTGGCATGACAAACAAGTACCACTCCCTTGCCACCCGATCACCAAGGGTGGTCCTGACCTATGATTGATCACTTATTCAAATGGGTAACTAACTTACTAACTCCACCTGTCATTGGTATACACATGACAGGTACTATCAACATAAACAAAATAGAATTTTCAAGTCCATCACAAAATTGATGAGCTAACAAACATTTTAATATTCTTTTTTTATCCATGTATATTCTTGAAAATAGACCTATCCACTATGGACCCCTCTTCTCTAAACCACTCCACATTCACTTAGATCTTGTTTAGATTGACTATGATACCATTTTCAAAAATTATATGTCCAAGATATTGTATTTCATATTGAAAGGAAGAGCACTTAATCAACTTATCATATAAATTATGCGCTCTTTACCTTGACAAAAAACCATTCTAAAATGTGTTTGTGTTCCTCTTATTCTTTAAATAAATGAAGTTGTCATTATCCAACCAACTAAAAAACAGTCCATAAAAAGAATTTTCTAACCAAAAAAAAATTGAAGCGTCTCTTTCATATGAATTACTTTTTAATTAACCGAATAGACATTTCCTCAAAATAGTAACACAAATATTCATTTAAATGTGTGAAAGCTCGGCAATGGCTATGCAGTGGACAAAATGGCCCGCTCATGCCATGCCTTCCCCTTTCCATGCCCGCATGCCATACGACCCCGTCCCTTCAAATGGTCCAATCAAACGTACATCACCATACTGGACTATCTGCAGGGGTATCTGTGTTGATGAGCATTAAAAATTTATTTTTATTATTAACCTTTAATGTTTTAAGTTATATTGTTTTAAGTTATATTGTTTTAAGTTTTATTCGTTTAACTTTTTTTAAAATTTTATTTATATTGTTTATGTTTTTATGTTTTATTTATTTTTTCTTTTTATTTTTTTATTTTTATTAAATTATTATTTTAATAATATGTTATATATTTAAGTTTTTTATTTTTATTTATTTTAATACAATTGTATTATAATATATAATTATGTGATTTTAATATATATGTAAATTTTAATATCATTATTTTATAACTTTTTAAAATACATTAGGTAAATAATAGTTTAATTTTTAAATTATATATTTATTTTTTTAATAATAAGTCATATGTTTAATTTTTAATGTTAATTTGTATTTATTTATTTTAATATTTATTATGAACTAAAACATCCATAATATATTGTGTTTTTAAGACATTTTAATTTAAAATTTTGATAATATTATTATTTTATTTTTAAAAAGTACATATTAAAAACATTAAAAGTAAGAAGTTCTTAATAAGTATAATTGTTTTTGTAAAAAGAAGCTTTAAAAAATATAAAAAATATGTGTAACTTAGTTAAATATTTTTAACTATCCTAGTTACTTATTTCCTTTTATTTTTAGTTTTAGTAAATTTTTTGATATTTTGATATTTATATGTGTAACTTAGTTACTTAAATATTTTTAACTAAGTAACTTAATTACTTTTATTTTTAAGTTATAATAAATAAAACATTAAAACATAAAAACATAAACAATATAGATAAAATTTTAAAAAAAGTTAAACGAATATAACTTAAAACAATATAACTTAAAACATTAAAGGTTAATAATAAAAATAAAATTTTAATGCTCATCAACACTGATACCCCTGCAGATAGCCCAGTACAGTGATGTACATTTGATTGAACCATTTGAAGGGACGGGGTCGTATGGCATGCGGGCATGGAAAGGAGAAGGCATGGCATGAGCAGGCCATTTTGTCCGCTGCATAGCCATTGCCCTGGCTATCCAGGGGAAAATTTGCACCGCCTGGATAGCCGTGCTTTCCGTGCCTCTGCCACTCCGTATACGGTGCCTCGAAAATAAGCCACCATCTGCCTGTCGTGCGTGGAAAGAAGCAAATTTTTTTTTTAAGGATCCCTTTAAAAAAATTAATTACATTTTTAATTTATTTTTTAATTAAATTTTCAATATATTTTTTATATTTTTTTTTACTAATATGTTTTTTAATTTTTTAATATATTTTTAGTTATATTATATATATATATTTTAATTAATAAATTTTAATTATATTTTTATCAAATTATATATATAATATATTTTCTTTTTTAACACACTTTATTTATATTTTTAATATATTTTATGTAATATTATTTAATATTTTTTTAATAAATTTAAATTATATTTTTAATAATTTTTTAATACATTTTATTTATATTATATTAATGTTAATTTTTTTTTAAAATTTAAAAAATTGGAGAGAGAGAGAGAGGGAGCGTTGAGAGAGAAAAACAAATAAAGAGGGGAAGGGAGAGGAGGGAGAGTGAGGTTGAGAGAGACAGAGTGGGGGGGATTGAGGGTGAAAGAGCTATAGAGAGAGATGGAGAGAGGGGTTGAAAGAGAAAGAGGTAGAGTGAGGGAGAGGGAGAGAGTGAGGGGTTGAGAGAAATAAAAAGATAAAGAGAGATTGAAATTTTAAAATGTTAAAAAATTGGAGAGAGAACAAAGAGAGAGAGATTGTTCACTTCACAAGATTAAGGTAGACATGTATTTCATTTGGACTATGTAATTAAATGTAGAATATACATTTATTTATGAATTATGTAATATAATTTAAAATTTAATATATATTATTTAATATAATAATACATTAAAAAATATAAATAAAATACATTAAAAAATAAAGAAAATATATTAAAAAATAAATATAAAAAACTATTAAAAGTTTACTAAAAAATATTTATGAAAATATAAATAAAATATTTAAATTTAAAATATGATAAATAAACAAATATAAAAAAAAAAAATACATTTAAAAAAATAATATAATTTTTTTTTTTTAAATATAAATAATTTTTCTTAAAGGGCCCAGCTGAATCCCTTTAACGGCGAGGTTGCACCAGGAATTTGATGGTCAAAATGGTCATTTTTTCACTTTTGGATCGTATATGGTAAAAAATTATTGGATCGTATGGATTGACAATATATATTTTTAGAAAATTGTATATTTGTTTCTAATTTTTTAATTGTTTTAAATAAGATTTTCTTAAATGTAAATTTAGAAAATTGTTTATTTATTTAGAATATTTTGAAATGATAGATATATTTTTTTCCAATTTTTTTAAGAATAGTTTCTATTTTTTAATGAGTTTGGAAACTTGTCAGTTTAATTTTGGTAATGAGATTGTGGTGGATTTAGAAATTTTCCACAATAGATCAAATTTAAGATTTTGACATTAATTATTAATAATTATTAACTTATTATCATTTAATGTTAATATGTAATAAATAAATGATTATTATAAATATATATTAATTTAAAATCTTTTTAAAATAAAATATAATTATAAACAAGATTTATTAAATTCATACCAAAAAAATTAACATTAATATAATATAAATAAAATGTATTAAAAAATTATTAAAAATATAATTTAAATTTATTAAAAAAATATTAAATAATATTACATAAAATATATTAAAAATATAAATAAAGTGTGTTAAAAAAGAAAATATATTATATATATAATTCGATAAAAATATAATTAAAATTTATTAATTAAAATATATATATAATATAACTAAAAATATATTAAAAAATTAAAAAACATATTAGTAAAAAAAAATATAAAAAATATATTGAAAATTTAATTAAAAAATAAATTAAAAATGTAATTAATTTTTTTAAAGGGATCCTTAAAAAAAAAATTTGCTTCCTTTCCCAGTCAAAGCCGGTGGTCTCGGTTTCCACGCACGACAGGCAGATGGTGGCTTATTTTCGAGGCACCGTATACGGAGTGGCAGAGGCACGGAAAGCACGGCTATCCAGGCGGTGCAAATTTTCCCCTGGATAGCCAGTGCCGATAGCCAGTGCCTTGCCTGAAAGCTCGCAGTGCATTGGTAAAACCAAAAGGTAGAAGCACGAACTCGTTATGATGATACCGAATCTTGAACCCTATCTTCAAAATGTCCTCTATCTTCATCCTTAACCAATCAACTATCCCAACGTCAAATCGATCAAACGGCATATATAGTCCTCGTTGACATTGATCCTACCAGAGAGGAGATAAATCTGTAATAAATACATACGAAATACCTATACTAGGTAGGGTGTCTTGTTTTAGATTTGTCATCTGACTTGTATTACTTTTAAAAGAGACAGCTTCTCCTCGAAGTGCGAGTATAGCGCATGGTAGTGGGGGACACTTGTTTTCTATCACAAATCTCGGTGAATGCGTTGCATGTGATTCACTCCCAACATATTACAAACTACCTAGTTCGGCCTCACTGTGCCATTCGTTTTGTAATTTCACGAATACGTATAAATTGCGCACTTGCACATGTTAGCCATTACTGCATGTTGAATGAGCATACAATTTTATATCCCTTAGGAAATTTACATTGGCATCAATTACGCTGTAACATGTTATGCATCAATAGCGGTTGAATTTGGAGGACATTTTGACTAATTCTTGTCAAATTTGCCCACTGCACGCTAAGAATAGAATATAGTTTCCAAGCTCCTCCGTCGAAGCAAACTGTTGACATTTGATTTCCAATATCGTAATGGTATAATTACCTATTAAATACAGTATTTCCACAAGATGTTTAGTTCCCTGTCTCAATGTCGTTTGCAATCTATATGTTAATGGTTTTGCAATCTCGATCCAACAATTAAAAAAGAGTACAAAATTAGATTTTAAATTATACGAACAGAAGAGAAAATTGAATAATGGCAAACAAGTTTTAAAGATTTAAATTTCATATATATATGGTATTAGTAATTAAAAGAATTAGCATCTAAAAACTGCTTTGAAAAATTGTATTCCTTATAGTTTTCATTATATTATACACTTGATAATTCTTTGGTTTTGATCAATTTATCAATGTTAATCAAAATTTTGAAAATATGTAAAGAATTCATTAGTTTGCAAAATATTTTTTCGATTTAAATTTTTTTAATTATTCTTCTTTATTTTTTCTCATTTGCTAATTTTAAAAATGCAAATTGTTCTATTATTAATATTTTCAATACATTGGCTATTGAATATAATTTATTAAGTGAATACATTCTTAAATGAAAAGTGAGGTGGCAATTAAAATCAATTAATATATTTAGCCATGTTAAATGAGTTGGCAATAAAAATGCTATAAAGATATTTCAGCATGGAATAAGTATTTAATGTCATTATGTGAGCATAAAGTGAATGACTATTTATTGATTTTGAGAATTGGTTCAAATGTACATTAAAATTTTATATCATTGTTTAGGTATTTTTTATGAAAATGAGTCTATACATATATATAGATTTAGATATTTCAAGAGAAAATTTAATATTCGTTTTAATATAACTTCTCCTAAGATTTAATATTTGTTTTAATATGATTTCTCCTAAGAAAAAATAGATATGCCAAAAATATATATGCACATATAAGAATATGTCAATTTAATCTTATTGTTCCATTTTACTTGAATAATTATTGAAAAGGCTATGGTTAAAAGTGGTCATGAGGTATCAATTTTTAATTGTGATTGTAAGTGTCAATACAAAAAGTCATTTTCTTTGTCAAATATTATAGCACAATAACCATTCTCAAGGGATACTGCTAGGACTACATGTGCAAAGTATTAATTTCAAAGAAAATAAGTTTGAGTTAGAATTTTTTTTTTCATGTTTCTTTCTTGAAATTTTCTCACTTTATTAAATTTATGTAACTTTTACATATTTTATTAAAGGGAGAGGTTTAGCAATTTCCAAGCTAGAAAAATTTTACCCTACAAGATTTAGATTGAGATTAATTAAACTTTGTGTCATAATTTTCTAGTCAACTTGACTATTTTCTCTAAGGGATTAGTCATTCATTTCTCTATAATATTTAACTTATTTACCTTTGATTATATCTACAACATTTTGAGTGACATATAATTGTATTTGTAAAGGACTAAATATATTAGTTTATACCAAGTAGCTTCATATATTTATCTCGATCAATTTTCTAGAATTAGCTTAATCTAAAAAAATTCAATTTTTTTAATCAATTTATTATAAGAAGAGCTTGAGCAACATCTAAATCTAGGAAAATATTATTTTACAATGTCAAACAAGACTCCTCTCATAATTTTTTGGTATATTTCACTATTTTCTCTAAAGGATTAGTCATTGACTCTTTTATAGTATTTTGACTTCTTTAATTTTGTTTAAAACTGTATTATTTTTAGGGAAATAACAATGTAACTATAGAAGGGATCATAGTACTAGTTGGTTCCAAGAAGCTTGTAATAGGTACCAAAAATAGAATAGATTATCAAAATTTGATGGCAACCTGCTTGACAAACACTCAATAGAAATAAATTCACAATACCAAGATAGTATAATGAAAAGAAATTCAGCAATGAAAGAAAGTTAAAAATGATTTAATCGAATATGATAGAGCATTCTTTTAGTAAAACAAAACTTCATATCTTAACAAGGATTCCAAAGAACCATTTACCAAATCAAACAATTAGAAATTTGATTGCATATTTATTTCTGACATTATTTGGATTACAAAATACAACCGATTTCTCCTAGGATAAAAATTGTCCTTTGTCAAGCCCATTTTTCCTTCTGCCTCCCTTGTTCTGCATCTTCCCAAAAACTTATACTGAACAACGAGGCCTTTTTCTCCCTTTCTCCTATTTTCAAAACTATTCAACAAACATCATAACCTTCTCCTGACCATGTGGTGTTCATAAAAAAATGTGTCTCATGCCCTAACTCCATAGGTTCAATTTAACCTCCACCAAATATTAGAAAATAAGATTCTTGTAAAAATATTTGCTACCAATGAACATTTGTCAAATGTGACCCCATGGAAATGTGAACTAGACATAAGAATCGACCCCTCCAAAGTAAAATATGTTAGGATAATTGGTGAACAACTAAGAGGGGTGGGCGGGGTGAATCAATTGTTAACAAATTATAACATTCAATCCACTCAATAACTTTTAACCAAACTAAGTACTTGTAAAGCAGAAACAAATACCGGTAAATACTGCAACTTAACAAATAAATAAATAATAAATGCAAAGAAACCATACCACATAACACCATGATTTGTTACTGGAAAACCTGGAAAGGGAAAAACCACGGTGGGGAAACGTACCCATAGTCTGATGATACTTCTGCAGAAAGTATGTGTTACAATGAGGGGCCTGCACATGCAGGAAGGTACACTCCCTAGAGTGTACTTCTCATTATAAAAAGAGTCTCACTGACTACAGAGAGGCTACAACCTTCTCAAGGTAAATGGACAACAATCTAATAGAGTGAACTGCCAGAGATAGCATTTATCATGCCTGATTACAGTCTCGGTTAAGCTCAATACCAGAGCACTAAATCCTCTTCCTTAATCCCAATTCGATCACCAATGATCGACGAAATCCTTTGCCTAAATAATATTACAATATTCGCACATTACAATCCTTGACCATGACCTTGCCAATAACCATGATACTTTACAAAGAGTTTCTATCTCTTATTTATACAAACCCTAAGGCCTAAACCAATTAGGTCGGCCACCTAAAAGATATTACAATAAGATCAATAAATAAATCCATTTACAATGGTATGCCATGTCGGCTCAAGACCAAAACAATAATAACTAATCCATAAAACATCCTGCTAATGTGTAGAGAACATGTTATCATGATACCGATCCATAACCTAGATAGGTACCAGACCTATTGTGGTTCCACCATGCTAAAGCAATTTCTTCAAGCAGTTGAATCACGACCAAAGAAATTCTTTAGCATCCTGAAATCCATCTAGAAGTTGCACCAATACCACTTATGCATCCTGTCAAGATTCCTCAGTGAAATCTATGCCGGTAAAGCCTTAAACTAGTGCCAATAAGGGTTTACCAGAGTGTATGATAGCATCTGATTAACAAGTCCATACCAACTGACCAAGACATTCTCCAGGAGCACGTAGCACGTGAAATCAAACATATCCCATAGATCCAAACATATCAGAAGTGTCCAATATATAGGCTCATCTGCCAGTAACACTAAATCTTCTATCGGTAGGTGAAACCTGTCTGTCGGTGTCGGTAACCAACCATAGCAGCTAGTGTTGACATCAATGCAACACATAATCAATTCATACATAATGCCAACAATCTCCCCCTTTGGCACTGATGACAACACTAGATGTGAAAAATATCTAAGTACCAAGAAATGTCAAACAAGTCTCCCTAGTGGAAGACAACCATCAATATTCTGAATAAATATCCCCCAGTGAATGATATCTCTGTAAGGTTCTAAATACATCTCTCCCAATCATTATCTCTCCCATTTTTTTCTATTTTTTCACATCACTATCTCTCCCCCTTTGGCATCAATACCTGAAATATGACACAAATATCAGGCAAGTGCAAGGTAATGAGTCACAAATTCATGGAAGTCCGTGCATTGGAAAAAGTGCTCTTATAAACGGGGGCCCGTTTTCAAAAAATGGGGGCTCGTTTGTGCTTCAGGCTCCCGAGCCAAAAGGTAACGGGGGTTCGAAGCAAAAAAAATGGGCCCCCATTTTGTTCTAAAACGGGGGCCCGCTTTTAAACAAAATGGGGGCCCGTTTTTAAAAACGGGGGCCCGTTTCTAAAAACGGGGGCCCGTTTTGTTTAAAAGCGGGTCCCCGTTTCTAAATGGCATTTTTCCTTTTTTTTCCACAAGCCGCCCTTGTTTGAAAACGAGGGCCCGTTTTGTGGAAGTTGATTCCACAACCCGCCACTTGGCTCGGGATTAGGCCCGGGATAGCCCTGGGATGGCCACACCTGAGGCATGGACCTGCAAATTCAAATCTCCATGAATGAAAGCACAAATATGAACTTCAGAAATAGTTTACGCGCCTCTAATCAGAGAATTTTTATACGAAATTAAAACCCATTTCAGATTATACTGTCTAGATTCTAAATATGTAAATTTATTTAAAAATTGATTATTTTAACTATTTTTCATTTAATTTATACTAAATCAAGTCCATAAATTTGAAATATTAACTAATTTTGTTAATTTTATAACTTTTTTATTTTAAAGAATTTTGGAAAAAAAATTATATGTCATCAATCTACACAAAATTCTTTTGTATTTAAAAAAAAAAAAAATCAAAAAATGTTAAGTTTACATCAAATTATGTGGGTTGTACACGTCAAATTTTTAAAAAGATAATTACGGCCATTAAAAAATTAATTAAAAAAAAAAATATTAGAAAAAAAAAATACAGAAAAATATGCTCATCAATCTTCAGTGTGTTACAAACCATTTCCCAAAACGGTTTGAGAAAATAATTTTAATTGTGTCAAAAAGTGTGGGTCGTACACATGCATGGTATGGTCCTAAAATAGGCATTTTTAAAACATAGTTTTCAGAACTCCATTTAAAAAGTTATTTTTTATTATGTGGGTACTAAAATAAATTATATATTTGGAAAGTACACTCAGAGGGATATCTTTTATATTACTGACTTTTTCCAAGATTCAATCTCTAAGTGTTTTAAAATTTAAGCTCAAATGAGACAAAATCTGAAAATCAGGGAAAACACTTCCACTTTTTGGCCAAAAAGTGGACTCATCTTCTTGCACTGACCCTATCAAAGAAAGAATATAAACCTCTGTATCTCAAAGTTGACTACTCCCTCTGAGTAGTAGCACCACTCATCCGTATTGGAATGAATAATTTCTCTGATAATACATGTCGGACTGATGACACACTGCATCAATCAAGTCTCTGTCAGAGGGGCAGAAGCCCCTAACCTGTCTCTTAAATATTCAAATGATTTCTTAGATAGTGGTTTAGTGAATATGTCTACAATCTATTCTTCAGTGTTCACATAAACCAATTTGACTTCCTTTTCTTCTACCTTGTCCTTCAAAAATTTATACTTTATTGATATATGCTTAGTCTTAGAGTGAAATACCAGATTCTTAGACATGTCAATAGCTGCAGAGTTATCACAATAGATAACTATAGGCTCACTACAATTTACATTGATATCCTTCAACATTTTCTTCATCCACAAGACCTGAGTGCAATTAGTTATTGTTGCAACATACTCAGCTTCTATAGTAGACAAATAAATGTATGACTATTTTTTGTTCATCCATGAACTAGTTTCTTTCCAAGAAAGAAAGTTCCACTAGAAGTGCTCTTCCTATCATCAGTATCTCCTGCCCAATCTAAATCACTATATGCACATAAAGTGAAATCATCATTTTTAGAATACCATAAACCATACTCTGTTGTTCCTTGCAAATACTGTAATATCTTCTATACTGCACATTCATGATTTTCTTTAGGATTACTTTGAAATCTTGAAACAATACTTATTTTATTCATAATATCCAATCTAGTCTGTGCCAAATATAACAGACCACCAATCATATATTTATACCTTGTTGGATTTACCCGTATAGAAGTATCCTTGATAGAAAATATCTCACTTGTCACCATAGGAGTACTTATGGGTTTGGAATTATCCATACCATACTTCTTCAACAATTCGTTCAGGTACTTAGTTTGATAGATAAAAATGCCTTTATCAGTTTGAGTAGTTTGCAAACCTAAGAAAAATCTCATCTCACCAATCATGGACATTTAAAATTCAGTCTTCACATTGTTAGCAAATTCCATGCACAATTTATCTTCTCCTCCAAAAATGATATCACCAATAAATACTTCAATAATCAGAATATCATTATCAGTGATCTTATACTATAAATTACTATCAACACTGCCTTTAGTAAAACCAAGCTTCAATATATATTTATCGAACCTTGCATACCAAGCTCTAGGAGCCTCTTTTAAGCCATATAAAGCTTTCTTCAATCTGAAAACCATATCTTTATCATCTGTCAATGAAAAACCACCAGGTTTCTCAATGTATACTTCTTCTTCAAGTTCACCATTAAAAAATGCACATTTAACATCCATTTGATAAACCTTATATTTCTTATAAGATGCATAGGCAAGAAATAGTCTAACAACTTCAATTCTAGCTACATGTGCAAATGTTTCACCATAATCAATTCCTTCCATTTGAGAATATCCTTTAGAAACCAATCTAGCCTTGTTTCTTATAACTTCACCATTCTCATTCAGTTTATTCCTAAAAACCCATTTAGTTCCAATAACATTCTTATTTTTAGGTCGGGGAACTAAAGTCCAAGTTTCATTCTTTTCTATCTGATCTAATTCATATTCCATAGCCTTTACCCAATTTTTATCCTTACAAGCTTCATTAATAGTTGCCGGTTCAACTTGAGAAATAAGACATATGTCATCATTTGCCAGTCTTCTTCTTGTCATAACTCCCTTGTTCCTGTCTCCAATAATTTGATCTTTAGAATGATTTAATCTTTAATTCATTGCTCTGATCATCAGTTACAGTTGAATTTTTTGATAGTACCGGTATAAGTGTCTCAGATTCTTGTACTAGTTGGGGCATTGTCAGTTCTATTATAATCATTTCTATTGCCAGTTCCCTGTCATATGATATAGATTGATTTCTGTACTGCTCATCCACTTTCACATTACCACTTTCCACAATTTTCTACAATCTTTTTTTATAACATCTATATGCCTTGCTTTGAATTGAATAACCAAGAAATGTTCCTTCATCACATCTAGGATCAAACTTTCCAATAGAATCATCTCTTTTGATATAGCATTTACTTCCAAAAATTCTGAAATATTTGACAATAGGTATGTCCAAACCATAATTCATAAGGGGTCTTACCGGTTTCACCTTTGATGTGAACTCCATTGAATGTGTAGACTGGTGTACTCACTGCTTCCCTCTAGTAGATATGAGGCAATTTAGCTTCCATCATCATAGATCTTGCTGCATCCAAAATGGCTATGTTCTTTCCTTCAACTACTCCATTCTACTGAGGAGTTCTAGGTGCAGATAACTGTCTCCTTATGCCATTTGTCTCACAAAAATTGTTAAACTCATGAGAAGTGAACTTACCACCATGATCTGATCTTAGACATTTGATTTTCAATCCAATTTTTATTTCAACCTTTTCTTTAAAAATCTTGAATTTATCAAAGGCTTCACACTTCTCCCTAAGAAAAGTCACCCACATCACTCTAGAATAGTCATCAATAATCAACGTGAAATACCTATCACCTTGAAAGCTTCTAGTCCTTTTTGGACCACATATGTTAGTGTGAATCAAATCAAGTACATAGTTAGATTTATCATGTATTCTCTTAAAATAACTTCTAACTTGGTTTCCCAATTGACATTCCTTACATACCGGATTATGAGGCTTCATAATCCTAGGTATATCTCTAAGTGCCTTAGTTGAACTGATCTTAACAATACAATCAAAATTAACATGACACGACCTTTTATGCCATAACCAACCCTCATCAATATGAGCAATCAAACATGTCTTATTACTAGTGTTCAAGTGAAAGATATTACCTCCAATCTGAATACTAGTTGTAATCTCCAAACTAGTCTTGTTAATTTGGTTTTGCATTTTCTATCCTTAAACTGAAGTTGGAAACCCTTATCAATCAATTGACCAACACTCAAAAGATTATTCTTTAAACCTTATACATAATAGATATTATCAATATTATGCTTATCATCTAGAGAAATAATACCTCTACATTTTATCATACATGCTTTGTCATCTCCAAATCTGACTTGACTGCCATTGTATTCTTGTAGTGACAAAAATTTTCTTTTATCTCCAGTCATATGGTGTGACCATCCACTATCAATTACCCATTCATCCTTATCTTCAACTTTTGTTGCAAGGGCCTTTTCTTCATTTTTTATAGCCGATACAGGTTCATCTTCCTTTAAAGCATAGAACACCTATTCCTTTCCATTGTGAGATGCACTAGAATAGTCTTCTCCCGGTTCATCTCAATAATCATCACTTACTCCTTCCTCATCTGCTATGTAGCATTGTTTATATTTCTTGAGCCTATATTGATTTTGGTTAGGCTTAAATGATTTCTTAACTCTTTCCTCAAATTTTGCATTCCTTTCAAGACATCTAGAAGCAAAATGACCAATCTTATTACATGAAAAACAACTAAAAGGTGCTTTAACTTCATACTTACTTCCTGTCAGACCTTTAGGTACTCTTCTATAAAACAAGGCTTCAAGTTGCTGAAATTCTCCATCTTCTTTCTTCATGTCTTCTAGTTCTGTTGCATATAGGACTTTCCAATCACTTTTATTAGTTGTTGATGATGATGATGCATGCAAATAATGTTCAAACTTTACAGCTCGAGAAGATCCAAATTCTTCAAGCTCAAAAGAAAATAATTTCACAATCAGAATATCTCTGTTAACTGAAGAGTTTTCCATTGTTCTCAACTCATTAATTGCACTTGCCTCATCTTTAAGCTGGTGGAAGAGCTCTCAAGACTTTGGAAACTATTTCATCTTCACTCAAGGATCCTGCACAACATTGAATTCCCATAACAATCTCATTTACTCTTTCCATAAACATAGCAATTCTTTCATTATCTTCCATCTTCAAGTTTTTATATCTTACCCAGTAACTATCAAGTTTAGAAATTTTCACAGTAAGGTCACCTTCATTTAGAGTTTGAAATTTGTCCCACATAATCTTTACCGATAATTTATTAATTAATCACATAATCTTCTCATCAGTAAGTGCACACAAGAGGGCTTCTCTAGTTCTGCAATCATTTTCAATATTCTTATCCAAGTCTGCAGAAGCAGAATTACCAGATGCTGGATCCTAAGGTGTATATCCTTTCTTAGTGATCTCCCAAATTTCCTTTCTAAGACATCTAAGATGAGTCTTTATCCTGATCTTCCATATTCCATAATTTTTTCCATCAATTTTAGGGATTTCTCTTCTGAAAATAGTTACCGGTGGATTAGAAGTGTTAGTTGCCATAAGATTTACCTCAAGCGGTTAAGCTTCTACAAAAGAGGACCAAAGATCTGATACCAATTGTTAGGATAAACGATGAACAACTGTGAGGGGTGGGGGTGGATCAATTGTTAACAAATTATAACATTTAATCCACTCAATAATCTTTAACCAAACTAAGTACCAGTAAAGAAGAAATAGATACTAGTAAATACCACAACTTAACAAATAAACAAATAATCAATGCAAAGCAACCATACCACATAACACCATGATTTGTATGTGGAAAACTCGAAAAGGGAAAAACCACGGTGGGAAGCCTACCCACAATTAGATGATACTTCTACAAAAAGTATGTGTTACAATGAGTGGCCTGCACATGCAGGAAGGAATATTGCCTAGAGCATACTATTCATTACAAGAAGAGTATCACTAAATACAAAGAGGCTACAACCTTCTTAAGACAAATGGACAAAAATCCAATAGAGTGAACTGCTAGAGATAGCATCTATCATGCCTGATTATAGTCCCGGTTAAGCTCAATATCGGAAGACTAAATCCTCTTCCTTAATCCCAATTCGATCACCAATGATCAACCAAATCCTTTGCCTGAATGACATTATAATATTCGCACATTGCAATCCTTGACCATGACCTTTCCAATAACCATGATAATTTACAATGAGTTTGTACCTCTTATTTATAAAAACCCTAAGGCCTAAACTAATTAAGTCGACTACCTAAAAGATATTACAATAAGATTAGTGCATAAATCCATTTACAATGATATGCCATGTCGGCTCAAGACCAAAACAATAATAACCAATCCATAAAATATCTTGGTAACTGTAAAGCGGAAAATCGTGATCGAACCCTAGTTGCTCTCCCCTCTTCCAACTCCAAGGAGAGAGAAGGGAGATTCACTAGGGTTAATGGTTTTCACTTAAGGGAGAGACTTTACATTCAAAAGAGGGGTTGAAACCCACAAGATCCAATCCCACGCAATGCAAGATTGGATGTTAAATGAGTTTCAAGGGTTATGACAGCAAGGCTACCCTCTTTTGTAAAGAATGTGCATAGAATAATTAAGCTAGGAATGCATATAAAGTGAGAAAGATTCACTTATAAACTGAGATAGGAATACAGTATGAAGCTGCGAACCTGGAATTAGCAGTAAAATGTCGATACGGCACTGTCCTGCAAATTTGAGCGAAAGTTGTCGGGACGATGGTGCCCGAGCGCCACGGTCCTCCGAAAAATCCGCGAAACGAAGGGGGATCTGTTCGTCTCTGCACAAGGATTCCAGATCTTCAATTTCAGCCACGTACCTGCAACCTACACACAGAAAAGCGAAGACGATTGGGGGGTTAGGGATTAGGGGTTTGCCTTTAGGTCAAACCCCGGTTTTGGAATTAACCAAGAAATGAGCAATGTTGTAAATGTAAATGTATGTAATGTAAAACAAGTACTAATACCTTGTTGTAAGGATGTTTGTATCCTTATGTGCGAAGGTATAGATGTTGTATGTTGTATGTTGTAGTAGTATGTTGTAAGTGATCTCCTCTTCAATGGTTGAATCCTTGTCTTGAATGCAACACTTAGCCTTGAATGGAGACTTGAAATGATCAATTGCTTGAAGGAATGCTTGAATGCTTGAATGCTTGAGTATAGTTTCCATGTTTTTTCCATCATATCGAATGAAAGAGGAAAATGTAGTTTATATACTTGTCAATTAGGGCTGATAGACTGATTTTCCCGACCTTAGGCCGACCAGGAAAGATAATTTTCCAATTTGCAAGCATAAAGACCCGAAGTCCAAAAGAGACCGGGCCCAAAATAGGACCCAGGGACAAGGGCGCTGGGCGCCATGGTCCTGGGGGACCAGGGCACTAGGCGCCCTAGTCCTGAAGGACCAGGGTGCTGGGCGCTCTGGTCCCACCTCCCGGGACAGCAGGGTGTAAAGGAGGTTCAGGCCAGGGTGCAAGAAAATGCAATTTTCAGTGTCATAATCAGGTTTCGGGGTCTCCATTCAGGTTGCCTGTTGCGTCGCCATCGTGAAAACCCAAATGCGGTCGAAATTGCAAGTGTCACAATTTTAGGACGCTACATTTAGCCCCCACTTTAGCGGGAGTATAAGTGTACGCTCATACTTCCAGTAAAGTACAAGGAAACAACATTGAAAGACTTTCACCACGTCAAGGAGGCAAGATACACCAAGCCCCCAGTGGACTAAGGATCTTACGACTTCGATTGACAAAGTAAAAGGGAAGATCACAAGAGAGAACCAGGACTGTCAGTAGTAAGGTTCCCTCACTATGAGTCATGCAAGAAAGATATCAAAAATTTTCAAGGCAAAGATAAATTTGTCAAGAAATTTTCAAGTATCTTGAAAAGATATGAACGGGATGTATGCCCCCCTACGTTAAAGCGATCGCACACGCCTCACCGGGGGTGATTGCTTTAAGGTAGTGATACATATAAGAAAATGAAAAAGGGAAAGGAGCACATTATCACAAGGATTTAGCCCCCAAGTGTGAGATAAGCCCAAGGATAATAGACACAAAACACAAAGCATGAGGTGACTTCACTTTCCTCGGGGTCAGTATGCTGTATGATAATTCATGTATATATATCATATGTATGTATGCATAATTGTTCTTCATTCCCCAATCAAGGAAGGTCACCTAGAAGAAGGGAACACATGTGTCTTTTGAGTCAACATGAGAGAGACCAAAAGAGATCTCAATGCTTTGCATCATCCTCAAGTAGACAACACCAAGGACAACAAATAGAAGAATGAGAATAACATATAGAAGAAGTAACACAAGAGAGGAGGAGAGAATCTGCTATGCTAATGTAACTAGTCTAGCATGTCATCTACCCCCCGATCTTGCTGATCAATGTTTCAGGAAGGCAAGGAACACGCTAGAGGAGGAACATCCAACACAGCAGATGGAGCTATCACAAGATCCAAACAAGGGCTATATTCATGTTCTGAGCCACGTTGTTCTTGTCTAGGAGCTAGGATAAGTGCTTTAGAAAATTCATTAGATAAATGGTTATCAATATCAACAAGTTCATATTCACTATCAGAAGCAAGAGAAGTAACATTTTCATCATGAATAACATTTTCATCTATAGCATCATCAAGATTTATAAAAATAGGATCTTTAACTCGCACAGGATCAAGACCATCATGCATCTTATGTTTAGGAGATTTTGGAGAAAATGGAATAATGCTTGTTGAAGGTGTTTTTGGAGATGGCAAAGTTTGAGAAGCAGTTGCTTGAGCTCTAAGACGACGCTTTCGTCGGCGTTCACGTGCAGAACGATTTCGTCTAGTCTTAGTAGGAAGTGAAGAAGATTGAGGAGGAGGAATGTTCTCATCCTTATCACTTGGGTGTTTAGGTTGTGGTCTCTTAGGCTGGATAATAGGAGAAGAAGAAGGTCTCTTCTCTCTATAAAAAGGAGGAGGGACTGCTCCATATAAGGGAGGAATATTTGGTTTAGGAAGGAGACCAAGTCCATCATGACGAGGAGGGATAGGTCTACTTTTAGGAATTTTATTAGATATAGACATAATCACATCCATGGGAACGGGTTGGGAATCTTCTTGAGGAAAGACAATAGTTTTATCTTTCAAAGGAAGAACTTCCTTCTCAAGAATGATAGGAATATCAAGTTTAGGTGTTCTAGGTTCACTTAGAGATAGGATCATATCTGTTTTCCACTTTTGATAAGATTTGAAAAGATGATCACTTCGCGGGGGAAGAGATTGAAATTGTTTAGGCCAAAAGTAATCAATAGGAACACTAGAAGTTCTTTCAGCTGGTTTAAAGAGACTATGATTGACAGTAACAACTTCACCATTATGGGGAAATTTCAAACACTTATGAATAGGAGAAGCAATAGCTTTCATGGAAGATAGCCAAGGATAGCCAAGCTTCACACGAAATTGTTCGGAAGATGGAATAATAGCAAAGTTCACATCAAGGGATTTGTTATGGACCTCAATAGGCAATATAATAGAACCAATTGCAGGAGAAGAAAATGCATCAAATAGTTTCACAATCACATCTGTTTTGTCATAAATCACTTGATTCAATTGCAAAGTAAAAAGAAATTCTTCAGTAATAACATTAACCATGCACGAAGGATCAATAAGCACTCCACGGCAAGGTGCATTCTTGACTTTTGCAACTATGTATAAAGGACCATCAGGTGCCCTAATGGTTTCACTGGAATCAAATGTGATGGAAGGTTCTTTAGGGTTTTCTTGCTGCTCTACAAAGTTAATCACATTCGGAGTCATAGACACAAGACCATTAGATGAAAAAGAGGAATCATTAGTCTCAATCGCATTAGAGGTATGAGAAGGTAATGGATCAGTGAAAATCTAAAGATTTTGATTAGGAGGAGCTACAGATGTATTGCCTTTATCATTCACTCTAGACACAGAAATAGTATTATTATCAATCAAATCTTGAATTTTACCCTTTAAAGAAAAACATTTTTCAGTATCATGCCCAGGCTGACGATGAAATTGACAAAAAGCTTTGTTATCAAAATAAGGTGAAGTAATCTTTGCAGGATCAATTTGTCTTATAGGAGGAAGAGTAAGCACATTTTGTTCCAATAACTTATTCATAATACTATGCAATGATTCATTCAAAGGAGTATACTTTCTTTCTTTCTTGAAAAATTTAGAAATAGGAGGCACACCTGATGCTGCATTCACATTGTTGTTGATGATGTTTTCATTGAATTTGATGGAATCTCTGTTCGGTTTAAACTTCCCAAATGGTTGTTGACTGCTATCACCCTTATCACTCGGAGCCATAGGATGTGATTGTTCCATTTGACTCACAGTCAGTTGATAATTGTAAGGAGTTGCACACAACTGTTGGAAAGAAGTAAACTCAGAAAACAGAAGTTTGTCTCGAATATCTTTTTGTAAATTAGAAATAAAGATTCTTTGAATATCATTGTCAGGCACTGGAAAAGAAATTTGAGCATACAAATGCTTATATCTACCAATGAAATCAATCACTTTTTCTTTAACACCTTGTTTACAATGCATTAAATCAATCAAAGTAACTTTAGGACTTATATTGTTTTGAAATTGTTGAATGAAAGCATTTACAAGTTGTTCGAAAGAAGTAATAGAATAAGAAGGCAACGAGCAATACCATTGTAGGGCTTTGTCTCTTAATGTTCTAGTAAACAATTTTGCAAGCAACCTTTGGTCATAAGCAAAATCAGTACAGATTGTTTGAAACGTCTTAACATGTGTTAGAGGATCACCCTTACCATTATAAAGCTCCAAATGTGGAATTTCAACATGTTTAGGAGGGATAACTCGAACAATGTCAAGAGAAAGTGGGCTCGCAACATCAAATGTGGGCACACTAAACTTAGATTGATTCATAGAGGCAATTTGTTGCTGTAAAGAAGAGACAGTTTGTGCAAGATTGTTAATGGTCGCTTCAGTCGAAGAGTTCATATTAGATGTGTTAGATTGAGATGGAGGTGTTATGTTATTGAAAGAAGGTAAAGAGTAAGGTGGTGGGACTCTATGATAATTAGTCATAGGAGATGATTGGACAGGAGGAACACTACAAGGAGGAATGGAATGATTGAATGAATTACCCCCTTGCATCATGTTCATTTGTGGAGATGTAATAGGAACACTCATTGAAGGGACGAATGAAGAAATCGGATTGAATGAAGGAAGAGGGTTAATTGGAGAGGAAGGATTTCCCCCATGACTGGTGATCACAGGAGGAATGTCTTGTGTAGAAGTAGCCATTATGTTTGATGTAAAGGTAGGTATGCTAGCAATAGAAGTCATCAAAGGAATAGAATGATTGACTTGAGTAGGAGGTTGTGTATAACCCAAATTTTCAGCACAATTCTTCATAGGCATCACATTCGAATCCACAATGTGTGCAATACCACGCAAAATATCAATTCCATTCTTATCACTTTGAAGCATACGTTTTAGACCCTCAATTAAAGGAAGAGCTTGACTATCGGGGTATTCTTGAGACATCCATTGTCGAAAATTGTCAAATTGGTTATCCAATTTCGAAAGTTGTTCTTCAGAAACCTCATGGAGAGCTTCTTCATCATTAGGAGGATTAGAGGAATTACCCATGTCCTCGTTAAAAAGGCTATTCAAATTAGGTTCCATCTCCTTGGTAATTAAACCTTGGAAAGACTTAATTCTACGGCTTCGTCTAATGGGAATAGTGTAAGTAGGGCTTATTGTTGTAAAACTCATGCACTAGAGAGAGAGAGAGAATGTTTTGAATTTTAGAGGTAGCAATTTTCAGTAAAATCAGCCAATCTTCTGGATTTAAGCTGTTAAATACAATCAGGACAATCTCCCGAAATTTCAAAAAAAATGTCAGGGACCGTGGCGCTTCGGAGTGCACACGGTCCCGGCAACTTTTTTTGAAATTTGCAGGGATGAAAGTTATGATGATTTTAGAGCTAATCTGAAAAAATTGAGTGATTTTACGATCTGTAGATAGGCCAAATTAAAGTTGCAATCTCGAAATTGAACCCTACCAAGATTGTCGAAAAATGCAAAATTTGAATTTTGAAAAAGAGAGGGAAACTGAAATTTTGAATTTTATGATTTTAGAGGGAATGTCAAGAGCAATGCAAATTTTGAAATTTTAAAAATTGACTCAATTTCACACAAAATTCAATTTTGAAAGCGGAAATTAAAGTTGTTGTAATTAAGCACTTAATTTCAAAAGTCACAAATTGTAAGAATTTGAATAAAGCACTGAAATTTTTAATGAATGCAAACACACTTTTCAGATTTAGGACAGTAAAAACACAATTTTGACACAAAATTTCAATTTCGATGATTTTTGAATGTTTAGAAGCCTTAATCCATGCAATCACAAGACCAACTTTGACTGTAATTTTGAAAGTGTTATAATTGATAAAATCAGCCAAAATTTTGGATTTTAGCAGGAAAATACAGTAAGATCTAGCTCCCGAAATTTCGGAAAAAATGTCGGGGACGATGGCGCTCGGAGTGCACACGGTCCTCGCAACTTTTTTCCAAATTTTCAGGGATGAAAGATATTGTGATTTTATTGCGGAATCCAAAGTTACAGCTGATTTGGAGATGTTTTGATCAGTGAAATTGTCGAGCAAAGGTTGAATCAAGAGGGTTTTAAAAATTAGGGTTTTAACACTTAACCACTTAATTTTTAAAATTAAGGCACAAATATGAATTGATAATTTGTAATAGAAGGGCAGATCTGAAACAAGCATTAACAATTAAACATTTCACAAGTTTAATTACTAAAAAGAAAATTTAGGGTTTTTATGCAATTAACCTCTAAAATTTTGCAAAAGATCAACATGGAAATGTAATCAAGGAATCCAATTTTCAGATCTAACCATGAATAATCAGAAAGGATGTTCACGTCAGGTTCACCAAAATGTAAAGCGGAAAATCGCGATCGAACCCTAGTTGCTCTCCCCTCTTCCAACTCCAAGGAGAGAGAAGGGAGATTCACTAGGGTTGATGGTTTTCACTTAAGGGAGAGACTTTACATTCAAAAGAGGGGTTGAAACCCACAAGATCCAATCCCACGCAATGCAAGATTGGATGTTAAATGAGTTTCAAGGGTTATGACAGCAAGGCTACCCTCTTTTGTAAAGAATGTGCATAGAAGAATTAAGCTAGCAATGCATAGAAAGTGAGAAAGATTCACTTATAAACTGAGATAGGAATAAAGTATGAAGCTGCGGACCTGGAATTAGCAGTAAAATGTCGATACGGCGCTGTCCTGCAAATTTGAGCGAAAGTTGCTAGGACGATGGCGCCCGAGCGCCACGGTCCTCCGAAAAATCCGCGAAACGAAGGGGGATCTATTCGTCTCTGCACAAGGATTCCAGATCTTCAATTTCAACCGCGTACCTGCAACCTACACACAGAAAAGCGAAGACGATTAGGGGGTTAGGGATTAGGGGTTTGCCTTTAGGTCAAACCCCGGTTTTGGAATTAACCAAGAAATGAGCAATGCTGTAAATGTAAATGTCTGTAATGTAAAACAAGTACTAATACCTTGTTGTAAGGATGTTTGTATCCTTATGTGCGAAGGTATAGATGTTGTATGTTGTATGTTGTAGTAGTATGTTGTAAGTGATCTCCTCTTCAATGGTTGAATCCTTGTCTTGAATGCAACACTTAGCCTTGAATGGAGACTTGAAATGATCAATTGCTTGAAGGAATGCTTGAATGCTTGAATGCTTGAGTATAGTTTCCACGCTTTTTCCATCATATCGAATGAAAGAGGAAAATGTAGTTTATATACTTGTCAATTAGGGCTGATAGACTGATTTTCCCAACCTTAGGCCGACCAGGAAAGATAATTTTCCAATTTGCAAACATAAAGACCCGAAGTCCAAAAGAGACCAGGCCCAAAATAGGACCCAGGGACCAGGGCGCTGGGCGCCATGGTCCTGGGGGACCAGGGCGCTGGGCGCCATGGTCCTGGGGGACCAGGGCGCTAGGCGCTCTGGTCCCACCTCCCGGGACAGCAGGGTGCAAAGGAGGTTCAGGCCAAGGTGCAAGAAAATGCAGTTTTCAGTGTCATAATCATGTTTCGGGGTCTCCATTCAGGTTATGTGTTGCGTCGCCATCGTGAAGACCCAAATGCGGTCGAAATTGCAAGTGTCACAATTTTAGGATGCTACAGTAACATGTAGAGAACACGTTATCATGATACTGGTCCATAACCTAGATAGGTAGTACACCTATTCTGGGTCCACCACGCCAAAGCAATGTCTTCAAGAAGTTGAAGCATAATCAAAGAACTTCTTCAGCGTCTTGAAATCCATCTAGAAGTGCCACCAACACCACTTATGCATCCTGTCAAGATTCATCAGTGAAAGCACTGTTGGTAAATCCTTAAACTAGTGCCAGTAAGGGTTTACCAGAGTGTATGATAGCATCTGATTACCAAGTCCATACCAACTGACCAAGATATGCTCCAGGAGTATGTAGCACATGAAATCAAACATATCCCATAGATCCAAACATATCGGAAGTGTCCAACAGATAGTCTCATCTACCAATAACACTAGATCTTCTGTCGGTAGCCAAAACCTATTTGTAGGTGTTGGTAAACAACCATTTCACCTAGTGTTGACATCAATGACAAAACATCAATGCAATGCATAATCAATTCATCCATAATGCCAACAAAATAACCACTTGCAAAACAAAAACAAATAAAAACTAAAACAAAACTAAACAAAGCAAAATTGATGATGAATGATGTTGTTGTGTAAATATTTTGCATAACATGAGCTAAGGTGTACCTATTAAATGAATTGATGAATTTATTTGTTTTTATTTTATATAAATTAGATCAACATAAATATAAGAAGAGAATATATTACACATAGCTATTGAAAATGTTTTGCATCTTATTTTAGTTTCTCTTTGATTTTTTCTAGTCTAAGTTATCAAGGTTTGGTTATTTTAATCTCTGGTAAAATTGTATGCCTAAAATTTTATACTACTCAATATTTGGATTGGTAAAAAAATAATTTTTTGAGGTAGGTGATTCGCATGGATAGTGTTAGTTTGTACACATGTAAAAACTTGTGCCATAGTTATTTGTGTATAGCAAGTCCAAGCAAATAAATGATGGAGTCTTTACCTAAAAACTTATGGTAGTTTGTGGGAGTATATTGAAATGAAAAAATGACAAGGATCAAATCATGATTTAGTAGAAACAACCATAGTAACTTTCCCTCGGCCTTGACTTCCTACAAAATTATAAATAATAATGTAATATAATATAATATAATATAATATCATATAATATCAAAAAATGAAAAAATGTCTATGAAGTTTCAAAATCCACTACAATGGGTGCCATGGATTGGACATGAACTATAATTGTTCAGGAGACAAAATCAATGGCCAAGGAAGGAGTTAGACTAGCTCAAAGAAAAAAATGTTAACTTGGCTACAGGATCAAACTGCATTCATCTTGGAGTAAGAAGGAACACCCCCCCGACATTCAGCCAAAATGCAAACCCTAAATACCAAGAGGGTGGATGGAAAGAGTCGAGTCTGCATAAAACACAAGAAGAATTTAGATTTAGGCCAAGGAAAAGGGATGACCAGGGGAAAAAATTCAAATTTAAGGATAAGAGTAGAAATATAATAGGGATTTCAAGACAATGGGGCGAAGTTAATCGATGGCCCACAAAGGATGCAGGGGCATGCAAACAAGGGTAGGATCATAGATTCATTGAGATATGGAAGCAAAATGATCATTATATCCCCAAATATTCTTAAAGCATCCTCAGAGACTCTAAAGGAGAAGGGGATTTTTGTCAAATGGTATGGATTTTGAGGGCTCACAGGAGGAGATCATGGCATGGTGGAGAGAATCGTTCCCAGGATAGTTAAGTATTAGACCCCTAAAAAATATATTTTTCTAATATAATGAAATGATACCAATTTCAACATCAATTTATTATGTGGTATTCCCATTTTTTTCAAAGGATCTAGCTTCTATAGGAAAAACTAGAACATAGGGTTTTATCCTTTTAAACATATCATACTTAGGAAACCAATCTGGATTAGTTTGGTAGGAATGCCAACTGAGTTTTGGCTCATAGAATTGTCGATCAAAATAGGTGATGCTTTAGGCACCTATTTAGGCATAGAGGAGGATTTCCTAAAGGGGCAAGTTGGTGATGTTGCTAACCTAGTTGTAGAGGTAGATTATAACTCTAGAATCTATAAAGAATTGGAAATCCTCTTTAAATTAGATAGATGTAAATAAAAAATAGAGGTGTTGTAGAATAAAACCCCAGGGAAATGCTTAATGAGAGAGGACATGATGATAGGAAACTCTCTATTGCCTCCTGGCTGTAATAATTTACAAATTGGTAGCGAAGAGGTGAATAACCTGGAGGACCTCCCAAAGCCAAATAAGGATGGCATTTTGGTATTTGGAGCTATGATTCCAAGCATAGTATTGGGTGATCATGATAGAGGAAATTTAGAGAACAATCTAGAGGAGGAAATCCTAGCTGATCAGACAGATTCAACATTATAACTCAATAAAGGGTCCCATATAGAAGCAAATAGTCTTACAAGTATTAAAAATGCTTCTATAGGGATCTCTGGCAAGATTGTAGTAATGAAGAGACAAACATAAATAGGATTGTGAGTAATGTTGTAGTAGATTATCATGGGTTAGAATCAGTAAGCTTTACAAAAACATGTCTAAAAGAACTAAAGACCTTTAAAAAATATAGTTATATCCTCAATAAAGGTATCTCTAATCAACCGAATCTTCTTAGTGGGCAAGGAATCTTGGAGCCATTAAATACTGCAAATGCATAAAGGGTTTCGGAAACATTAATGGGCTCTAAGGAGAAATAGCCTCGTCCTTCTAGGTTAGAGCTGATATGTGAATTTATAGGTCTTTCCTCATCTACAAACATGAATTCAAAGGCTCTTAGAGAAGCCAACTTCAAAATGATTCAGAGTGTTCAGGAAAATGAGGGTATAGATGAGATGGAACAAGATGATTTGACACAGGATATTATTCTAGATATCATGTATGCGGAACTTGAAGAAGGGAAATGTTGGGGATTGTGCCTATGTTTCCCCCATAAAGACAAACCAAAGTATGGCAAAGCAGGAGGCAAAAGAAGAGAAAGAAAATAATTAGCTAAAGTCAGGCACATAGATGGGTATGTTGAAGATCAAAGTAAGATAACAACCATGTTGAACGTAGGGAAGGGGAAGATCCTTCCCAAGAAACATGAAACTTCTTACGTTGAATGTTAGGGGTTTAAATGCCCCTAACAAGAGGCGCTTAATTAAGCCACCGTGGTAAAAGCATAAAAGTATGTCGCATTTCTAGCCAACTTATAAACACAAGTGAATTTAAGTAATTCTAACTAAACATTAATTTTAGTTGAACATATGGTCTATATAGATTCATTATAGATAATTTATATATGGGACACAACATTTCAAATTTAAAGTGTCTACTAAATGTATGTTTTATGCCACTTTTGATATAATTACCTAAAAAAATTAAAAAATAAAAACCTTGATGTTTCAACAACTCCTACTCTTATAATTTTTTTTTTGAAATGTAAAAATACCCTTTTATAGATTTATAAATGAGTTTTTCAAAGTATATAGCTTTTAATATTTTGATTAGTTTTTATATTTTATATTTTATTTTTATTCAAAGTAGGTCATCGGCACTAAAATATAAGGTTGAT